>NC_056746.1:1096482599-1096797599 GCF_019279795.1 Protopterus annectens | reverse complement strand
CGTCTTGGTGATCCAGTCATCGGTTAAGTGTGTTGTCATGGAACTGATAAGTTCCCATATATATATATATATTTTTTTTTTATTTTTATTTATTTATTTAACATTTGTTGACCGGGAAAGTCCGACTAGGTTCCACAGATCCTGTTTTCAGCGGAGGGCCGGGGAGAAACGCTCCAGAAGCATGTCTTTAGAATGTGGGAGGAAACCGGAGTACCTGGAGGAAACCCACACAAACGCAGGGAGAACATGCAAACTCCACACAGAAGGCACCCCAGCCGAGAATCGAACCGGAGAACCTCTTGCTGTGAGGCGACAGCATTAACCGCTGCACCACTGCGCCGCCCAGTGGTATATATCTATATACACACACACACACATATATATATATATATATATATATATATATATATATATATATATATATATATGTATATATACACACACACACACACACACATACACACACACACACACACACACATACATGTGTGTATATATATATATATATATATATATATATATATATATATATATATATATATATATACATATATATATATATATATATATACATATATATATATCATCTGGTTTAAGACGGTCGGCATTCTTGTTGGATGGTAAAAGAATTAAGCACTTATTTGTGTGTGCCAACATCAGCTATCTAACATTGTTTCCAACAATTTGAACATGCTTGTCAAAGTCAGCACCTTCTGGCTTTCCACAAGGTCACAGAAAAAGCCAAGTTCAGATAAACTGATAAAACATGAGTCACTTAACTACATTAAATCCACCCAATAACTTCCAGTAGTTGTGTTTTATGCCATGTTGGCAGAATTAGACTATCATTTGATATCTGTGTTTGTTTTTCATGCTCTACTTTCATTTGAGGCAACAGCACCCTTTCTAATGTGTCTTTTTCTGACTTTGCTTCATTCCCACTGTGTGTATATTTATGCGGGTTGGGGCATATGTACATCATTTTTTTGTGATTAAACTGGCTAGCATAGTGCAGGCAATAGGTAAGACAAATATTTAGAAGCAAAATATGTAGAAAAACAAAGTGGTTATATGAACAGCAATCTTTTTTCACAAGTACTAAAGCAGATGCAGGTCGGTAACAAGGGTGACATTAGATGTATGGCTAAATGACATGTTAAAACAAATTACATTAATATCGACACATTCACAGCTGCTGTGCACCTGCCATAGAAAACTCACAGCATTACAGTAAGAAAATGTTTAAGATAAATCTAAAGGGTTTAAAAATGCTTTATTGAACATCATTTCTCACATTTAAGAGCATGACTAATCTTGCTGTAACACATAAAAAAACAAGTCATGATGCTATTACAGGTTGGTGCTAGCAAGAGATGCAACAGTGAATATTTTCTAATTCATTCAAAGATGATGACGTTTTTGCAGACACATTCTTGTATTTAAAGAACTAGAAATTAAGCTTATAAAAGTTATCAGATGTGCTCTAGGACTTATAACTTATACTTCCAGCATAAGATTTGAGATATTTTGTAAGACACTGTTCATTCAACAGGAAAGAAAATTGTCAAGCTCCATATTTTAAAAGACAACTATATCCCAAACATAACATTTAGTCTTCCCAGCTTGTATTTTCCTCCCTAAAAAGGAGCTCCTACACTGTAAATATATAAAAAGAGTTATTTCTTCCCTTTTTATATTCTATTCAGCTTCTTTGATGAACATGTTGGGGTTGGGTAAATTATCACAATACTTTCTTTAAGAAATTGTGCCACAGACTCTCATATCATATTTCTCATAGGTTCTTAGGTGGGTACTAGGCTATCGGCCCAAGGGCCTAAGTAAGCCTAGCCAACAAGGTTCCCTGGCTTACGCCACCCAAGAAAGTTATTTTCCTGTGCCCCTGTCGAGCATAGCCACATAAGTGATCCCCGGGGTGTATTTCCTATTTCCCATCCACTCATCAAGATTTTTCTTGAGGAGTGCTAATGAGGAACTTTGCTTGATATACATGGGTAGCTTGTTCCAGAGTACAGGAAGTCCCTGGGACAGGAATCTATCCCTCCAGCATGTCCTGTTTATTGTGGTGACAAGGTTTAGTTCCCTACAGCATGTAGCTCTGAGGGATTGGGATTTCTTTAGGTGTAGTATGTCCAACAGCTCTGGGTTTGACATAGCTTTATATGTTAGGCAGAGATCTCCTCCGAGTAGGCAATATACATTAGAGTAAAACTGGAGTTTTTTTGAGATGGTCAGTGTAGGGCATCAGTCTGATGCCAGTAATCCTCTTTGTGAGGTACTTCTGTGGCCTTTCCAGTTGCTGCAGATGTCTTGTGAGGTACATTCCAAAAGGGGCATTGTGCTCTATAACAGGTCTAATGAGTGCCGAGTAGAGGGGAACAAATTACCTCTTTTTTCCTAGATGAGAACCCTTTTGTGATGAGGTGTGCCACATAGAAAGATTTCCGGACTGCTGTGGCGATGTGATTATCAAAGGAGAGACTACTCTCCACCTGGGTCCCAAGGTCTCTTATCACACATTTGGCAGTAAGTAGATTGCCATTTATGTGGTAGTTCATGGGTATGGAATTTTTACCAAAGGGGATGACAATGCACTTTTTGGCATTGCGCTTGAGGCCATAACTCTGACACCAGGCATCTGTCTCAGTGAGGCCTTTCTGCAGGATGTCCACATCATTTGGGGACTCGACCATGGCTCCTAGTTTGCAGTCATCTGTGAACTTCATTAGCCAGAGGCCTTCTGTGTTAGCCTCTACTTCAGGGAAGTAGATACCAAACAGGAGAGGTCCCAGGACTGAACCCTGTGGTACTCCACTTGTCACTGGTTTTGAAGTCAGATTTGGAGTCTGCAACTTTTGCAGTATGGGTTCTGTCAGTCAGCCCAGTTGACAACCCATCTTGTGATCTAGGGATTTATACCTAGTTTAGTGAGTTTAGCTGTAATTCCAGAATGGGGGATGGTGTCAAAAGCCTTGGCAAGGTCAAGCTAGGCTGTGTGAACCACCTTACCCTTGTCTACGGCTTTGGTGACTGCCTCAGAGAAGTCGATCAGGTTCAGAAGGCATTATCTGCCTTTCACAAACCCGAACTGGGTGGGGTTCAGAGTTTGGAGGTTACCAACGTCTTTGTTTATGAGTTCCATGATGATACGTTCCATGGCCTTGCAGACCAGGCTCGTCAGGCTAATAGGGCGACAGTTCCCAGGATCAGTGGTGGCTCCCCCTTTGTGGAGTGGGATAACTGCTGCTGTGCGCCATTCAGTGAGCGCAAAGCCTGATGTGAGACTATGACTGAACATGGTGCATAGGTGGGGAGCCAGTTAATTCTGAAGTTTGTGTAAAATGCAGCCTGGGATGATGTCCGGTACCATGGATGCTGTGTTTTTGGTTTTAGAGAGTGCAGCTTTTACCTGCATAGATGTGATTACAGGACTCTGCATTCTTTCTGTACAGATATGGGCCCTTTAGGGGATGAGAGGGGGTAAAGTTAGCACTGAACCTATCTGTCAGGATGTTGGCAATATCAGTTGGTTTTGTAATTTTCATGCCGTTGTGCTGTAACTCAGAGCAGATCTGGGTGTTGCCATTGAGATACTTGACATAGCTATAGAATGCTTTGTGTTTGCCCTTAGAATCAGTGATGATTTTGTTTTCGTAGCCAGCTTTGGAGGATCTTATAAGGGATCTCAGCCTCTTACTGAGGCTAACCAGGGATCTCCTCCACTCAAAGCATTTTACTCTCTTTTGCAACAGTTTCTTCCTTCTGTTGTAGAGTTTGTTTATGGCAGGAGACCACCAGATTGGCTTTCTTTTTCTTGGAGGATAGCATCTTGGTTCTGTCTGGGATAGCACGTTCCATGCACTCGTGTAAGTGCTGTTAGACTGCATTTGTGTAGGATTCAGCAGTCGTAACTGTACTTTCCATGTGCATGGGTGTCATAACATTCTCCACTTCTGTCTTAAGAAGCATGAAGTTAGCTTTGGAGAAATTTTTTACCATGGTTTCCTTAATGGTGGGTGAGGGTGGGATGTGGATATCTAGGGAGATTTGCTTATGGTCGGATCTGACCAATGAGGAGTTGACTTCAGGTGTGGAACACCGGTCACTCATGTTGGTAATGACTAGGTCTAGGATATTGTTGCCCCTGGTGGCGGTGTGGATAAGTTGATCCAGGGCATTGGAATTTATGAATTCCAGAAAGCGTTGAGCGAAGGAGTTGGTACATGAGTAGTTTTCCCAATTAATGGTGGGGTAGTTGAAATCTCCCATTATTAGGGTGTTAGGATGAACCCTAATATTTTCCGGTATATCAACAAAAGAGAAGTGGGAATCCTGGGGCATGGTGGGGATCTGCAGCAAGTTACAATTTGTACTGCAGTTTTGCCCAGAGTTAGTTGCACTTGGATAACCTCGGATGCACATTATGCTGCGCAACTAGCTTGGAGGTGTAGATATCCTTAATGAATATGGACACACCTCCGCTTTTGTTGTTTTGGTCCAGGTTAGATGGCTGAAAAGTGTGGTATGAGTTATAGCCTGGTAATGCAGGAGTGCTCTCTAGAACCTTGAACCAGGTCTCAGTCATTGCACAGATATCGATGTTCTCCATTTTAACGAGTGCCTCAGGTGAGTGCATTTTGAGATTTAGACTTCTAGCATTGAGTAGCATTACCCTCAATTTTTGCTTGCCTGTTCCTGTTTCGGTGGTGAATTTGTCATTTGAACCTTGCCTAAAAAAAGAAACTATAGGCGTGGCAAGACCCATAGTCAGTATCCGGAATCCCAGGGGCGACAGGTGCAGGCCATCTCTGGCAAAGCATTGTGGTCTGTCGACCATGTCTTCCGAGGCAGACAGATACTGGATCCCCTTAGAATGACACCAGAAGCCAGTTGAAGTCAATCATTTTGTCCTTGTACTGCGGTATAATTCTGGGCGGGATGCTACTCAGGGCTAGGGTTATACCTGCCTGGGTTACAAGATCAGAGAGCTCTTCCATGTCTCTTTTCATGAAGTCCAGGGAGGTACGTCTCAGATCTTTCACACCAACATGGACAATGACAAGAGTCATATTTGTACTTACTGTGGAGTGACCTGAGTGCGTGGGTTATGTGGCGGATCCCGGCAGGCAGCTGACAGTAACCTTCTCCTTGTTTAGTCTGGTGAGTGGGTCATCAGCATGCCTGACTACAGAGTTACCTATGACTAGTGTGTTGGGTATGTTGTTTTGACTTATGGGCTGTGGTTTATTGGCAAACTGAGTCCGTGGGCTATGTGTCACTTGGGTTGTGTTGGGGGTTGGAGATTGCTTGCATTTCTGCTTTGGAGGTCTCTGTTGCTTGAGCAGATTATTATTGAGAGCCTCCGTGAACGTTTTTATGTTTCTATGTGTGGATTTTGGTGGTGTAGGTTTAGTGGGACTATGTGATGAGTGTGGTGTGGTGCAAGTGTTTACCTTCTCCTCTTGACTGTCAAGTTCAGTCTTGGTTGGAGAGAGCTTTACCTCCAGTTTGGCTAGATAAGTGCATCTCTCAGAGACTGTGGTGTTGGGTGGTAGGAGGAGAGGGTTGTCTGTGTACATGAGGCAATTGCTACATTGCCCCAAGATGCCCATTTTCATCAGACAGACGAGAGAGAACACTGGGAGCTGACCCTTGGACATGCCTGAATAGAATACTACTTTCCTTTAGACAAGTGAGGAAAGTGAGTATAAGAGCTGTTTTTCTCTAAGCAAGTGAGGAAAGTAAGTACAAAAACTGTTTTCCTCTAGGTAAAGAGGAAAGTTGTGTGCTGTAGTAATTTATAGCTTATTTAGTGCTAACAATGAGGTATGGACAAGTGCTGAGCACGAATAAGCAAACTCAAGTGCTAAAACAAAGAATCTGTACCTGGATCTTGTGGTAGATAGGCTACCTAGTGCTTACCACTCCCACTGATAAGCTACAATGCTTCCCTCCAACACAGAAAGGCTGCAGCAAATCTGTATCTGGACTTGACTAGTTACAGGAAAGGTGGGAAAGAAGCACAAACACAGGCTTTTAAACAAGAAAGTTAAAAGATATGGAAAAACTGCCCAAATGGCCAATAAACTACAATTTCTGGGCCAGACACCACTCTTGTGGTAGATAGGCTACCTAGTGCTTACCACTCCCACTGATAAGTTAGAATGCTTCCCTCCAACACAAAAAGGCTTTGGGGGCTCAGAATCTTACAAACAGTCCTGGATACAGCAAATCTGTATCTGCACTAGACTAGTTACAGGAAAGGCAGGAAACAATGTTAGAATTTTTTTTTTGGTAAAGTGTTAAGAGAGAAAGGAGAAACAGAAGATAATTCAAAATTAAGGACCTAAGTAGCTTGACCTTCACAAATGTTCTCTCTGTATTAAGTAGAATGAGCTAGTGACACTAGACTGGAATAAAGCCGGGACAGAGCTGAACAGATGGGACTGGTAGGAGTATATGAAGTCAAAATATGATCTCACTGCACTCGGTTGAGTGAGAAAATGAGACAGACCCAAGAGGAGTGTTCAAACACAAATTTACAGGAGGGGTGGGCAATTCCATGTCCACCAAGATTAATATCAGAACAAAAACAGGGAGGGTGGGAAACTAACTGCAGAGGGAGAGAGAGAGAGAGACACCACAGTATTCTATGAAACAATTAAAATGAAAAATAAATAACTACAGAGAGAGAGAGACAGACCACAATATTCAATGAAACAATTAGACAGAAAAATAAAATGCAGTACAATCTTTAACACTGCAAGTTTGTACTTAACTCAGCTAGTACTGCAGTTGATTGTAGGTATGTAGCAGAAGCCAAACAACTCAGATATTGAGCAGTAATAAATTCAAAGATATGTGACTAACACTTCTAAATACAGAGAAACTAACTGCAGAGAGAGAGAGAGAGAGAGAGAGAGACCACAGTATTCTATGAAACAATTAAATAGAAAAATAAATAACTACAGAGAGAGACAGACCACAATATTCAATGAAACAATTAAATAGACAGAAAAATAAAATGCAGTACAATCTTTAACACTGCAAGTGTGTACTTAACTCAGCTAGTACTGCAGCTGATTGTAGGTATGTAGCAGAAGCCAAACAACTCAGATATTGAACAGTAATAAATTCAAAGATATGTGACTAACACTTAAAAAAACAGAGAAACCCTCTAGGCTAAGAGTTTAACACTGAATATCAATGAAGTAAAACACAACAGCCCCCACTAACTGCAGAGAGAGAGAGAGAGAGAGACCACAGTATTCTATGAAACAATTAAATAGAAAAATAAATAACTACAGAGAGACACATACCACAATATTCAATGAAACAATTAAATAGACAGAAAAATAAAATGCAGTACAATCTTTAACACTGCAAGTTTGTACTTAACTCAGCTAGTAATGCAGTTGATTGTAGGTATGTAGCAGAAGCCAAACAACTCAGATATTGAGCAGTAATAATCATATTTTAATACTTTTTAAACTAAGAAATGACAACACAGTGGGAGGTGCTCATAGCCCTTAATCCTTATTCTTTCCCTCCCTCGGTGGACTTAAAAATGTTTGAGTCACGGGGATTTACAGTCATTCTCCTCCATTCATCCTCAACCCCTTTTTCCCATTTTTGTACCTGGGGTCAGTGAGTCACATCAACAGTGATACTCATCTGCAGCCAAGGTTTACACCAGAGGGAGCAGCTGTAGTTCTTCCATACCACACACAATCTCAGGCACACTAACACTTATGCCCAGTTTAGAGTGCCCTATCCACCTACTGCATGTCTTTGGAATATGGGAGGAAATTGGAGCACACAGAGGAAACCCACGCAAATGCACAGAAGACACTACAGCCAAAAATTGAGCCAGAGAACATCTTGCTATCAGGCTACAACACTATCCGCTGTGCCACTGTGTCGCCCTGCATATGACAATTTATAACAGATTGTCTTCCCTTCCTCCCAGAGCAATAAACCTAATGAGTCTGAGAATGTCTTACTATATAAAGGCAGAGTAAGGAAACAGGGCAGTAATGATATAAAGGACAACTGTCTTAGTGGAAATCTCTTATTTCAGATGATTTTTAAATTTTCAAAAAAAAATAATTTAGGTACTGTTTTGCAGATAAAGAAGGGACTTATTGCAGTTTCTTTCAAGCATGATAAAATGCCCATATCAAAGTAAGTTGTGAAGAAAGTTACAGACTTTCAGTGATTCTCGGAGTAAGCAGTGATTTTGACTATTGCCATTTTAAGTAAATGCAAAGATCCACTTGCATGAAGGGGAAAGGTTTATGAGGGCAGAGATATATCTCTCAACTGTCCAAAATTTTGCAGAATGTCCAGATTTTTGCCTAATATTTTTGGTTTGCTCCTCATAAAATGTGTGGTTTTCTCACAAATCATTGAACATTTAATTCACTAAATAATGACACGCATTTCAGTTCCAGATTTCATACCCTTCAGAAAATGCATGTTAATGCAGAAGCTGTCATTCTAGCAAGTTTCCAAGTTTATAACAGTAAAAAAAATCAATCAATTGCCCGCTCCATCAAGTCATTTTGAGTTAGAACAAACAGCAAAATAAACAATTCACAATGTTGTGGGGACATTCTAACACTTTAAACTCCTTTTTACAGTTACTACTTATTCGTTATAGTTTTGCACACTGCAAATTCTGCATATTACTTCTTTCTAAACAGCTACAGCCACAAGAAAGTCAAAAACCTCATAATCATGAGAAGCCTTACCAGCCAACCAAGTGACAAGTATTCCCTCCGTACTTTGTAGGGCCAGAGCAGTGAAAATGCAGGGAAAAAGTTGACTCTCAAGTGCAGAGAAAATTATGTAGTAGGACTGTGGAATTAGTAAGTTATTGTACACCATGAAAGCATGTAAGCACACTACATATGCAAATTAGCTACATCAGAAAAATAAGAGTGCTGTAGGAATTTTATTAACATTGTGTACTAAAGCCATCTGCTAAAAGTGTAGTATACCACAATCACAGTTTTGTCTAGCAGAACAAAAGTCCACTGTGAGCTATAGAAGAATGGTTTGTGATTAGTCAGCAGTAATACAATATACTAAGAGCCACTCTCTGCAACACAAACACATACACATACACACACACAGACACACACACACACACACACACACACACACACACACACGCGCACACAGGCGCGCGCACACACGCGCGCACGCACACACACACAGGCACGCGCGCACACACACACACACACACACACACACACACACACACACACACACACACACACACACACACACACACACACGATGGGCCACTCACTGTAATCCCTCCCCAGCTGGCTTATCTATTGCCTTGGGCCATTAGTCAAACCCTGGCAATCAGGAATTTAGTCCAACTTCTACTTTATAACGTTTAAGATCCTACATTAAAAGTGTAATACCCGTACGCAAAAGATTTTCATCAAGTTTTCTGTACTTGATGCAGAATCCACATCTTGCACATTCCTGTATGTCCATCAAGCATAGTCCTGCATCCCATCCTGCACATTCCTGTATGTCCATCCAGCATAATCCTGCATCCCATTCTGCACATTCCTGTATGCCTATCCAGCATAGTCCTGCATCCCATTCTGCACATTCCTGTATGTCCATCCAGCAAAGTCCTGCATCCCATCCTGCATATGACTATATCACTGTCTTGCAGATGACTATTAACTTCATTCTGCATATTACTGTATCTATCTTGTATGACAACTGCTGCTATCCATCCATTCACAGCCCCTTTTTCCCATTTTTGCACATGAAGTCAGGGTGCCACTTCAACAGTGACAATCTAGAGTCATGGTTTACACCGCTGGGTGGCTAGCCCTGCCACAGTTGTTCTTCCATACCACACACCTTTACACACACTCACACCTATGGCCAACTTTAGAGTGTCCAATCCACCTACTGCATGACCTTGTAATGTGGGAGGAAACCAGAGCACCCAGAGGAAATCCACACAAACACAGGGAGGACATGCAGACTCTACAAGGGCACCCTGGCCAAGAATCGAACTGGAGAACCTCTTGTTGTGAAGCAAAAATGCTATCCACTGTGCCAGTTATATCCTAAAAAAGAAAATCATTATATCACATCATCTCCATTTGAAGCACCATCGTTCAACCATCACAGACAAGAGGTGAACTTCAGACAGTGGTATAAAAATCAATCTTCAATGAATTATGCACACAGTACTAATAAAACTTGAAAGTGAAAACCAAAGGATGCACACTTTAAAGGCTAGAATATAAACTGACATCATATTTGATAAAAAAAAAATGGCACATCTTTCAAGTATATGCACTAAAGACTATCTAGAGTCAGGCAAGATATTTTGTAAATGGACTCCATAAAACATAACATTCCCAGCATCCTCTCCTGCAGCATTTCTATTAAACCTTGTCTTCTATTCAGTCTTCACAAAAATTATGCATCAGTTAAAAGCAGTGATGTCTGCAATGCACATTTATATTGTTTAATTATGCATGTATTTGCAAATAATGTATGTAATAAAAAATAAATGTTAACCTTTTGTTATGGCCTGCACAACATTTCTTCAGAATGGATAATGGTCTACCATTTGAATAAAGAAAAGTTTACAAGAGACAAGAAGAAATGTAAGTGTGAGTGTGTGTGTGAGTGTGAGTGTGTGTGAGTGCGTGTGTACTTAGCAGGTTTGCTATACTGAATTCTTATCATTACTTGATGATTACTATTAATCTGTCAAGAATATAGGGCTGTCTACAAATTATTAAAGAAACAACATATTCAGATGTTCCAATTATTCATTTTCTAGGAAGCAGAAGACATGTGAAGTAAACCTGAAAGAAACAGAATGACAATTTTCTTTTCAACATATAAAAACCTATGGTGGAAATAACATGCTATCATACCTCTCAACCTCTTTGAGCAAAAAATCTGGACAAAGCCATAAATAAAAGTGGGACAAAGGCCTCAAATTAGGGGCAATTTTGAAATACTGAGTTTACAAACTTAGAAAGTTGACAGACTAACAAGTTTTACATTAGCATGAACTTTCTGAAGGGCATGAAGTCTGAAACTCAAATGTCTGTCTTTATTTTCTGAGTTCAGCCTGCCACTGATTTGTCAGAAAACCAAATTCTATGAAAAGCTTACCAAACATATGTGGCAAAAATCTGGACATTCCGTGAAAATCTGTACAGTTGAGAGGTATGCGTGCTATCCATATTTTGAATTAAAGCAAATGTATACTACCATGTCTCTCATAATGCCATGGATACCTCTCAAATGTACAGATTTTCACAAAATGTCCAGATTTTTGCCTCATATTTTTGGTCCATTTTTATTAAAATTGTGGTTTTACGGCAAATTAGAGGCAAATCATTAAAGATTGAATTAGAATATAACAACATATATTTGAGTTTCAGACTTTATAACCTTCAGAAAATTCATGCTAATGCAAAAACTGTTACTCTATCAACTTTATAAGTTTGTAAGAACAATATTTAAAAATTGCCCTTATTTTTGGGCTTTTGTCCCACTTTTACATATAGCTTTGTCCAGATTTCTTGCTCTAAGAGGTTGAGAGGTATGGCCATGCCTACAGATATTAGTGATTCAGAATAAAGTACAGTTGTGTACCTACCATAAATGTAGATGTTCGAGTGCATTTACTGTTGCAGTCATTACACTTGGGTTATCCTGCTGGCAGGCTACCCACAGTCAGCCTGAATTCCAAAGTCCTGGTCCGGCGTTGGTTGCTGTCGCCTCTTCCCTGATGTCAGTGCGGCAGGGGTATATAAGATGGAGCCGACGCCATTTTCTTCAGTTTTTCTTGCCCCAGATGTCAGGTGCCCCCAAAAGAGTAGGCTAAAAACACTGCTTATCAAAAGCATGCACTAAAATAAACAATACTTTCATCTACAAGCAAATACACCACATAGGTTGTATAGAATAGAGAAGTACAGATAAGTCCCAGCAAAGAAAGGGGGATGGTGGGTGGGTAACCTGGACTGCAACAGTGAATACACTCGAACATCTACATTTATGGTAGGTACACAACTGTACTATGTTCATTGTGTTTCACTGTTGCAATCATTACACTTGAATTGAATCCCAAAGCTGAGGTTGGGCGGCTGGGTCTAAATAGGATTAGGAGTGGCTATGAGGCCCTGCAGAACTGCAGTGGCAAAGCCTGCTCTGGATTTATAGTAAAGAGGCAAGTGGTAGTGCTTGGCAAAAGTGTGCACTGAAGTCCAAGTTGCAGCCTCCAAAATATCCTTGGTTGGTACTCCTCTGAGGAAGGCTGCTGAGGTGGCTGCTGCCCTGGTCGAATGTGGCCTAATGACCTTAGGCACTGATTTGCCATGTTGTGAATAGCAGAAACGAATGCAGTGTCCTATCCATTTTGAAATAGTCTGCTTTGAGATAGCCTTTCCTTGTGATCCTGCAACATACGCCACCAAAAGTTGCTCAGTCCTTCTGAAAGCTTTAGTTTTATCCAAGTAGAAGCGTAGCTGTCTGTGTATGTCCAAAGAAGAAGTTTCTTCCCTTTATTCTGGGGATTTCGATAAAAAGTAGGCAAATGAATGGTTTGATTAAGAGCCACACTGGACACTACTTTTGGCATAGATGTTGGGTTTGTCCTTAGAGAAACCCTGTCCGGATGGAAAATGATAAAAGGTTCCACAGCCATTAATGCCTGTAACTATGAGACTCTTCTTGCTGAAGTTATTGCTAGGAGCAGAGCTGTTTTCCATGATAAGAATTTTATCTCGGCTGTATTGGCTGGCTCAAAAGGAGGCAATGTGAGCTTTTCCAAGACAAAATTGAGGTCCCATGCAGGTATCGCTGCTCTCCCTGGGGTCTTATGTGTTTAGCCCCTCTGAGGTACTGCCTTAGCAGTGGATGTGAAACAATCGGTGGTTCCGTATTGTAATGAGCTGAAATGGCAGAGGCATGGATCTTAATTGATGAGAAGGATAGGCCTTTGTCCAGCATCTCAGTTAGGTATTGTAAAATCTGAGGAATATTTGGAACAAGCAGGTCAATTCCTTGTGCCTGGTTCCAAGCAGAGAATCTCTTCCATTTTTCTGCATAAGATTTTCTGGTGCTAGGCCTCCTGGCTTCCAAAATAACATCCATAATTGATTTAGAGAGAGAGGTGAGTTTTGAGTGATTATATTATTTGCCATGCAGCTAGATTTAAGGTTCTGAGTTGGCTGTGCAGGATCTGATTGTTTTGTTGGGACAGAAGATGAGGAATTTGAGGTAAAGTCCAGGCTGGGCTTTGAGACAAGCTCTTTCGGATTGGGTACCAGTGCTGGCATGGCCAGTCTGGGGCAATCAGTATCATTTTTGGCTTCTCTTGTCTGACCTTTAGGAGTACCTTGGGGAAGAGAGGCAGCGGAGGAAAGGCATATACTGTAAGGGTTTTCCAGCTGAATGATAGAGCATCCACCTTCCATGCTTATTTGTGATAAGTCCTTGTGCAGAATCTCTGAAGTTGGCAGTTGTGAGGGGAGGCAAATAGATCTATGTCTGGGCATCCCCATTTCCTTGTTATCATGCTGAAGACTTGTGGATCTAGTTTCCACTCGTGAGGGTCCATGAGGTTTCTGCTTAGTTCATCTGCCTGAGTATTTGTCTTTCCTGGCAGGAATTGTGCTTGCAGATGCACTTGATAAGTCAATGCTGTGTTCCACAGAGTCATGGCTTCCCTGCAGAGGGGGTAGGAATGTGTGCCCCCTTGCTTGTTTATGTACCACATGACTGTAGTATTGTCCGTCCTTAGCAACAGTTGTCCCGGATGAAGTAGATCCTTGAAATCTATCAGGACATTCTGTACATATAGCATCTCTTTTTGATTGATATGAAGATGCATTTGGCTTGTGGGCCACGTGCCCTGAATACATTTTCCTGCCATGTGTGCCCCCCCAGGCATAATCCGATGCATATGTTGTTAGTGTCTGCCTGGCTGTGGGTAAAGTGAATGGCTGTCCCTTGTTGTAGTGATAAGCCAGTGCCCACCATCGAAACTCCTGTTGCAGGCAGGGAATGAGGGTAATTAACGTTTCTAGGCTGTGGCAATGTTGAGTCCAAACACTTTTTAGATACCATTGTAGCTTCCTCATATGCAGTCTTGCATATGGAATTAGCAGAATGCAGGATGCCATGAAGCCCAAAGCCTGCAGAATTTTTCTTGCAGGTAACTGGGTTTTTGTTGCCATCTTTTTGAAGTAAGAAGTCAGTTGCCTTTGATTGTCTGGCGTGAGATAAGCCATCTGGGCAGTTGTATTTAAGCTTGCACCCAGGAATATTATCTCTTGAGAGGGTACTAGTTTTGATTTATTTTCGTTTACTGTGTACCCTAGGCAAATTAGTAATCTTTTTACAAATGCCAGATGCTTTAGTAGAATGTCCTTGCTCTCTGCTTGAATAAGGCAGTCGTCCAAGTAGGGATATATTTGAATTCCTCTTTGTCTGCAAAATGCAATTACTGGTGCCAGGCATTTTGTGAAGACCCTGGGCGCAGTAGATAAGCCAAAGGGCAGTGCAGAGAATTGGTAGTGCACTAAGCCAGCTATGAATCTGAGGTATCTTCTGCAAGATTGTCTGATTGGGACATGCAGGTATGCCTCTTTGAGGTCCAAAGTTACGAGCCAAGCCTTCTTGCCCAGCATGGGCAGAAGTTGCTGCAGTGTCAACATTTTGAATTTTGAAACATCCAGAAAAGTGTTTAGAGTAGACAGGTCCAGAATTGGTCTCCAAGCTTTGTCCTTTCTGGGTACCAAGAAAAGTCTTGAGTAAAATCCTTGTCCCTGCTCTTGCTGTGGTACTGGCTGAATAGCCCTCATGTCCAAGAGAGATGAGATTTGTTTTTGTGCCTCTGCCCATTGATTGTGTGGCAGGTCTGGCATACCCTTTGTCTTTGGAAGAGTGTGAAAGTGGAACCTGTAGCCCTGAGAAACTATATTCAAGACCCATTTGCCCTGGGTGATCATGTGCCAATTTTGTGAAAAAAGTGCTAGCTTTCCCCCCAAGGGTGCTGCCAAAAGATAAGAGCTCAGCCTTGGCAGTGGAAAGTCATTGGGACTGTTTCCTATATGGCTGTGACTTGTCTTCTCTGCTTTTGGAGGTAGGAGCAGCCCATTGTTTAGGTCTGTATGAGCCTTGTGGCTGAGATCTGCCTCTAGGGCGTCTGTATCTGCCTCTTTGTGGCCTGTCTGACACAGGAAAGGACCAGTTCTTAGAAGGCCAGTTCCTGCTAAATCTAGGTGGCTGTACCTGTAAAAAATCCTTTACTGTGTGCATAGATTTCACTTTATCCTCCATTTTCTTTAACACCTCTACTGCCTTAACACCAAACAAAATATCATGCTGTAATGGAGCATCCAATAATTTTGCTTTAACATGATCGGGCAGATTCTGTTCCTTTAACCAAGCATGCCTTTGAATGACAGAGCCGGTAACAGTGGCCCTGCAAGAGGCCTCAAGTGAATCAAAACCACATTGCAAAGTATGCTTTCCCACTTGTTCAGAAGCATGCAATAAATCCTGCATTTACTTGTTTTCAGCACATTCAGAATTTGTAAACATTTTCTGTTTTAACAGTGACATTAAGTATTGCTGATATTTAAGCATATGAAACTGACAATTTAAAGCCCTTACAGCCAAGGTAGCAGAAGTGTAAACTTTTTTCCCCCATCTGTCCAGTGCTCTAGAATCCCTATCAGAGGGAAAAGGTTTTTTTGCAGTGGAAGCCTTGACCACTTTGGGACCCTGAGATACAGTTTCTGGGTCAGCAACAGGGTTTTTATATATAAATTTGTGTGAATCTGGAACCCTGTAGTACCTGTCTGGCTTAACAGGTGCAGGGGGTAAAGAGTCAGGAGACAGGCCGGACTCTGAAAATACATCATCTACAATGTCTAGAACAGGTGGAATAGCCAGAGGTCTGTGCTGATGAAGTAAAAGAAAATCTCTGAGCCTTTTCTTAGATTCTGAGTAATCTTGGCTCTCCCAGTGAAAATGCTCCCTCATGGTATGCAGGGTCTCCCAAAAAGAATAGTCCTCAGGAGGAGAGGCTGAAGGGATAGATTCTTCAGCATCAGAATCCTCATAGGGAGGAAGAGAGTATTCCTGTTCTGAGGAGGAATCAGAAGAAATTGAAACCTGATCAGAAGAATCATATTCAGTGTCTTGCCTAGGCCTCTTATCAGGAGGGGGATGGTAACCCCTGATCAAAGTAATTAGGTCTTCGGCCATTTTGAGCATCTGTTTCTTAGGCATGGAAGTCTGTCCAGGAGAATGCTGTACTTGTTTCTTTGTCTTTAAAGCTGTTTTGGCCTTTGTCTTGGAAGCTGAAGTTGGCTTGATGTATAACTGTGTTGGTCTGAAAACACCCTCAGAAGCCGATGCCTGCTCAGCGGCTCAAGACCCATCTGAGGGAATAGTTTCCGAAGGCCAAATACCTTGAGTATCCAGAGGCCTAGTTGTCTTCACGTGGGAGTCGGCAGCGGCCTGTGGCTCTGAGGTAGCAGGTGTCAGGGGCTGTGAAAGTGCCTCACTGAGAACCGGTGAACCAGTGACTGGCCTAGCGGAGGCGTCGTTGTCAGTTTTGGACCTCGGATGCCTGTCCTTTTCTTTTTCCTTGCGCTTTTTATGAACTCCGGTCGTCAGCTGTTCTGACGGGATTATATAATTAAACCTTCGGCCAAAGTAATGAAATGCAAAATCGTACCAACGCTTAATAGTGCGTTGGTTAAATCTAGCACAAAGCCGACAACTAGTAACATCGTGGTCAGGGCCTATGCAAGGAATACAGTAAGAATGAAAATCCTTATCAGGTATTTGCTTCCCACAAGAAATACAATTGTTAACTTTTTCTGACATCGATCTGGAGCAAGAAAAAAGTTTCCCCAACGGGGTACTTAACTTTATTGAAGACTTCGGATCTGAAATTCGATTTCGAAAATCTCAGGAGTCGGCCAACCGGCACTTGCGAACTGCTTTTGCTTCGGGCACCGCGCGGCAAGAAAGACTGAAGAAAATGGCGTCGGCTGCATCTTATATACCCCTGGCGCACTGACGTCAGGGAACAGGCGACAGCAACCGACGCCAGACTAGGACTTTGGAATTCAGGCCTACTGCAGGTAGCCTGCCAGCAGGATAACCCAAGTGTAATGACTGCAACAGTGAAACACGATGAACATCTAGATATTCATCTGACATGTACTGTAATGATTCGGCAGTCACTCATTCATGTTCACAGGTTCATATATGAATACTAGGCTAACTGCCATGAAGGGCCGTTTTAAGCCAGAATCAGACCTTGCACCTCCTGTCTATGAAGTGAAGATCTTAACCACTACTCCGAAACCACACACGTTCACTGTGTTTTTGGCACCCATTATTATGCAGAGTTGCTGAAACATTTAAAGATGAAAGCAGGCAGGTTTACTTTCATTTTTTTAATAAAACTACTTAACAACAGTAGATAAAACTAAAAGCAAACCAATACTGGTTAAAGGCAACCTAACTTACAAATATGTTACTGTTACTTAGAAAATGAGCTTCTAAAATAACAAAACTCCATTGGTCACTCAGCGCCCCAAAGAAGTGAATTAGTGTACAGAGAGAGCTCAGTGAAAAAATGAGAGCACCATCTAACAACATGAAATCAGTGTGCCAGCATGGAGCAAAACAGTTGTTCTTCAGCACCAGTCCTTCACTAGCTAACTCATCAGCAGTAGCAACTGTTTTAAAAGCCCACAAACCCCTTAAATATATCTGTGTTACATAGTAGCTGTTTTGAGCCTGAAACAATTAAATACTCACTGTTTCCAATGGTTAATCTTTAAACACAAAACAATGTTAATTTTAGACATCTAAAAACAAAAACATTTTAAGCACAACTCTGTGCATTTGTGTGTGTGTGTGTGTGTGTGTGTGTGTGTGTGTGTGTGTGTGTGTGTGTGTGTGTGTTCACATAGATGTCTGTGTGTGAGCACATCTGTGTGTGAAAGCCTGTGTAAAACAGGCAATGGGGCAGACAGCACTACAAATGCAACTAACATTTCATAATTCTGTATCTACTGAGATACAACCTGTATTAAAAGAATTGTAGTGGAGGAACTATTTTGCATAAAAATCCTACACATACTATCAAATTTTAATAATAAAAATGACAAAATCATATAAAAACAGAGAGCCCATTTGTCACAAAACCACCCTCCACAGTGGGTGCTGATAATGGACCTCTCAGGGGTAGGAGACCCTCCATCTTCTGCACTAGGCCTCAGCATGTCTTGGCAGTCCATTATTTACTTGTATTGCCCACTCTGTTGGGCAGCATTAGTTGCATAACTACCTGGAGTCTTCAAATTTTAAACCTTTAAAATAAATCATATCACTTATTGGTTAAAATGTTTTGAAAGCAGGGAATTATTTCACAATTTCAAACCAAAACACAAGGTGATGGGTGATAGTCTAAAAAAGTCTGTTCAGAAAACCAATCAAATAAAGACAGACAGAAAATTCTTCCTTTGCTGTAAGGCACTAATCCCAATTATTACACAGTATAATACACAATCTTTCATATGCTGCCTATAGAATTCATTTTCTGTAACCATAAGTTGTTTCATGTACAGCACTAAAAGTGTGAAAGAGAAATAATATGAAACAAGAAATCAAAAGCAGTGTAGATTGTATACTTCACACACACATTCTGATGAACCCAATAGCAGTGTACTCAATGCCTTATCCTGACATTCTGGCAAATGTCTTACAGCACTGACCCCTATGCTCTAAACATGCATTCTGATAACATATTCTGCAGCAGTACTTAGCACTCTGCACATGTATTCTGATGCCATACCCCATGAGAGTGTACCGCATGTCCTGCACATGTATTCTTACTGTACGTCCTACAGCACTGTACTCTGCATCCTGCTCATATATCCAGAGGAACTGTCTCATAGCAGTGCCATCCACGTCCAGCACTCATATGCTCTTTGCACATCCCACATCAGTGCAATCCATGTTCTATAAAAGTCCACTGAAGAAATGTGCAAAGGTAGAGATCTGCCCCTAGCAATATTTTAGTATACTCTGTATCCTGGACATGCATTTTGATGGTATGCAGTATAGTTAGTCTCGTATGTGTGTGTGTATGTGTATGTGTATGTGTGTGTGTGTGTGTGTGTGTGTGTGTGTGTGTGTGTGTGTGTGTGTGTGTGTGTGTGTCCACTTTGATGACATGTCTCAGAGAGATATACTGTGTGTCCTGCATGAGTGCTCTCATGACATGTCCCCCAGTGTTGTACACTTCTATACCCATGACATGAGCCACAGCACTGTAACATCATAAGCAGGTATTCAGATGATGTCCTATAACAGCATACTGTTTCTCCCGAACATGGATTCTGATATGTTTTAGTGCAGCCTAATGTAACATCCAAATATATACTTAGATGACATGTCCCACATTAGTGCACTGTGTGTTCTGCACATGTATTCTGATATCATGTTCCACAGCATTGCACTTTGTGTCCTACACAAATTGTTGTGTCTTTCGGCTTTTCCAGGTTAGGGGTCGCCACAGCGGAACTCCGGTCCGCTAATGATTGGTAGTTGACTTTTACGTGCCAAGTTACCAGCCCTGACGCACAACCTTCAACGAAGGTGTGCCCATTCACGCATGTCTGCACGCAGAAGACGCTCTAGCTGAGAATTAAACCGGACAGCGTCTTACTGTGAGGTGACAATGCTACCGCAGCACCACCACCGCTCTGATAATACATCACACAGCATGTGTGTCATACAAATGTATTCAGATAACATGTCCCAAAGCAGTGCTCTGTATATACTGCAAATATATTCTGATGACATGCCCCATAGCAGTTTAGTGTGCTTCCTGCAGATATATTCTGATAGTATATCCCACAGCATATAATTGTTCAGCATGTCTTTGGAGATTCATACTGCAAAGGATGAGCTAATAATTACCATGAGAATAGAAAGCTAGGCTTCTTAAGATCCTCAAAGACCGATAGCATAGTAAGTATCTATGAACCTATACTTTGCATATGCACTCTGAATGTATATCCCAAAGCACTGCATTCCATGTCCTACAAATGTATTACAGCGACATTACCCACTGCAGTGTGATCTCTGGCCTGTACGTGCATTTTGATTACATGTACCACAGTATGTTGCCCAGCCCTCCACTGGTTATTTTACTGAAATAAGAACAAGAAAGAACTGTAAATGAAGTTTCCACTAAACTCCCTGCTGCACTCCTAATTGTAGTGCCAGTGAAACAAGGGCAGCTGAGTACAGGGCAGTAAGGGATTCCAAAAACGGTTCCTTTTCTGACAAATTTCACTAAAACACTGCACCCCTGGACACCACCAGGAACTACAGCTTCAACCATAAAATGGTACTGGCATTATTAGTGTGAGTGCATCAGTTCATAATCATGCTTAACAATACCCTAACAGTAAAATTCTTTGCAAGACAACACAGCAGGTCATACAACTGCATATATGATCTCCAATTCACAGTAGGGAATGCTTCACAGATGCCTGCAGAAGACTTTTGCAGATGAGCTTATACCAAATTAAAGGCAGTGTGCTTTGTGAGACAAATGTACTACTCACCATGCTACATCAGACGTAACTAAGCTTCAGGTGAAGAAGAGGAAGGTGGTAAGATGAAGATGTAAAATAGTTAGTAGGTTCACAAGGCTGAATGGAAGTCAGTAAATAGCCAAGACATAAGAAAACACAGTAGTATAATGCTTAAATTACATGAATGGATATTAGCATTCTGAACAATAGAGCAGTGTGCTTTTTACCAGCAGGACAGCAGCAGCAGGAAAGCCTGCAGTACAGAATGCCTTATTCTGACCAAGCCTAAACAGCAGTTTGATTATCGAAGAGTAATTATTATGCATGCCACGTGCCCTTGTTTATAAGTATTTCACAGTAGTGTTACAAATCATGGCCATGTTCCACATGGAGGAGTGATGTTTCCCTTAATAGAAGCAAACCATAGGGAGCTGTAACACTGTCAGACTTTATCTCTTATTGCTATCACCCTGACTGAAAGATCCTGCCATCATTTACTAAAAGAACACCCCAGGCAATTGCATGGTAGTACTCCCAAGAAGAAGGTCCATTCCCAGCTGGAACAATGATCTGTGACATCAAAAATAGCGCTACAATCCCACATAGCAGTGACTTCAGCTGAACTCTTAATGCAAATAATTCTAGTCTGAATATGCCAGACACAGTGCCAAATGAAGCCACCTCCTCGACTTCCTTCCTCAGACTCTGACTAAGCCGAAATCACTAGTGTTAATAAGGGACCCAGTTAAAAATAAAAGCAGCTGAGGTTAGTATGACATTTTAACAACTTAACAGGAAGCCTAACAAACACCAGGACTATTTCATGGACCACACCCCCTGAATTTCAATGTTTGTGGATCACATATATAGTAACATTGCCTAGACCCTTCTTTAAGCAGATGGCATGAAATTCTGTCATCTGTTAGGTTTCCATAATCCCTTTTATAATGACTATGGTCAAAGACTACAGGTAGAATTTCAAAGCAAAATTTATGAAAGCATAAAATGTGACAAAATCCAGGAAAGTGTTATATTATGTTCTCTCCCAACATTTCAAATTGCTCACCATTTGTGGAACTTCTGCAATATATGATTTTTATTTGTTCATTTTATGATTATAGTCACTAAAACATAGATATAATGTTACTGCAAGAAATGCTGTTAATATGTTAATACATGACGAAACAAAGGAAATGCTGAATTATGTTCCACAGTGTTGCATTAGGTGTGGTAAGTGTGATTTTACATCAGCAGGCCACAGCTTACCCTTACTCCATAAGTGAACAAGCAGAGATGTTAATATGCTAGCTCTGCAGTGCGCAAGACAAAAGTCTTGACTGCAGTCTAGATAACCAGGAACCAAATAGCTGCCCTGACATTGAACAAGCCAGCTGCAGAGGGCTGAAACAAGCAACCAGTACGAATTTACCCATCCTAGAAAGAAAAATACAAGCCTGTCTATTGCAACACTGGCACTCAGCGGAGACAGGTGTTAAAGAATAGCCAGACAGGGCTGACTCATATGCAATCACCATGCAATGTAGCCAGGAGTTAGACATGTGTGCAGACATTTATACATCAGTAGGCCTGGTAATATATGCAGCAGCATCAACTCTAATACAGTGTCTGAGGGTCAGGATGAAGGGATAAAACAGCAAAAGTGAAGAAGCATCAGACCTGCTCTCTGTATCCTCAGCCTGGGAATAATTAAGTTCTGTTCCTGGGTTGTTCCCTTTTCTCAGAATAGCCCCTAGTCAGAAAGAAGTTAAGATGCACCCTAGGATCAAGAGGAAGTAGGGTCTCAATTTAGATTAGTTCATAGTAACAGAATCACTGTGGATTAATAAGACCAAGAAAAAAAATAGAGGTTACAATACACAAGTCAGAATGTGAGTGGCAGTGAAAACAACCTTAAAATATATAATGTCAGAACCCTTTTCCTGAAACTAAATTATCAAGAATGAATACAATCAAGTGTTCTACTATTCATACAAACCGATAAAATAAAGACCACAGACAGCACAGTTAAGTGTTAACATCTGTTCTGATTAATTGTAAGCCATGTAAGTGGGCTTGTCCTTAGACCCTTTTTGGCCATGATATAAGCCAAAAGGGTACGGGTAAATGCAATACATACTGAGAGTTTAGATTAGGCACTCAAGCTGAATATTTTGGGAGGTGGGATGAAACCATAAGACCTGCAGAAACATTTGCGGAGAGAGTGGGAACATGCAAATTCCACACAGGCTGTTAACAGAGATTTGATAAATCCCAAACTTGGGCAAGGCTTAATCTCTGAGCAATGATGCTACCCCTGTTCATTCACTCATAAAAGAGTACTACGAATAACTGTGGATGCACTGCTAATGTATGTGTGATAGCCAAGTATCTATGGCTGATGTGGCTGTAAGAAACAGTGGCAGCAAACTTGTACATCTATCACAGAGATAGATGCATGATGGTACTTTGCCATCTAGGGGTACTACTTTCACATAAAGCAGTGATAAAGCACAACACCAACGCTGGGAGTAAGGAAATGAAGACAGCTCATCTCTTTGGTACAGTCTAACAATGAATCCTTCTCATAAATGACATAGACTTTGCATTCAAACTTGTACCATAGTTTCTTTCTTACTAATGAAAAATATTTTCATTTAAACTTTAAAAACAGTTTCTTTGTGTCTCAGTTGTGACTGACTGTGTGTGTGTGTGTGTGTGTGTGTGTGTGTGTGTGTGTGTGTGTGTGTGTGTGTGTGTGCATTTATGTATATATTATACATGTACAGATAAACACACGCATATACGTGCGCATGGCTACACACACACACACACACACACACACACACACACACACACACACACAAGCGGGCCCGTGTGTGTGTGTGTGTGATTTCTTATAAACATTTTTTTTTTTAGAAAAGAGAGTGCCTCTTTATTTATATTTATCTATTAACTTATTGAAAATTGAGTAAGAGAACTGCCTCTTGTAACCATTTTCAGTCTCCTTCCCAGGCTAGAAGGCACAAACATTTGCAATATATTGACGAGTCATAAGGTACTCTGAAGCACATCACAACATCAGTAAGCAAACATACTATTACAGAACATTCTACTGTCCTGCATTCCTGCCTCAGTTATTACAGTATAGAGAATGGCTCATAAATGGCTACATTTATGAAGTTATCTTGAAGTACTGTTATGGACTCCTATCAGCAAGAAAACACAGGCATTTTGTACCTCATACATCCATGTGTACAACTGATCTGTAGATTATTTACAACATTCCAGCAATTGTTTACATCTGCACTAATTCAACGTTTGACTGAATATCTGGCTACAAAGCCACTTAAGCATTTACTTTACATAAACCTTATTTGTTGCCTTATTTCTCAGTACTGTTTGATGGCTACATGAGCCTTCTGAATGACATCACTTTCCCAGACATCTAGCATGTTAGCGGGAACTACTGGAATAACTGGTTGAGGTTCTCAGGTTTGCTTCTCACCTGGGATGCTTTTTCCTCCTTGCGTTTGCATGGGTTTTCCCCAGGTGCTCTGGCTTCCTCTCATATTCCAAAGAGGTACAGCAGGTTGACTGGACACACTAAACTGGTCATAGGTGAGTGTGCGTCCAGGTGTGTGGCATTGAAGAACAACCACTGTATGTCTAACCACCCTGCAGTGTGACCATTGGCTCTTGATGACTGACACTGTTGATGTGATACGCCAACCCATGTGCAAAAATGGGAAAAGGGAGTTTACACAGTTCTTAAAAACTGAGGCCATCCATGCAAAGACCATGGTATGAGTTTAGGAGTGGAAAAGTGAACTGTGATGAGCATCATGGCTTAATTACCCTGATAAGGAAATTACAGTGTTACTGAATGTAGTTGTCAAATGTATCAAATTGGAAAACATGTTAATTTTACCTCCATACACCATCACTACTTATGCTGAGTGAGTATCTAAAATGAGCTAAAAGGGGGAAAAACAAAAACTTGCAGTGTGTTGTGAGATGGAAAGAGAATTATGTTGCAGAATATATATCTAGGGTGGCAGGACTGAATTATGTTTAAAAATGGGTCCATGTTTCTCACAGCTGTGCTGACATACTTTACAAAGGCTAATTCTGTTTTCAGAAGTCCATTTCTCCTTCTGTGTTCAGTTCCAATGTATGTACTAAACCTAGCCTGCAGGCCAAAGAAACAGTGGTGTTACAGTTTTGCAATGAAAGCAGCACATAATTCAACAGGGGTGCTATTGTTACGCAATGAGTGCAGCACACAATTCAGCAGAGGTGCTAGTGTTATGCAATGACTGCAGCACACAATTCAGCAGAGGTGCTACTGTTATGCAATGACTGCAGCACACAAATCAGCAGAGATGCTAATGTTATGCACTGACTGCAGCACACAATTCAGCAGAGGTGCCATTGTTATGTAATGACTGCAGCACACAATTCAGCAGAGGTGCCGGACGCAATGACTGCAGCACACAATTCAGCAGAGGTGCTATTGTTACGCAATGAGTGCAGCAAACAATTCAGCAGAGACGCTATTGTTATGCAGTGAATGCAGCACATAATCCAGCAGAGGTGATATTGTTATGCAATGACTGCAGCACACAATTCAGCAGAGATGCTATTATTATGCAAAGAATGCAGCACACAATCCAGCAGCAGTGCTATTGTTATGCATTGACTGCAGCATACAATCCAGCAGAGGTGCTAGTGATATGCAATGACTGCAGCACAAAATGCAGCAGAAAGTGCTATTGTTATGTAATGAATGCAGCACACAATCCAGCAGAGGTGCTATTGTTACGCAATGAGTGCAGCACACAATTCAGCAGAGGTGCTATTGTTATGCAATGACTGCAGCACACAATCCAACAGAGGTGCTATTGTTATGCAATGAATGCAGCACACAATCCAGCAGAGGTGCTATTGTTATGCAATGAATGCAGCACACAATCCAGCAGAGGTGTTATTGTTATGCAATGAGTGCAGAACACAATTAAGCAGAGGTGCTATTGTTATGCATTGACTGCAGCACACAATCCAGCAGAGGTGCTATTGTTATGCAATGACTGCAGCACAAAATACAGCAGAAAGTGCTATTGTTACGCAATGAGTGCAGCACACAATCCAGCTGAGGTGCTATTGTTATGCAATGAGTGCAGCACACAATTCCATGTCTCCATCATGATAAATGCACCTCTTTCTCTAGTAAAAGTCAATTGGACTATTGAAACATCTCCTCCTACCCATGTTTCTGACGTCTAAACCTACTCCACATTTGTCCCCTTCTGATCACTGCATGGAACTTTATAGTCAGAAATATTAAGAAAGTGAGACCTTAAAGGTAAAATAGTTCCAGTTTGCAAAGGTAAACATTAGCCTCAAATACACTGAAGCTAGTGATGGGGTCATACTGTACATCAGGCTGCAACGCCCCCATCAAAGTACAAATGACCACCAGGGAAGCTCTATTAACATTAAGTTTAGGTACTGCTAGTAAGATTCTCTGTTAGACAGTAGAAATCAGCCCAGATTTTAGTGTTCATTGTATGCAGAAATGCATAATGTGTACAGAAGTCCAATAAATACTTTTAAATAGTACATTACTTTTCAGTTTAATTAAACTATGGGAGTTCTAGGCCTCACAGAAACATAATGACACGCCACATATAGAATAGATCTACTGAGAACAAATTGACAACTTCTTTTTACTTAAGTGCGATAAACTGACTACAGAAGGAGAAATGCACTTCTGAAAACAACACCTTCACTGGCTGTGGGAGGAAGGCTTAGCCGTTGTATAGTAAGTCAGCACAGCTGTGAGAAACATGGTCCCATTTTAAAACATACTGCAGTCCTGCTGTCCTGGATGAAAGTGCAAACTGGTTGCAAATATTCTGTTTGAGAATACCAGCATGAGTTATTTTCACCCACTACCCAGATAACAGATTCCCTTTTTCCTTCCACGTCACAATTTGTATCTAGAAAATTGGAATTGTTAACCTGTACAGACACAGTTCTAATCACATAAACAGCATATATGTAACATAAAATGTTAAACTGTCATGACACACACAATTTATTTAGTCAGTAAGCAGTAAAAGTAAAATGTCACTGACATACCTGTAGATTGAGGAAAATCTTGATTTAAAACACTAACACACAAGTTGTTATGAGTGCAGCTGCTGTTAGGAAGATTTTTCATGAATAGTTGCTTTGCTTGCATTTCTAGCTGTTACTGTCAACTAAGGTGAAACAAACCATCTGTATGGAAATAAAATGGTGAGAACTAAACCTGACAGTGTTTACAGCAAAGATAAGTTATGGATTTAGAATAAGCAAGCAGACAACAACAGTTCAAAGCATTTTAACATTCTGTTGTACTTGTATAATGAACCAATATTGTGTTAGTGGTACACATTCATTATGCTGTTTTTGTCACCATATTTCTCTTATTAAAGGGAGCAAGAGTGCCCCCTTAACTTCAACTCATCAAGCTGTCAAAGTGGAAGACAGGTTAAGGAGGATGAGTGACTGGTAAAAGGGGAGTGCCAGCCCCTCTTACTAACAAAATCAGTAAAAGACAAACAGTCAGAGGTAGCAAAGCATGTGTGGTTAAAAAACTTAAGTCTAACACATATTACGCAAATCATTTAGAAGGATCAACTTAGAGCTACAAGTAAGTATGTGCAGTCAGTTATTGGATAGATATTTATCTTTATCACAGTGGCACTCCTGCAGAATTGTACTGCCGTTTCAAATATCTCCCCTCACCTTCTTGTGGAAGTCTCTGAACCATAAACAAGGGGCTCCAATATCCTGGATATGGTCATTACCAACATGGGAAATCGATGCTCCACACCTATGGTCACCACTTGTTGGTCAGGTCAGACCATAAGCTAATCACCCTTAACATCCACATCCCACCCCCACCCCCTAGTAAGGAAACCTCCATAAAAAACTTATCCAAAGCCAACTTCATGCTACTCAAGTCAGACGTGACAAACTTCATGACACCCATGTAGACGACAGCTGAAAGTTCGACTGCTGAGTCCTACACTAAGGCACTGTATGAGCACATCCATTTATGCATCAATCGTGCCATCCCAAATAGAACCAAGATGCTCTCCTCCCAAAAAATGAAGCCAATCTGGTGGTCCCCTGCCATACACAAACTTTACAACAAAAGGAAGAAACTGTTGCAGAAAAGAGGAATATCCCAGGATGCACAAAACTCCCTTACCATCCTCAGTAAGAAGCTGAGATCCCTCATAAAATCCTCCAAAGCTAGTTACAAAAATAAAATTGCCAAAGATTCCAAAGACAACCACAAGGCATTCTATAACTATGTCAGGAATCTAAATGGCAAGGCTCAGATCTGCTCTGAGCTACAACAGAAAGTCATTAAATATACTGATCCCATATCCTGGCAGATCGATTCAGTGCCAACTTCACCCCCCTCTCACCCCCTAAATGGCCCATCTCAATACCAGAAGATTGCCAAATTCCGGTAATAACGTCCACACAGGTACAAAACGCACTCTCCACAGCTAAGAATACAGCATCCATGGGACTAGATGACATCCTGGGCTGTGTACTACATGAACTACAAAATGAACTGACACCTCACCTAAGTGTCATGTTTAATCATAACCTCACCTCAGGCTTCGTGCTCACTGAGTGGCGCACAGCTACAATTATCCCACTCCACAAGGGGGGATCCACCTGGGATCCACCTTGAATCCTGGGAACTACCACCCCATCAGTCTGACGAGCCTGATCTGCAAAGCCATGGAATGTATTATCATAGAACTTGGAAACAAAGACATTGGCAACCTTCAAACACTGGACCCCACCCAGTTTGAGTTCATGAAGGGCCGATCTTGCCTTCTGAACCCGACTGACTTTTTCGAATTAGTCTCCAGAGCCGTGGACGAGGGTAAGGTGGTCCACACAGCCTATCTGGACCTCGCCAAGGCCTTTGACACCATTCCCCACTCTGGAATCATAGATAAACTTACTAAGCTGGGCATTAATCCCTACGTCACTCGATGGGTTGCCAACTGGCTTACTGACAGAACCCACACTGTAAAAGTAGCTGACTCCAAATCCAGCTCCAGACAAGTGACAAGTGGAGTACCTCAGGGTTCAGTCCTGGGACCACTCTTGTTTGGCATTTACTTCTCTGAAGTACAGGCCAACACTAAAGGACTCTGGCTAACAAAGTTTGCAGATGACTGCAAACTGGGAGCCATTATTGAATCTCCAAATGATGTGGATACTCTACAAGAGGGCCTTACAGAAACAGATGCTTGGTGCCAGAGCCATGGGCTCAAGCTCAATGCCAAGAAATGTATAGTTATCCCCTTTGGGAAAAAAACATGTACCCGTGAATTACTACATAGGTGGCAGTACACTAAACACCAAAAGTGTGATAAGAGACTAAGGGACACAGGCGGACAGTGATCTCACCTTCGATAACCACATCGCCACAACAGTCAGGAAATCCTTCTATGTGGCACACCTCATCACTAAGGGCTTTTCATCCAGAAAAAAGGAGGTCATTGTCCCACTGTACTCATCCTTCATTAGACCCATTATAGAATACAACGCCCATTTGGTATGTACCTCTCAAGACACCTGCAACAACTGGAAAGGCCGCAGAAATACCTCACTAAGAAAATCACAGGCCTAAAGCAGATGCCCTATGCTGACCAACTTAAAATACTCCAGCTATACTCTGTCGCATATCGTCTACTCAGAGGCGATCTCTGCTTAACATACAAGGCCATGTCAAACCCAGAGCTGTTGGACATGCTACACTTAAAGAAATCCCAATCCCTCAGAGCCACACTCTCCAGGGATATAATCCTTGTCATCACAATGAACAGAACATGCTGGAGGGATAGGTTCCTGACCCAGAGACTCCCCATACTCTGGAATAGACTGCCCATACATGTCAAGCAGAGCGCCTCTTTGGCCCTCTTCAAAAGGAACCTTGATGATTGGATGGGAGAAAGGAAATTCACCCAGGGGATCACGTCAGTCACCCTGATAGACAGGGGTCCTGGAAGTAAACAGTGTGGGAAGAAATAGCCAGGGAATTGTTATGGCTAGGCCTGTATAGGCCCAAGGGACGATAACCTAGTACCAAGCTATGAACCTATGAACCTATAAGGTAGATACTCGTCCGGCAGCAAATGCTTGGTGAAATATCTTTATTAGACAAGGCAAACACTGCCTATTTTCATTTACAAGGCTACATGAAGTGTTTCACCTTGACAAAGGTGAGTCAATTAGTTCTCTGAGAAGGAATTCACCTGTAGTGATACGGTGCACTTCCAACAGGGGATAGTACAAAGGTTGTGCGTCTACACATACAGCAGGCATTGGGCACCTGTATATGGCAACAGACAGCAGCACTCTGACGCACATGCACTGACTTGTTCACCCTCAGCAGGGATGATTATACCTGGTGCCAGGACACATTCTTGCCATGTACAGGGTGCAAGGTATTGCCCTGCTTTGTGCACACCTAATCAAAACTGCCAGGCCAGTAAGAATTAGGACGATGGCACTTAAGTAAAACCATTAAAAAGTATGGGGTTAAATAGACCCCATGCAAGCACTTTGCCATATTTGATTGGTACCATTCAAATGCACGAAACTGGCAGCAGAGGACATACCGTGGTAAGGAAGACAAGACCAACAGAGAGTGAGACAGATACACACACACACACACACACACACACAAATACTGTCACATCAGAATGCATGCACAAATAATGCTGCATTTATACATATGTGGCACACAACGCTGTCCAATCCATGTTGTCCAACCATAAAATATCCAAAAATAACAAGCCACCTGAACATCCTACTGATGCAGTGTTTGTGAACTGTGCAGCCCCATTATCGTGAATCAGTCAATGTTGATGTAAAAAAATGGCCCTGGAAGCATGGCAGCCATGTTAACATATTGACATGGCACTAATAACTGAAACTAGCAGACCCTGAATGGAAGCAATATCTGCATAAGCAACAGTTGCACAAACACTGTAGATACATAATAGATTATCATATTAAGACTGTTCTGAATGGATAATGAAGTGATAGATGCAGTATCTGCAAAGATTGCATTTACCTATTTTAAGACTGCTACCTGAGCATACTCACATCCAAACTGAAGGAGACACCTGTATTACTGAAAAGCAAACAGCACCCAGCACCATTAGGAGCATCTACTACACCATGCCTTTGTAGAAAGAGAAACCCCAGCTGTGCACATGGGCACTTATTCTATAGGTTAAAACATAAGGGCAGGGTTTATTGGTTTTTGTATCAAAAAGGTGATAAAGGGATACATCTTTCCTTTGTGGTCACCAGAACTGTAGACACAAGGTACAAACTGCCCAGGATTGTAAGCCATGACCATATTCCAGATGCAACATTCTTGGGCATATCCATTGCACTGTGCAGGAACTGTGAAGAGGCCACTACGTGGGCACATGCATGTTGCAGAATAATAAAATGCCAACCTGGATGAGGAAATAGTCCAGCAGCATCTGACAAAGAACAGCATCTGTCAGACGATCATATAATGCTAGTGCCATGATGCCCCCCCCCCCCCGTTACACTTAGTGCTGCATATGAGTTTAGCCCTTACATGTTCCCCTTGAGAATAGGGTATTTTTACAAACTGTGAGAAAAGAAAGCTCAGAAGACTGCAGAACTTACTGTGACCACCACCAGTAACCTGCATGACCCACAATGCTTTGTGCTGTGAATGATATGCCTTCACCACAAAATCCAGTGTTATGCTACCAGCTCTACTCAATTCAGACACAAGGGGGCTGTGGGGAAAGAAGTAATTTCCTGAGTATTGCTGTAAAACTGCTAACAGATTTAATTTAGCCTTCTTACAACTAAATCTATTCTTATCTAACCTGGACCTGTGGGCATTCAGGACAATTTCTTCCTACCACCTTATTCTAATCTATGACAGGCTTTGGTGGCAGCACAGTCTGCTTCTTCCACTAATCCACCTTGACCAACAGCCCTATTTCATTCCCATCACTTGCCATACTACAGACTCTGGTGGCAGATTATTCTGACTTCTCCCCTTTCCCTTTCTAACATGAACTTAGGTAGCACCAATATTAAGATCGCCTCAAACCTACCGCTTTCTATACCACATATTTTGGCAGCAACTAAAATCTGCTTCTTACTTTCAACTTACTTTCATTCTTTCTTTCTCTTTTTTTGTATTTTTTTTCTTTGATCCTAGTTGCAGATAAGGCTACTGTTTTCTTTCACATAGGTTACTTTAACAAACATAACACTTTCCATACCATAGGTTGTAGCTAAGTCTATTTTTTTTCTGTTATGGGTGTCTTTTTTCTAAGAGACTTTAGTGGCAGAGAAGTCTGTGGAAGAAAGGGAAAGGGGTGTATTCAAAATAGAACACTCTGCCACCAGCATTTATATACTGAATTCTGACTCATTTATCACTAACTCTTCTAGCACCACCTATATGACTAATTTCAGCAGCAGCTGCACAACATATTTCTTTCTCCCACCGATCATCAGTTAGCAACGCCTCTGTTGACAACAGAGCAACCAAAAAAGGTGTACAAAGCACTACTGAAAACAATAAAATAGTAAAAAATGCACCAAGGCTGCAAAGAGACTCTTCCTTTAATAAATAAAATAACATTGAGCACTTTCATCGCTATGATAGGAGATTTCTTCAGAATGAATAACAGAACAAGAAATGGCATTTAAATAACCTAAAAATCATGACATTGGCTGATTGTTAGCCCAATCAATTTGTTGCTTGAAATCACATTATTGGTAGCTATATTATGTAAAAATATATAATTATTTTAAAAATTAAACTGGATACAAATATCTAAGACTATACAAAAGACTATAAATAATGGTTGTCATGTCCTGTTTATGTTGATATGCTTTTATTTTTAAACGTAAGCACTTTTTTATTGAGTCTGGTAATAGTGAATTTGTATCCAGTTTAATTTTTAAACATTTATATTTTTTACATAATATGGCTACCAATAACATGTGATTTCAAGCAGTAAATTGATTGGGTTAACAATTAGCCAATGCCATGATTTTTTAGGTTATTTAAATGCCATTTCTTGTACTGTTATTCATTCTGATGAAGTTTCCTATCACTGAGACGAAAGCACTTAATGTTATTTTATTTACTAAAGGAAGAGCCTCTTTGCAGCTTTGGTGCATTTTTTATTATTTTATCTGTTGACAGCAGAACCTATTGAACAGCTCTCCTATAGCTCTTCTCTATCCCACAGACTGTGATAGTTAAGCTTCTGCCTTCCCCATCTAAAACATTTTCACACAGACCTTGATGGCAAAGAGGTCTATTACTTTCCTACCCTTCCATTCTCTGTCCCACAGATTCAAGAAACAGCTACATCTGTTTATACCTTCTTCCCTTTTCCTTTTCTCACAGAGCCTGTTGGCAGGAAGGACTTATCTTCCATTACTCATTACTCTCTGTCCCACTAACATAGCAGGCAGCTAAGTAGTCCAATTCTTCCTCTTAACCACCTTGCTCTTTCATAGACCATGGCAACAGCTAGTATACCATCTCCGAAAACATCACACCTTGTACACTACTAACATTAGTAGCAGTAGGATGTTTTACTGCCTCCTACCAATATTGTATTACTATAGCTACCATCAAAGGCTGTAGATACACCAGGGCTTCTCGTACCTATCAATAATACATGACAGATACTGATGGTGGGAACGTCTGCATCTTCCTCAACTACCTCTTTTGCTCTGTGCACCACAGGCAGGAAAATGTTATTTTCTCACTTAACTCATTTTCATTTTCTCCTATAAATTTTTATGCCAATTGTGTGGTCTTAGCACTCTCACTTTACTCATTCTTTTAGCACTGACTTGATGACAAAAAGTTATACCTCACTCATGCACTTAACTTGTTCTATAATTCAACAACTGGAAATAGAAGAGCCGATCTCTGTCTTTCTTCTTATCTCCCCCTGTGCTCAAATATCAAAATATGACCTAACAAAACATTCCATACACTTCGTTACTTACTTTAGCGTCTTCCCTCTTTTCATTAAAACTTTTTTCAAATCAATTTTTTTTCCCTATTAGACAAAAAAAATCTTCTATAACCCATCTAACTAATAACAATAGTACATATAAAATCTACACTACAATTAAGCTAATAATCATGTTTCTGTTTGCAATAACCCTTCCTATAGAGAACAGTGCCCATTGATCATCCTGAACCCTACAAAACAATAGACAATATAAAGACATGTGTTATACTAGTAGAGTCCAGGGCAGCAGATGAAGATTTGTATCTCCCACTAAGTCTGTGTCAAAATACTCTTACGTGGCCAGATGTTCTGATGGTCTGTATGTTCTGTGATGTATTTCAAACCTTATTTTTGAAAAAATAACTACCTGTTAACAGGTCCTTTTCAACTGTTACATAGATAATTGATGTACATGTGTACATGGACACGAACATAGTATATATCCACAGACATAAATCACAATATTACTTGCACTCATGCATGCGCACGCACACACATACACACAAACACACGCTGACAAGGTCCCTGACAACCCAAGACTATCTTTTGGGAACAATCCTACTGGTGTTTCTGTAGAAAAGAAAAGATGATTTCGTATAATCAACTTTTTTAAGGTTGCCTCATTCATGTTTCATTAAGAAGCTTGTCACTGAGAATGTGCTCTATTTTTTGTACCAGGCAACCTGCAAGAAGGTTATGGCCTTGAGAAATTGGCCAGTTTGCCCTCACAATTCTGTCCATGGTTAAGTCTATAACCAAATTTAAAACAAATTCTATAATCATGTGGCCAGATATAACAGATAAGGCTAATGGCACTACTCTTCAAGACAGTTCCGAAAATCACAAGGTGTTCTAACTTACCATACAGTAAACTGACCAAATTAGGAGAAAAGTTTCCCAGCTAAGGACTTCAAGTAAACGTATGCCCTAAGTTGATGAAACTCTTAAATCAGCCAATAAATACCTCTGCATTTACCACAGCAACAGTTAATCACAATCAAATATCCAAATTATAATCTATCCATGCAATTTCATTTTCAACAAGGTCATCAGACTTATACAACTTAATGTCCATATTCTAAATAATAAGTAGGACATTCTGGAGTCCTAGGTATTGCAATAAAGACCACATATTCTTCATCATCTAATCCATCTCCACAAACTCTTTTTGACAAGGTCATGAAATACATTCGGCTTAATGTCTTAAGTATAAATAATAACTGGGACATTCTAGAGACCTGGGTATTGTGGCACTAACCACACATTCTAGGAATTGCCGAAGCATTCTTGCTCACCTACCTTCCTACATACTATCTACCACATATTCTGGAACAATTGGCTATGGATAAAAATAGAAGGTGTTACAAAGTTCTTTGTAAAAAAATATAAATACTTGATTACATTAATAAGTCATAGTGCTAGCTTGCTCAGAGACTCCTCTAACTGGCTCATTGCTCAGTTTCAAACAAGTAACTACACTAAAGTCTACATGCAGGCCATGTATATCCTCCCCCCAAACCAGAACATACTATTAGAGATTACTGAACACATCCTGAATACTTCATCTAAATTGAGCCATTGCTCGTTCATCTAGTATCCAGGGCTGGTCTGCAATCTGGCACCCCACCTCCTCAGCTCTTAATTTGAAGTGAAAAAAAAAAAAGAAAAAGAAAAGGGTCTGCTCCCCTAGACCATCAGACTCTGCTAGATCCTTGTCCTCCTCCCCATCCCTCTACTCTTCATTGGAAGAGAAAAAAAGAGAAACTTTTGTTCTTTTATTAAACAGTAGCAATTGGGATTGATTTCTCATTTTGCACATTTTTGTTGCTGTATGTGATGTGAGTCTCAGTATCCTGTGTAGTGGCAGTGTTAAGTAAAAAGTTGTTCCTAAGATAAGGTGTAGAGTTGGGGTTAGGGGCAGGGTTAGGGTGAGGTTTAGAGCATATTAGTAAGGTGGTGCAGCCTTCATCCTGCCCATCCTTATTAAAGTAGCTACCCCCCTAACCCTGCCCCTGGCCATAAGCTGTATGTGGCATCGAAGAAACATTTAAAGTAGCCACACACGCAGCACATTTGCCACTTCTACCCCTGTAGTGTTCCAGCATAAGCTGCATATGCAGTTCATGTGTCTGTGTGCCACTCAGTGTCTACATCCCTATTTCCCATGGCAGGTCGTTGAACTGCTAACTCTACAATGTCAGTCAGTCACTAAATCCTCCACACTAAGGAGTCTCACCTGCAAGTGACCTTTGTCCCAGGCAGCTGCTTTGGCTGCAGTTTCTCTGGGCATTGTATGCACTATCTATGCACAGCATGCATAGCTATTTGATGTTATTTTACATATATATATATATATATATATATATATATATACATATATGTAGATATATATATATATATATATATATATATATATATATATATAGATATATACACACACACACACACACACACACACACACACACACACACACAGACACACACACACACATATATATATTATATATATATATATATATATATATATAGGGTTCCTATTACCAGATTACAGACGCAGTTTGTCAAATGCATCTTGATCAAACCGAAAAGAGCAAAAAGGCAAAATAGCGACGCTGCTTTTCAGTGAATTTTTTCCCTGGGAAAGAACTTGCTTGGCCGCTTTCGTTACTTTGCTGTTTTCGGCACTGTAGTGCGATCTCAGAGTTAGTATATTTAAGTGGGGGGGGGGGCACAGTTTTTTTTATGTTATTTTATTTTGGAACACTGATTTTTTTCCCTTGGAAAGAATCGCTGTCATGAGGTTTCGACGTTGTAAGCTTTCACTTACATGGGGTCGATAATTTATCATTCGCTTTTGTAAGCGTGCGATAACATAATATAGACCCAATATAGCTATATATATATATATATATATATATATATATATATATATATATATATACATATACACATACATATATATATATATATATATATATATATATATACATACATATATATACATATATATATATATACATATATATATATATATATATATATATACATACATACATACATATATATATATATATATATATATATATATATATAAACGTATATGCGCGCGCGCACACACACACACACACACACACACACACACACACACACACACACACACACACACATATATATATACATATACATACATACATTCAGTAGTTTCAACATTGACATACATGCCTATGGTGTGACATGTTTGCAATTCTGCAGTCCTAGAGTCTTTCAGGCAGATGTAAGTCCATATGCCGCTACTGCTCTTTTATATTACTGTCATAGATACCTATAATACCAATGACTGGAAAGTAATTGCTGACCAGTTAGTAGACCTTGGGTGTGTCAGTGGAATGCAGTATCTATTGATGGCTCTGGTGTCTGGTCTGCATGATTTTAAACTGCATAAGCTGGTTGAAAATCAAGTCTGATATCCAACCATGAGGTGCTATAAGCTTTGGGGTTACTAAATATTAAAGGGGATGTTGCAGGTTCAGGGCAACCCATCTCCATCTCAGAAAATGTATTCAAACTTGCTTCAGTCAAACTATGTTCACATTTAGAGGGATTCATTGGCAATATACCCTCCTATACCCCCACACTACTTCAACAACATTGTTAGCCCAAGGTCAAACTACGTAATCATTTATGTCTTATCATCTTTTTTTCAGTAATATTCAATGGCCTCCTCTCCATGCTCTTCTTCCATTAAATATCTCCACCCACATTTCCTTCCCATGCATAGTTCTTTTTATAAGGCTCTTTAGTTTATTTTATGTTCTGTTCTGTTCTGTTGGACTAGCTAATCTTTAATAAGGTGCACTAACTTCTGTACCAAGTCTTACAGGCTTTTATGTATCAGCTCCTTGTGCTGTCATGCTAGTTCAGAGCGAATGGGCTGCATATCTGTATGATGGCCAATGTAGCAGTTCTTCTGAGACTTAAAACCAGATTGTGATCACATAGGGAAAACATACCATCTGTTTTAAGGTAAATCTGAAATATAACTGGGATAGCAGAGTTATAACACATCACTGTGGTGCTGCAAATGTGATACTAATCACCAAATACTTCTGTACAAATGTGGCTATAAATGTTTGAAAATGAAGTTTCATTCTTAGTCTCAAATGGAGCTTTTGTGGTGAACAGAACTGACAGCAAGAATTACTGGCCAAATGCAACTAAAAATTAACAGCAGAGGACATATTCCGCCAGACAGGAAGGTGGGAGATGGCATTACATCAAATCTCCTTAGTGAGGTGGAGCATCAGAATTCTGCTAACGGAACTACTTAAACCTGCACTTGAGTTCTATGACTGCAACCGCCCATGCGGTTTTCTGTCACAAAAGCTAGCATTAACAGAAAATTAGTAACCGTGCCATTCCATAATAAACATGTAGGGTACAAAGAGTTAAATTATTTTTGAACTTTGCAAAGGCACTAAATAAATTCTAAACCATAAGAATAAACAGAGAAAGAATAAACAACCAGCGTCTCTATGTTTTTTAACAGCAATCAGCTCCCATGTTATCAAAATTAAAAATAAACTGAAACCAACACACAATTATTGCACAAGCATAAGAGATATATGTTGTTCCACAGAGACAAGCAAACACGTGTAAATGGATATGTTTGCTTTAGCACTGAGTGACAAAACAGTAATGACTTTCAGAATGGCCAAAATACTGTTAAAAGTTCAGACACTGCCACTCCACTGTTGCGGTGGCTCAGAGTTATGACAAACACACTGGAGTTACTTACAGTCATAACAGGGTTAATGTCATGAATTCAGAAAATGATTATATGAATACCTCAGGTGTCTGTCCCAGGTCCACCGTTGTTCATTCTGTTTATCTCAGACACATATGAGGGAATACACGACAGGAATAGTGTCTCCACTGTTAACAGAAAGATAGGTAGAGCAATGGATGATGGGGTGAAGAGTCCACAGAAGGCTTTAGAAAGGTTGAACAAGTGGGCAGAAGAACAGTAAATGAAGTTCAGAGCATACAAATGCAGATTACTGCACTTAAGTCACAGCAATGCTGGGATGAAGTACCAGTTGAGGGAATGTAACTGATGACAACATAGGAAAAAGGTCTGTAGGGTGTTGTTCACATCTGGACTTGGTCAACAAAAGCAGCAAGAAGGCAGTGTCAAGAGCCGTCAGATTGTTGGCGTGTGTCTTCAGAAGGACAGACCACAGAAACAAAGAGGTAATGCCTCTACCCTACAGGAAACTGGTCAGACGCCATAATGAGTAGTGCATGCAGTTCTGGTAGGCTTATAAGGAAAACAACAACAGGGTGTTGAAATTAATCCAGAGCAAAGCCGCTAGAAAGATCCATGAGAAGGAGTAAGATCACAGGTTACAGACACTACAACTCTGTTCACTGGAGACAAGGACAGATGGGGAAAAATCTGTGGTTTTGTTGCAATTCAATGAGGACTGAAGTCACTTAATGAAAGACATTTCAATTTGAGACTTAATACCCTTTAGAAAATGCATAATAATGTCAAACCAGTTATTTTAGCAACTTTCTAAGTTTATAAGAGCAATACTTAACATCTGCCCTTGATTTTGAGGCTTCACTTCCACATTATTTTTAATCATTTTCCAGAATTCCTGCCCTAAGAGGGTGAAAGGGGTGATGGGCGGTAGGAAGGTACTGTCAAAAGGTCTTTGAGAGGTCACAGTGCAGGTGGAAAACAAGGGAAAGGGGAAAGGGAGATGAAAAAGGGGAGGTACACTGTTAAATGCACTCAGATACGCTTACTGCATTCTTCTGTTTGTCTGTCTGTCTGTCTCTCTATTTCTATGTCTTATGAGTTGTAACTGACTGTAGCCAATGCTACCATCAGCCAGATGTGAAACAATCAATGTAATGTAAGGGTTTTTCAACGCAAAATTCAGAAGCAGGTTATAAATAATGATTCAAGAGTAAAGGGGAGCTAATCAGGGGCGGCTCTGCTATTGGAATGCCAGACTGCAGCTCCCCCAGCTGTAAAATAAGAAAGAAAGTCAAATAAAATAAAATAAAACACAAAAGAAAAAATGATTGCAAATAGCAGACTTGCATGCATGCGCACTAGCATTTCTGATATCTGGACTGCTGCTGAGAAAGTCTGGAGCATGCGCAAACTGTCTCAGCAGCAGTCCAGATTACGAAGTATTCAAGTGCAGAGATCCCAGGGAAAGGGATCGGACTTGGACTGCAATGTCAGCAGGCTGGGAGTCTTGACAGGGAAGGACATCTCACAGGATTAACAAAGCTGTGGAAGGATGTATTTAGTGCTGCTCCAACAAACAAAGTTGTGGAAGGATTTACCTGTCCCAGGTAGTGTGTGTGTGTGTGTGTGTGTGTGTGTGTGTGTGTGTGTGTGTGTGTGTGTGTGTGTGTGTGAAATGCCCCAGGTGGTACATGGTGGTGGGTAGAGAATAAGGCTTGAACCCTGTACCTTGGGCCCAGGTGGCAAGAGCCTAAATTCCCTACCCACGACCATTTGTAAAAATGCTGCAGATTTTTCCCTCACACTTGTTCTGTTCCTCATAAAATCTGTGGTTTCTGTATTTTTGTGCAGTGGTAGCATTGCTGCCTGACAGCTACATGTTCTCTGGTTTGATTCTTGGCTGGGGTGCCTTACTTTCTGTGTGGAGTCTGTATGCCCTCCTTGTTTTTGTGTCCTCCCATCTTACAAAGACATGTGTCTGTCTGGAGTGTTTCTCCCTGGGCCTCTGCTAAAAATTAGCTTTTTTTCCAAGTCAGACTTTCCTGGTTAACAAATGTTAAAAATGACACGCATTTGAATATCAGACTTCATATTCTTCAGAAAGTGCATGGTAACACAAAAGCTTTTATTCTAGCAATTTTCTAAGTGTATAAGATGGATATTTGAAATTTGTCCCTATTTTTGGGACTGTATTCCCCCATTATTGGCTTCATCCAGGTTTTGTGCTAAGGTTGAGAGCTATGGTAAGAACTGAATTCACTGAATATGTTTGGGGGCTATATTCCCCCAATACTGGCTTTGTCCGGGTGTGTTTTGCTAAGAGGTTGAGAGCTATAGTGAGAATTGAATTCACTGAATGTTTGGGGGCTATATTCACCCATTATTGGCTTTGTTCATGTGTTTTGTGCTAAGAGGTTGACAGCTGTGCTATGGTGAGAACTAAATTCACTAAATGGTAGCCATTTAAGTTTCCGTCTTCCTCTTTCACAAAACAGCTGATTTGGCATAGTGGTATGTTGCTCTGACTGTTTTGCACAGGGTCCTGGGTTTAAGGCTTGGCAGTGAAATGTATGGTGGTAACACAGCATTTTATTCTAGCAACTTTCCAACATTATACAAGCAATGTTTAAAATGTGTCCCTGTTTTTTGGGCTTTTGTCCCCCCACAATAAACTTTGACTTTTTCCAGATTTCTTTGTGCTGCAAAGTTCAGAGATACAACTGAGTGAGTAGATTTTACAAGGAACTGAGAGCTGCAGGGGAGCAAAAGTTTAGTGCTGCTTATGCTGAGTTTGCTTGCATTGTTAATAGCACAACAGGTAATATACTTGCTTTTGATGCAGAAGACTGTGGGTTCTACTCCCACAGTAGATAGATGCATTTCTGATACTGTACTGTGTTGCAAAAGGGGTGGATGCGAAGATTCCTAGTAACTATGAACCTGTTATCAGTTTGCCATACATTCCCTATTGCAATATTGCTACCTTATCATTTGTTTTAGTGTAAGATAGGTAATTTATTCCTCACGGGTAACGGGCACTTTATTTGTAGATGAAACAATGAAATACAAAGTTGTTTGCTAGCAGCAACCTCTTCATTAGTTACAGATCTCTTTAATGTGGAATTATTTAGATGACTTTTACTTCTTCAGAGATTGTGCATATGTACTGATACTGGTGGACTGTAGAAGTTTGAGTAGACTTTTATGATGGAAATGTTCTGAATTGAGCAGTTTTGTCATTACTGGTGCATGCATTTTGTTTCATTGTTTACTGGAAAAATTTCAAAACAATAAATTTAAAACACCCTCTAAAACTGTATTGTATTGTACAAGGAATATAATTTAATACAATCAGGAAGGTGTATGAAAGAGCATGTGTATGTTTCGTGTGCAAGGGGCCTGTGATTTGAAAACAGTCCAAACCCAAAGTTAATCTGCCACTGGCAAAATGTATTTTCTTTGAATGTGGGTTTCAATGCTGTTTCAGTGATTGTGAGTTTTCAGTTTTCAAGGGCTGAGAAGTTTTAATGCTAAGTCTGTTCTCACTGTAAGACTGCATTGCTTTGTTTAGCAGATATGATATCTATTAGTGTTTGCACTGTAAAATGCAAAATAAAACTTTTAAATGAAGTCCAAATCATCGCAGAAGTAAAGCAGTATGCACATTAGTGTTTATGGTAAATGGGGTGAAATAGCCAAGTAATGGTTCATTGGAATGGCTGTAGGGGGGGAAGCTCCATTCGACCATGATTTTGTGAGGGGGGAAGGGCACCAAACTCAGACAGCCCCGGCTAAACTATACCTCTCAACTGTCCAGATTTTTGCAGAAGGAATAGATTTTTGCTTCTTATTTTTCGTTTGTTCCTCATAAAATTTGTGGTTTTCTGTCAAATCATTTAGGAATGAAGTCACTAAATAATGACAGACACTGAGTTTCAGACTTCATAACCTTCAGAAAAATGCATGCTAAAGCAAGACCTGTTATTTGATCAACTGTTTCATTTTATACAAGAGCAATTTTTAGTACTCTTTATATGTTCCCCCCATATATTTGGCCTTGTCCAGATTTCCTGCATTAACAGGTTGAGAGGTACATGCAAATAAATTGCTTTATAGAATTAGGCATATCCAAACCTCTCAACTGTCCCCGATTTTGGCTCAAAATGTTGCTCTTCCCCTAATAATCCCTCTGCAAAATGGCAATTTTGGAAGAAAACATAGAGGGTTTACAATTAATAAATAACTGTAATAATCAGTTATAGATTACTTTTATTTCAGAAATGCATGTAGATTCTTTTATTTTGTCAGCTGCTCAAGTTAGCAGTACTAATATTAAAAAGTGTCCCTTCTTTGACAGGTTCCCAGCTGTATTGTGTGGCTATTTTATATTTTTGAATCACATTTTTGGTCCATTTTTCATAAAATTGTGGGGTTGTTTTGGCAAATTAGTGGCAAATCATTAAAGACTGAAGTTAGAAAATAACGACAGACATTTCAGTTTCAGATTTCATACCCTTCAGAAAATTCATACTAATGCAATATCTACTATTCTATTATCTTTCTAAGTTTATAAGAGCAATATTTAAAAATTGTCCTTATTTTTGGGCCTTTGTCCCACTTCTATGTATGGCTTTGTCCAGATCTCTTGCTCTGAGGCTGACGGGTATGACAAATGTGTCAGGGCCATTGCAGTCAGCCAGAGACATTTCAAATTGTGACATACTTGTTGCACCCCACTCCCCCATGTAGTGACTCTGGATGTGTCCAAGCAAGGCAAGGAGCAGTTATGCAGTGTAAATGTGCACACTATCCCCCCATCCAAGGTAGACACAAGTACTACAATGGGTTTTCATCTGGCCTTCATTTTGCAGAATGTTCTGGTTTCTGTCATATTTTTATACTGTTGATTTATGCTTATCATTATTTAGAAAGTGCCTGTTGCTCTGTGTTTAAGTAGCAGTGCTTTAATGACCATCTGGTAAGCTTGTCTGAGATTGTAAGATGCAAGTAAGTTTTAATAAGCATACTGTTAAAGAATTGCCAACATTGAAAGCCTTTCTGTTGTTGCCATGCAGAGAATACTTACATAACTAGATAACATGTTAGCCTTGGGTATTGAAATGCATATGACAGTATTTGTAATAAAGGACAGGATTACATTATTTTAAGAGCTCATTACAGGCTTTACCTGCAAACTAAACAGAATGTCAATCTATCATGTGCGGTCCATATCCTGTGCAGTAATCCTTTAAGCAATGTATGTTGAGCTTGTTTCCTGTTTGCTTTTCATTTTTTACTTTGATCATGTTTTTACCCATAAAACAAGCAGATAGTTGTTGTCAGGCAGCAGGTCTTTTTTGGAAAAGAAACATTTTTACAAGTGGGGGTATCACAGAGATTGCTACTTTCAGCATGTTACTTGGTACTTTAATAAAGCTGAATATAAATTATAATTAGAACTGCAGTACAGGGAGAAGTGGTTTGAGTTGAGTGCTGCTTGTTATTCTTATACTTGATTTTGACTACCATTCCAGTAATGTATTTAAAAAGTAATTTATTTTTTCATGCCTCACAACCTTTTTGTTTCCATCTAGATATTAAGTAAGCTGTCATGCAGCCAATGGATTGAAATATGTTTTTTCTTCTACACTTCATTTTGTCTTGATTGGACTCTCATAATGATGGTTTGGCACCCAGGGCAGAGAATTTAATTAAAGTTACCGGTTTTGTGGTTTTGAGCATAGCTCCTCCCCTTTCTAGTTGGCCAGACCCATTCCCATTGACCCCACCCATTCAGCTGTCTCCTGCAGCCCCCCTTTGATTTGAAGCCACCAGCCGCCACTGGAGCTAATGGCTGATGAAAGGAAGAATAAGTAAAATCAGACTTCTTTCCTACAGGAATAAGGCATGTGGTGTGTCACTGACAACTATCTGACAGTCACAGGAGAAATAATGGAATTCTCCACATTCAGCAGCTGCAAAGGAATGCCAAGTGTGCATTGCCTTTACATTGTCACTAGACAGTTGCGTCTGATGATATACCCCAGAAATAAATAAAAATGGCTCTGCCACTTGAAGGACTGCCCTGCCTCTCCTGCACAGAAGAGAAAGCTTAAGCAGTAGACACAAGAGAATTTTCCGGAAACAATACAACATTAAATAAGGCATCGGGCTACACAGCAGTAGTGCAGAAAAAGCACCCATGTGGTTTCCTTTAGAGACAGAGGGAATAAAATGATATTCGATCCAAGTCCCATAGGACTGAATAAAAATGCAGATTTATTTATTAAACATTCTTTTCATTTTTTATTAATTTACAAAGCATCTAAGAATTCCTTAGCAGAGGTTATCATCAATTTATTTACTGACATACTTCCACACAACTCTGAAAATTTTTAGAAAACTTCTAATCTCTGACGTATTTCCCTATTCTGTAATAAATATTTATCATTTCCACATGAATATCTGAATTCACTCCTAGCTGTTACTATAGAACTGCTACACTACTGCAGCAATCTTACAATAATGACAGAAACACAAACTTGCACTACTTATGTTGAAATAGTTTCACTTACCCTTCAATTTTTTTAATAATCTAGAATTAATAAATTATCGCAAATTATGTTCTTTAGACGTCCATGTTATCACTTCCTTTCCTAAGTTATTTTCTGTTCTATCCCATTCTGTCACTTTCATCTTCTAATCTCCATTTTTACTTTGACTCTGTGTCCGCTACCCTAACTGCTGTCTTCCTGTTTTTTCTCTAGTTTGTGTTGGATTATTACAGCCTCCCACCTCTTATCAGAATTATTTTGCTGTTAACTGATAAAATAACTAACAAACAATACAATGCAGATGTTAGAATTTGTATACCCCAACCAACGTACAAGTATGATGCTACAGAGACATTTTTGAATCTCTTTACTTGGCCCTAGCATAGCTGGCTTTAGGCACCATCGAAGCCTGCGGTCGCTGTGGGCCCCCTGTTCCTGGGGGGCCCCCAACCACTGCAAGTTATCCTATCTTGATATTTTGTAACATATCTGTCAAAACAACAAACACTAGTACATGAATCTTGCATTTTTATTAAACCAAGTGGGTAATGACTCTTATTTATATCTCCTTTAAAATTCAAAGATATCGCTGGTTATAGCAACAGTGTTTTATCAACCAACAGCTTTCACAATTCCATTAAATATTTTACCACTGACATAGTGCCCCTGGCTTAGTTAAACCCTGCTGGTGGACATTCTCTGCACTAAAATTAACAACATATACAGCTTTAGGTGCCTGCAATACCCATGGCTACAAGCCCCCCCAGTCATTCTTGACTGCATAGCAGCCCCACAAAAGCTGTGGCTGATTGAGGAAAAATGAGGAGGAAAAAAGTATTAATTTCCTGATTAGGCTGTGATACGACTGTTGGAATAAAGCTGGTAATGAACACGGGCAAGGTAAGCACTAGAGCGATCATCAGCCCAGCGTGACTGATCTCAGTGCATACCCTGGTGTTTAAGAACAGCTGATGCTTCTGATCTTCAGGGATGGTTTTCTCATACAGGGAGTTTTATAAATACGGGCAGAAGAGCAGATACTATAACTCCCAACTTCTTTGTGAAGAGTTCGGTGCAATACCAATAATACCAGAATAAAGGCTCAAAATGAGGGACGTTTTAAATATTACTCTAATTCAATTAAAAAGTTAATGGAATAACACATTTTGCATCAACATGCATTTTTTTTGCTCAATAAGTATAAAACTCTGATGTCCGGATTTATTGACTGTCCATAATCCTGAATGATTAACAAACAAATCAAACTTTTTATGAAGGACAGAGCAAAATTATGAGCAAAATTAGGGAAGGTCTGTGAAATCAGCGACAGTGACAGGTTTGCATTACTCCTCATTGACTTAAATAAAAGTGACTTAGACCTGCTGCTTAACTACTAAACAGCAGTCACTGATCTGGTATGCCAGTAGCAGTGATACAAAACTAGTATTGCTACGGCTTATACGTGTGTGTGTGTGTGTGTGTGTGTGTGTGTGTGTGTGTGCACACATGTAAAAAGTATTAGTGATTTTTATCTGTGTGCACACACCCAGTAATGCCAGGACACGTACATTATTCTTCTGGGTATCAGTAAATAAATGTAGCTAACAAGTAATTATATTTCAAAAGTGAGGCATAAAATATGTCTTCTAACATTTAGACACTTAGATCTTCTAAGAATCTGGTGGCCCCCACTCCCCAGATTATATAAATGGATACAGGGGGCTCAATTAATCATCCCTTGATTTTGTAGGGGCCCCACAAAAGCTGTTGCTGGTTGGGGAAAAATGAGGAGAAAAAAATGCATTAATTTTCTGATTACGCTTTTAACCTGAACAGTCTAGATCACCAGTCCTGCTTGGATATGTGTGTACAGGAAGCTGCTGTAGGTTGTGTGTGTGTGTGTGTGGGGGGGGGGGGGGTTGTGTAGGTATTACTACTTTAATTTTCATCACAGTCAAACTTAGAGGTGTGTCCATGAGGTCATTATAGCTTGTGCTGTGGCTCAGGACAGTGTGGTCATTATTTTCTTTTACTTTTCTCACAGACCTCAGAGGTGTACAAAGAAGGTTACTGTGGCTTGTGTAGGGGCAGGGTACTGTCTAGGAGCAACACAGTAGAATACATTACTGCAGTCATTGTTTCACTTTCCCTCACAATCACCCTTCAGGAATGCATACAGGTAGCTGCTTTTGACAGTTTGGGTTGAGGAGTGAGGAGGCATGCTATGTATATGCATTTCTGCAGTCACATGAAATACATGACTGAGGCAGTTTGAACCTATGATTTCACCCAGCCTAACACCAGAGCGATGTTTAAGCAGTATTTTTTTTGGGGGGGGGGTTAGGGAGGCAGGCAATTCCCAGACAGGACTTGTGTATCCAGATAATAACTAGCTTGTTAGTTTACTGTTGCTACAATTTTGTCATCTTTGAATATTAAGTCTTGGGTACAACTTATGTCTTTCTTGAAGGGGAAAAAAAGACTGAAATTCTTTTCTTACTCATGTGTTTTTTTTATTTAGGTCACTACTGGATTAAAAGGCTGGGATAATGCTCTAAAATACAAACCAGAGCATCTATAACTTCCTCAATAGTTATTACTGTGCTGTCTTGGTCAGGAAAGATGTGTTGAAAGGATTCATAGGTTCATAGGTGTGTACTAGTCTAATGTCCCTGGAGCCTTTGCCTAGCCCATAGGATTACTCTGGCATTGTGCCACCTGGATTCAAGGAAAACTAAAGCTGTACAGCAACGTGATTTCTTTCCTCAATCATAATTTTTAAGTCATCATTGGTTGAAAAGATTGTGTAAAAAGAAAAAAAAAAGATTGTGTAAAAAGAAAAAAAATCTTTAAAACATACCAGAGCATATAGGGGGTTGTGGCTTTTTGAAAATCTGAAGAGTAAGGCAAAATGAGAGAAAAGGAAGAAAAAAGTAGTGGGCATAGTATGGGGAGCCCAAGATAGAGGAAAAACAGGAGAAGACTGGAGGGTGTGTGTGGGGGGTGCTGAAACAGTAGGTCTATGATGCCATTTCATTAATATAAAGTTGCTGCAATGCATCATTGTTGCAACTATATGCCAGTAACCGTAAATATCCTTTTGTGAGATGGTCCAAATTAGTGTGGTACACAGGCCTGTTGTAATGTAAGAGTACTGTAGCTACAGGTCAGTCTGTGTGCACTACTCCTAAAACTTTGCAGTATGAACTAAAATGTTGCTTAGGAAGAGTGGCAGTGACAAGGTGATACATAGACTTGAAGTACTCAGGGGCCCCCAACTTGACATCTGCTGAGGGCCCCCAAAATGGTAATACCAGCCCTGGGCCCTAGATTCATCAGCACAGAATTCTACCTGATTACACAACTAAAAAAATAACTTTTTTTCAAATGTTCAAAACTCATACATGCTTCAAATACCATTTCTCAAAGTACAATGCTTTCCCACAGTAATACATACTCCATAATGCCTTCTTGTTTCAAAATAGAGTTATTTATACTAATGTCTTCATGACATTTTTTGATAAAGCCATACATGTAAGTAAAACCCCCAAAAAACTGTCAGGAATTAACAGATCGACAGCAATGCTTATGCCCACTTCCAGTACCTTAAAAGTGATCTGATATTCAGTAAGGACCCACAGTGGTTTCCATTCAGATTGGTCTCTTTGAAATCAGTAGATGAATGGTTGAAGACTTCAAGTAGCAGCTTCTGAAAGGTCAAGGAAAGTCACCATGGTAAACAATGAATAGACTTTGTGTGACATCTGTCAATGAGTGTCACTGACTGGTGCAGTACTCAAGTAAGAAAAATGGTTGATTCCTGTTCCCACAGACTGTAATGGAAAGCTTTCCAAATGATGAACTGAATTCCGATGGGCCTAGGGATGCCGATACAGAGTCTGCTGGTGCAAACAGGTATTGTGCGTGCTATGTCTGCTATGCCACTGGGAATTTGGAGTTATCTCCAAAGTAATTTTAAGATTTTCATAGCTGATAGGCATGACATGACATTATTTGGTAAAGTTAAAGAGTTGCTTATCAAATAATAAACTGACATTATTAGGTGACCACGATAAAACATTTCTGATGAGAGAAATATTTTTCAGAAGTAAGAGTTTCCAGTAAATTCCAGTTAAGATAGTCTGTTCAGCTCAAGTGTCATATTGTATTTATTTATTTATTTTTGCTTGGTATGCTACCAACATTCTCCTGCAAGACACGATAAAAGATGTGTTAAAAAATCTAATTTTCTTCTCTAAAATAACTGTCAATGGTTTTATTGCAAGCAGGATTCCTAATACTTACTTTCAGTTTCTGAAATCTCCACATAAGTTGCAACAAAGGATCAGATGACAAGATAGAAGAGTCATGCACTTTTCCATTTAAGAATGGAATGATACTATTCTAAAACAGTCAGTGAAATGCATGCAGTTTATGCTCAGAGTCAAAGCACAAAACAGAAAAATACTGCTCAGCAAAGTTATACAGATAATATAGTAAAAATACAGAGAGATGCTGGCTCTGTGGGGCAGAGGGATTAAGCCACAACTGCAGGCCAGGTGACTCAAGTGACCCAGGATCAATTATCAACCTGGATGCTAAAGGAGCATGTGAATATGGTAGTGAGAGCTCAAAGCTGGTTTACCCATGTTGGGGGAAAGGAGACTGTAGCCTAACCCATTGCATGACGGACAACTGGATGTAGGTATTTCAGTATGCATCAGATGGTTGTACCCACCGGGCTGCAGAACACATGTTTTGATTCACAAATGGAATAACAAGAGCAGCATTAATGGGGTCCTGAAGATTTCTGGGTGATGCAGAAATGTCTGGGGATTAAGCTAGTCCATCTCATCCAATATGGCCACCTGGACAGCAGTCCATTCATATGGCTCTTGCACAACCTGGCAGTCGCTAAATCAATGACTGCAACAGGAGAAAAAATAAGCTTAAGAGCTCAGGAAAGGACTGATGGTTGACAAGCATGAATATGAGCAACCATGAATATGACAAAAGGCATAGAAATAAATACACAATGACAGTACATCAGTCGGCATTACTTCGCTTTGGCATATACAGTTTACAAATGGATATAAATATTTGAAAATTACATTAATGGCTATGAATATTTGAAGAGACTCAACTGAAAGTCATGATGATGCATTAGCAAGGTAAAAAATAAGCGGTGTATGTACTGTCAGCAAATGAAACAGAAAATACTTAAAAGAAAAAATACAATACGAGATGGATATTAAGGAAAACAATACATGAACATGGACTCTTGACATGCAGAATATAAGATGCAGAATGATGACAAGCACAAGTAATTACTATATATATATATATATATATATGTATACACATATTTTATTTTATTTTATTTTACATTTGTTGACCGGGCTGGTCTGATTGGATATATGTCCATTTTAAGCAGAGGCCCAGGAAGAAAAGCTCCAACGAACACAGATAATAGTTACTTTACATGACTGATTTTAAAAATACAGGTACATCTTTTAACAATTTTTACATTGCTGGTTTAAGATTCTTTATACATGTAATGACTTAGGGAATAATACAGGAAGATGTAAGAAATGACAAGAGGTTAATATATGATGATTTAGGGAAAAATACATGAAGATGTTAGGAATGACATGAGGTTAACATATGAAAACACACTCTCTTTAAAGGTTAACAGAGAAGCACCTACTTGGTACAGAAAGAGTACTAAAGAGTACTATATATATATATATATATATATATATATATATATATATATATATATATATTTATATATTTATATATATATATATATATATATATATATATAAAATGACAGAGAATTAAAATACAATTTGCTCAAAAGTTCTTGTCAGCTAAACTTGTCATGACAATGTAGAAAAAGAAGACGTCTGAAATGTAACAAAAACACACTGAAGGGAAAACAATGGTGGAGCTTCAGATACAAATACCCTCATAAATCAGACTTTTGTGACAAAGGAACTCAATGCCTTACAGTTAAAGACAGAAAACATCACTGAAACAAATAAGTATAAAATCCAGCAACACACACACGATTCAAACATAACTCAGCTAGTAAGGAATGGACGGTTGTGGATACAATGCAATAAAAGCCATGCAGAGAAGACACAGTTTGAGACCATTGTCAATATCCAAAATTTGCCAGTTTAAAAATCAATAGGTTCTAAAACAGCACTGAATATAATCAATAAACATTTACATACAAAATAACTGAACCATAACCAGTGTTACAGCCATGCACAGCAAAAGTACTAACATTCAATCATGAAAAACTGCTGCCACTAAAAAGAATATTCAATAAAACAGCAGCAATCCATCCTAGAAAAAAAATAATAAAAGTAGAAACTTATGTAATCAAAGGAAATGGCAAACCACTACTCAACTACAACACTGTAACAAGTTTGGAACCAGTAGTCTTGCATTCAATAGCAGATAGCTTGACACCAGAAATAGCATCTGCTTAGTGTCAGACATAATGTACAGATGCATGCTTAGGCAGCAGTCTCCAACATTTTTTGCACCAAAGACCGGTTTCATGTAAGAAAATTCTCCACGGACTGGTCATTGCACATATATAATAAAAGTGCATAATATTTATTTATTTATTTATTTATTTTGCATTTGTTTATTGGGGAGGCCAGACTGGCCTAGAAGTCCATTTTCAGCCAAGACCCAGGAAGAAAAGCTCCAAAGTACAATAAAAAAAAAACAATTGGCAATAATTACCAAAAAAAAAAAAAAAAGGTGTATATTCCGCTTAACAGCATAACATTGATCTACTATGGTTGAGAGGTACATAAACCTAATGGCAACCTTACTGACTTTCTAAGTTTATACGAGCACTATTTAAAATCTGTCCCTATCATTTGGCTCTATCAAGCATACTTCTCAACTGTACAGATTGTTGCAGAATATCCAGATTTTTGCCTCATATTTTGGGTCTGTTTCTCATAAAATTGTTTTCTGGAAAATCACTGGCAGATCACTGAGGTTTGAAGTCAGAAAATGACAGTTGAGTTTCAGACTACATACCCTTCAAAAATACATGCTAATGCAAAACCTGTATTTCTATCTACTTTCTAAGTTTGTAAGAACAATCAAGTTTTATTGCTCTAAGAGGTTGAGGTATGTGTTATTGTGCAATAGGTTGAGTGGTATGGTCGAGAGGTAGGTAAAACTAATGGCATCCTTATTGGCTTTCTAGGTTTATAAAAGCAATATTTAAAAAATCTGTCCCTATTATTTGTGGCTCTGTCCAGATTTATTATGCAAGAAGTTGAGTTGTAAGTAGAGAGGTATGCAAACCTCACTGCTGCTGCTGCTGCTACTGACAGGGATCACTCTCACTCTTCACACTCCTCTCTCTCTCTCTCTCTCTCTCTCTCTCTCTCTCACACACACACACACACACACACACACACACACACACACACACACACACACACACAGAGTATGTTGCTTTCATGCATGCATTCAGTCACACAAGATTGTTCTCACTCTCTCGATCTCTCACACACACAGTTTTTGTTTTCATGCATGCATTCACTCACACAAACAGACACAAACACAAACACACACACACAGACACACACACACTCACACACACACACACACACACACACACACACACACACACACACACAAACACACACACACACACTCAAACACTCACACACACTCAAACACTCACACACACTCAAACACTCACACACAGACTCACACACACTTTTTTCAGTTTCCTTGACTTTTATTTTACACTCGTTAAACAGGTTAAACAGCAAAGGCGCTGCTTAGCAAGTGTAAAACAAAGGCTCGATTGATCCCACACTGCTCACTCTCTCTCATACTTTCATACACACATAAATTCTGCTTTCATACACATATTCACTCACATATGCTAACAGAGACATAAACATGTTTATACACATACACACACACATTTTCGTTTCACTCCATGCCTGGCGGCCTGGTACCAAATTATCCACAGCCCAGTACTGGTCTGCTGCCCGGTGGTTGGGGACCGCTGTGCTAAGGATGCATTCTAAGTTAAACTCCATATCTAAGTTAAACTCCATAAAGACAATGATGTTAAAGCATAATATGCAGACCTCACAGATGGATTCTCTTTCACATAATAGCAAAGGTGGGAAAGTTAGAAGAAGCAGATTCTACAAAAAAAGATGACAGCGCCCAAAACATGACCCAAATGTACAAACCAAGAAGAAGTACAAATATGTGTACACACAATACAAGAAAATGCAACATTTGTGTTGGAAAAGAGCACATGTAAAATGGTTAACATTACATTAAACTTGAATGGAACAAGAGAATTTAGCAAGTTTTATGACAGATCTGGTTAAAACTGAAGTATTCAAAGTGTGCACTCTATGACTTAACACATGACAAAGCAGAAATGTAACTACTTTCATAACACATCTAGGTTTAGAAGACTCAAAAACATATATCTGTTGTAAATTCAGTAGCAGAACTATTAAAAACACAAAAAGTGCAAGCACTAAAGGTATGAAAAAAAATTTAGTAATGACATTTGGTTTTGGAAAGATGCACATTAGATGCAAACTGATTAGAATAGCAGTCCAAGAGCGTTTTTTAACAGAAATAACAGAAAAACTGTGAGTTCAACACAGCTAAACTAGAATGTCATGGCTTTGATTTCACCAGCCAAACTACATCAGGGATAAAAAAAGAAGTCAAGTGTTATACAATGCTCCAACTCCACAGGACCCAGCTGCAATTAAAAACCTTCAAGGGATTACCAATTATTACTCAGGTTTTCTAGATAATTACCTAGCACTAACTGAGCCCTCAAGGAGTCTTACCAGGTGATATGAAGTGATCTGCCTTATCAGACACTGCTAAACTAAAATGCAAGCATCTGATCAAGTAATAGCTGATCTTGACTTAAATAAAGTGACTTTATTAATAGATGCAAGTCTAGTAATCATTAACGACACAAGAATGCAACGCTCAGTATAAACTAGAGGCCGATGTAAACACACAATTAATGCTAGTTGTAAAAGATGTCCACAAAGAAAAAAAAAATCTGATATTCGTTTTCTGAATGCAACCTCATACTAGTCAATGGTTGCAGACCACTGGATGTAAGATAAAAAAATAAAAGGTCCATGACACTCTTTTTAATTTCCCCAAGTCTTTTGGGTTTCTAATACCATAACAGGAACGGACACCAATCCCCATTCCTGAGTCAAAGTATGACTAAAGTTTACAAAATTAGTATTGTGCCAATCTTTGATGTTAGCCAAAAGTGCTCTTCGCAGCACCTACAATGTGCCCCATAATTACTCCTTACGCAATTCATACAGAGTTACATGTATCAATAACATATCCAAGTTGTTGTTGTTGTTGTGTCTTTCGGCTTACCCCAGTTAGGGGTCGCCACAGCAGAACTCCGGTCCGCTAATGTTTGGTAGTAGATTTTTACGTGCAGAGTTACCAGCCCTGATGCACAACCTTCAACGAAGGCACACTCATTCACGCATGCCTCCACACAGAAGACACTCTAGCTGAGAATCGAATGGGACAACGTCTTGCTGTGAGGCGACAACGCTACTGCAGCACCACTACCGTGGTTTTTTCAATAACATATCCAAGTAAAGTACGACTGTAAATTCTTTTTTTATAAAACCCATTGCTCCCACAACTATTGCAACTGTCTGGGTATCCTTCTTCCGCACTGCCCTCATTTCTGCCTGCAAATCCTGGTATTTTCCGACTTTGTTTCTGTCTGTGCATAAGACACTATAGTCACTGGGTATAGCAATTTCAGTGATCAATGCTACTTTTGTCTTCTTTTCTTGGACTACTGTATCAGGTTTTCTCGCATCTGTTTTTTGAACTGTTGGTAATATGTGATCCCATGTGATATAAATGTCATCATTTTCTATAATGCTTTGTGGCTCATACTTCCAGTGTTTCTCAGCTGCTTCAATATTATGTTTGCACAATGCGCAATCCCCAGTGCAATAATCTTGCCACATTATTATGCCTTTCATTTTATAGCCCTTCTGCCATTAGTATATCAGAAGCAGCAACAAGATGTGACTTTTTCCAATTCTGTTTTACAAAACCTACACTAGTCTGTTTCTCCCACATGTTCAATGGACTTCGTAAACCAATGTGTACATAGTCCACTATCTTGGGCCCCCAATATTAACCTTTCATTTATTGGTTTAAATTCACCTCTCCTTAACCATTGATCAACATGAGGTTCTTCCAAAAGTTTTCTATATTTGCAACTGTATTTCCACACTTCTTATCTAATCCTTCACCTTATATTCTTTCTTTCTTTTTTTTTTTTTTTTTTTTGCACATTCAGTTGCCTGATTTTTATCTACTTCTGGTTTGACTTCCATTCCTGCTTGATGCCAATATGCCTCTGCTAAACTAAGCAGAGAAGTCATTTTAGACTTATTATGCTCATGTTTCAAAACTTTCACTATGTTTGACCTTGTGAGGTCAGCAGATATGTATGCAGTCCTATGACTGCAGCAGATATGTATGCAGTCCTATGACTGCAGATCTATACATGTAATCAATTTCAAAGAGGCCCACACCTCCTTCAGAACAGGGAATATAAAGTCTTGGTATGCACTGATTTTTATAAATCATTTGATGAGCATGAAGCATCCTTCTTGTTTTCCTCTACAAACTATCCAACACATTTTGGGGCCAGTTAATCACTCCAAAACTGTAAGTTAGGACAGGGAGAGCAAATTGGTTCATAGCTTGGACTTTGTTCCTAGATGTCAATGCTGTTTTCAGTATTAATTTTAGTCTTCTGAAATATTTCTTACTAAGTTTTATTCATATTTGTTCATGTTTTATTGTTGATCCTTCATCAATTCCCAATATTCATACACTCGCTCTTATTCAAGTTCTTTTATACCACATTCCTGTCCAAAACTGACAATTTCTTGGTGCTGCAACTTTCCTGCTTTAAAGGTTGCTTTTGCACATTTACCAAGACCAGATGACATTCTTATATCATCTCAATAAGTTTGGACCACTTGCAGTAGTGCTTTCAGCGCCTCATCTAATGAACTATACAGTTTTAATGTCTCCATTAAAATCTATGTCTCCAGTAAAAACAAAAAGATGGCATAGCATCTCAGATTAAAGCCATATTCTTTTAAATTTGCTTACAAAAAAGGTTCACGATTTGTTGCTCTGTAGGTAATAACAGTAGTCAAGAAAACAGCAAAGTCAAAACTAAAGTGAATTTCACTACAATATCAAATACTTTGACATTAGTGGTAATCCAATTAGAGAGAAAAAAAATACATTGTACTACAAAGATTTAAAGAACTGCTCCTAAATAATCAATCATAAAAAACAATGGTACACCTCATGGCTCAGCTTTAAAGAACCATATAAACTGATGACATGCATCATCTGATATTGATGGGATCAAGACAATGCATTCCAAAAGTACTACAAAGAGGAATGTTTGAATTAGCTCAAAAAAAGTATTACAGAAATGTAAGCTCAAAAGATTTCCTTGGGAAAATGGTTTGGTTCTCAGCAATGTTATTGCAAAGATACCAGGTTCCCCAGTTGTTAGATTTATTGATCTGATGAGTCAACAAAAGTGTTGACTCAGTTAATATGCCAGCCTTGCCAACCCAACCATGGTACACATTTCGGATAACAACTATGAACAAGAAATGTCCTTCTTGTTGTAAAAGACTACAACAGATTTCCAGTAACAGAGACTATTTCACCTGCTTTGGCCACATGTGTAACATCTATTACTAAGAGAATGTTGTAACTGTGTAGCTGTGTGGCAGTTGAAATAGATTAAGAACAGACAATGGCAATAGTTTTCTGATTTACAAAATAGCTGGGATATAGCAGTTCACAGCTCAGTGGTAAGGTAGGCAGTACAGCAGCTCAGTGGTAAGACAGGCAGTACAGCAGTTCAGTGGTAAGGTAGGCATTACAGCAGCTCAGTGGTAAGGTAGGCAGTACAGCAGCTCAGTGGTAAGGCAGGCAGTACAGCAGTTCAGTGGTAAGGTAGGCAGTACAGCAGCTCAGTGGTAAGGTACGCTGTACAGCAGTTCAGTGGTAAGGCAGGCAGTACAGCAGCTCAGTGGTAAGGCAGGCAGTACAGCAGCTCAGTGGTAAGGCAGGCAGTACAGCAGTTCAGTGGTAAGGTAGGCAGTACAGCAGTTCAGTGGTAAGGCAGGCAGTACAGCAGCTCAGTAGTAAAGTAGGCAGTACAGCAGCTCAGTGGTAAGGCAGGCAGTACAGCAGTTCAGTGGTAAGGTAGGCAGTACAGCAGCTCAGTGGTAAGGTAGGCAGTACAGCAGCTCAGTGGTAAGGTAGGCAGTACAGCAGCTCAGTGGTAAGGTAGGCAGTACAGCAGCTCAGTGGTAAGGCAGGCAGTACAGCAGCTCAGTGGTAAGGCAGACAGTACAGCAGCTCAGTGGTAAGGCAGACAGTACAGCAGCTTGATGATACGACCTTTGCCTCAAAGCTTCAGGGTTTGTGGTTAACTCTTAGTCTACAGTCTTGTCTGAGTGGAATTTATATATATTTTAGGCATCAGCATTTCAAACTATATATATATATATATATATATATATATATTTATATATATATATATATATATATATATATATATATATATATATATATATATAAAGTGTATCTTAAAGAATACAGAGCTATACCTTTTCCAAGCCCACAAGACCGTTAAAAGTCCAACTCTTATTTCAACACAGCACTGAGGTTAATGATGAAACACTAATAGAAAGTTAAAATGAAAATGTATACTGGCAACAAAAGATGTGCTAAGGCAATGTAGATAATGCAGTTAAAGCCTTCTAAAAGTGTGTCTTTTTTGTAGAGCTCTACACAGTGTTTAAAGTTGAGGGTCCTATGACTAATGTGACCAAGAACAATATATATTAACCAAACTGTTTTAAGGAGTTGTGTAATTACACACCATTAAAATTTAAAGAATGCTTATTATTTTCCAAAGCACTGTCAAAATTAAATATACATATGTGTATAAAGCAGTTGCTCTAAAACGACTGATACAGGTGGATGTGTAAAGCAGCTATTCTAGACTTAAAAGGAAGATTTAAATTCTGGGACTACAAGAGTTTTTACTGTTGCTGCAACATACAGAGTTTATTTTACGACCACACAATACCTAACATGAAAAAGAAGTTTGAAGTGTGGGGAAAAATTAAGTTTTTTTTTTGGGGGGGGGGGTATATGTCATATAAGTAAGTGAGACCCATGAAACTCCACCAGGAGCAAATGGCTATGCATTGATCCCTACCACACAGCCCAGTAGGTGAAAATCATTATAAAAGTCATAAATGACTCAAAGTAACTTTAGTAATGATTGTTTTTCTGCAAAGCAGATGTTAGCTGCTTGAAGAATAGAAAAATGAGTATCCAGTTGGACATGATACTCCTACAGTGATAACCACTGAAAAAAATCTCAACAAATGAGGTCAGTTTAAGAAAAAAAAAACACAAGGTCAGTCAAGAACTGCCTCCAATCGGACATGACACAGCTGTGATGGTAATCAGTGAAAAAAATCTTATCTTATTAGGTCAGTCAGTCAAGGAGGTTCTTTGACAGGTATAGTCCACTTTCAAGATAAGTTGTGACTGGAGCAGTAAGAGGAAAAGTTCTTTTAAAATGCTGTACTGATCTTGAAAAAATTCAGACACATGGAATTGTGTAAGCAGATAAGTAAAATATAATTAGTGCACCTCTATTTATTTAGGCAAAGCTGATGGTATTCTGTTTAGATACAGAGAAGTAAATATTAGTTGTTTAATCATGAAAATATTACTGTTTAAATTGTTCATCCTATAAAACTGCACACATTTGCCTACCAAACTCTGGCAATCTCCCAAGCTATTTTAAAATATATTCTACTTCAGTAATCAGGAAGAGACAGTGTTGTTGATGTCTTTCGGCTTTTCCCAGTTAGGGGTCGCCACAGCGGAACTCCGGTCCGCTAATGATTGGCAGTAGATTTTCACGAACGCCGAGGTGCCAGCTCGACGTTCAACCTTCAACGAAGGCACGCCCATTTACGCATGTCTTTCGAACGCCCACCCAACCGTGGGGAGGACATGCAGACTCCACACAGAAGGCACTCTCCGCACTCCAGCCGAGAATCGAACGGGAGAACCTTTTGTTGTGAGGCAACAACGCTACCGCTGCACCACCGCGGAAGTCAGGAAGAGACAGTGTATGGTCCTATAAATATAAAAATAGATATTCACTTTACTTTTTTAAAGGTAAAATGGAAGAACAGCAAGCTAGCTCTCTTGCACAATCAGACTGAGAATTTAGGTATGTTGTTATTTATGAATCATGTATCTGTAAATGGACATCCCCACGGACCAACCTCCATGAACTGCTTATCTGAAAGGATGGCAGATGAGCTAACATTTTGACATGTGACATTCTGGGTAGGACCTAAAATTGGGCTGATTAGTAATGTACCACTTTGTATCTACCTTTCCACATTTTGGAGGTCACGTTACATTCGCTCAATGGCAGGATAGAATAAAAGCTTAACTATTCTGCCCAGCCAGCCTTTCACTTGACCTCCATACCTAGTTTCCCTCTCAAAGGTTCATTGGCTCATAGACACTTACTACACTTTTGATCTGTAAGGATCTTAAGAAGCCTAGCCATACAACCCCATGGTAGTTTTTATCCCTTATATTACCTGCATGACGAACCCAGAGGTGGATAGAACAAGGATATATTGCAACATTTACTTGTTGCCCCTATCCATGAGGGACATGGGTGAATTTGAAATTTCCCATTCATTCATACAAATGACACCTTAATAGAGTAAGTACTTTGCTTTATGTAAAGTTGAAGACAGTTCCATAGAAGAGGTATTTTCTGTCAGTCCTTTTACAACTTTCTTGTGCCCTCTGGAGTCCCTTTTGCATTCCCTCTCCACTACACAGTCTTGCAGCCAACTCATGGGTACCAATGGAGAAGTACTTTTTATATCCAGGGGAGCTGGTCCATGCAAACCGCTGCCTGTATCTCCTCCTCCCTGATCTGTACATCCTGTTTAGGACAACCCCTTAATGATGGTTTGCACTGATATTACTACCACCACCAGGCCTTGTATTCCCTAAAGACAAGACGTAACTATAAAGGTTAACTGCCTCCTGACAACTTTTTTATTCTTAGCCACAGAACATGCATTTTTTTTTTTAATTTACTGACCTTGTAAAGAATTATTACTGCTTCCAGAAGTCCTATACTGCTCCAAGTGAGTCTCTGTGAAGATGTGCCATACCAGCATTTTCACTACTAGGACTTCATCCTGCTCTACACTACAAAGACATCGCTGTTTTTACACTATATACTGTACAAATAATTATAAGGTAAAACTATGTAAAACTATGCAAATAAGGTAAAACTAAGCAAATAAAAATGGGAAAAAAATTGTTAGAGACAGTCAGTGCTGGCAGTAACAACCAAGCAAACAGTCTTTAATTTTCATTTGCCATTAAAATCGTCAACAGTTTTAGTCAAAATGCAACTAAACTGCTTTCACATTTTAGAGGAACAAATAATTAAACTGCTGATTTACACAGCCTCATTATAAGACTTTCAGCATGCACATACAATAAATTTCTTGTTAAAAATAATTTTATTGGCTTGGGAGGTTGCCTACAATATCCAGTCAATCTTCCAGAAAGCTCAGTGTGCCACAATCTGAGACTGATTTTCCAGTGACTGGATTTTATTACATCTATTACATTTTATTAATTTGCTGCAGTAAATGTCCTACTCATATTGCCATAGCAAAGAAGATTTATAAACACTGGTGTTTGAGGGGTTGGGAGATTCACTGAATCATGGTATACCAGTGGCTACTGTGCAGGACATTGCACCTGGCTGAAATACACACTTGGACAAGCAAACTGGATAGACCACTATAGTTTTAAAGTATTACTTATATGTTATCATATCACAGAAATTACTGATGGAGCAGAGTATGGTATTTTATACATGGAAATAGTACACTGACAAGGCAAAAACACAGATGGTTCAGTCTTACAGGTGTATTTTAATCAGTCTGTTAATTTTCTTTAATATATTCATTGGTTTTATTACCACTGTGTATTTACAAAAGGATTATGACATGTTGACATCTGCAGGACTCTTCTTTGGAGAAGACTGTATTATACTCGGTACATTTACTAATATAATAAGCATGCTAAAACAAGGCAGGCAGCAGTTTTGATGTCTACGCCCCGAATCATTGCTGTGACATTTTGTATCCTACTCTTTTTGTACACATTTAGTAGACTTTAAATTGTTCCAGTTTTCATTTATTTTAACAGTAATTCCAGTGAGTTAGTCATTTGGATGGGTTACTTGCTTAGTTCATTAATATCACTTAAGCAAAATGAATGTCAATCCCAACATATAAAAAGCTGAATTTCCTATCTCTTTTTGTTTAAGTATTTGTAATGCTGAACTGAACAGGAAACTGTTCAGTATTTCTTAGTTCTGTTGTTTATTAAATATGTTTGCAAGCAATACATACAGCTATATGTGACTGTGTACAAATGTGTACAGTCTCGGAAAATATTAACTTTGTTTACAAGATTTCTAATCTGTTTGATTCTTTAACTCAAGTAAAACAACTGATGATAAAAAATCTATAAGTAAACCAACACGCCCGTTTAAGACAACAGCAGCAGTCCTTTGGAATACTCAGACAAATAAATGAATAAACAATAGAAAATGTAGGTTAATGCATCTTAACTCTTCAGTTAAAGACTTTCATCTATAACGAAAAAAGTTCATCACAACTCAAGAAACAAATTCATAAGCACATTTAAATAAGATCAGAAAACTGTCATATGATCAGTCATATGACCAGCACTGCAAGATGCTTAATAACATATTAAACAAACAATTAAATAAAATGCATCAAAGAAGAAATCACATCAAATGATACACACACACACACACACACATGTATATATATATAAATATATATATATATATATATATATATATATATATATATATATATATATATCATACCTCTCAACTTCTTAGAGTAAGAAATATACATATATATATATACATATATATATATATATATATATATATATATATATATATATATACACAGAAAAAACTTCAAAAACAAAATCATCCCCAAGGGGGGTGCTACAGGAAACAAACACTGGAGACAGGAGCTGATTGCTGAGTGCTTTCCTTCGGTTTTATTACTATGAACTTCTTCAGAGTGATACATTAAATTAAAATACTTTACTTGTTTAAATAGTATTGAGAATGCACACAATTCAAACAAGGTGTAAAATACAGCGTTTTGATACGGTAACAGTGTAACCAAGACTGTCTAAATGGACCAATGCAAGAAGAGGACACAATTCAAACGAGGTGTAGAATACAGCGTTTTGATAGGGTAACAATGTAAAGAGACTAAGTGGACCAATGCACAAAGAGGACAATATAACCAATGGGGATGTGCAGAGTGAATGCATGGGCATGTTTAGGAATACTATCAGCCTAACCATTTTAGTGCACATTTCACATTGATATTTTCATTAAGTCCCGGTGCCGTTTCGGCATAGAGGAGAAGTTGCCATTTTAATTCTTTTACTTCGAGTAAGGTTTCACAATCACCGTAGAATTCTTGTACTTGCTCGAGTACAAAAAACTTAAATTTGATAAGAGGGAGCTGTGTCTGCCTAGTGCATTGCGATGGTCTTTCTTGCGGACTGCTCCGGGGTGCTCTTTTGCTTTATCTGAGAGCTTGCGAGCAGTCTTTCCTATGTATAATTTCTTTTACTTTGATGGAGAAATTTACTTACAGCTTAAGGGAGTTGCCATGGGGTCCAAAATGGCCCCAGCTTTCGCCAACCTGGTGCTTAGCACATGAGAACTAGAGTCCCTGACACACCTAGGAGGCTTTAACAAGGTTCCCCTCTACCGCCGTTATATTGATGACATTTTCTTTGAGTGGGAAGGTACCAAAATGGAACTTGATTCCTTCCTTCACACACTTCAAAACAGTATCCCGTACCTAGACTTTACAGTCTCAGGCTACGGTAACCATGTCTCGTTTCTTGACACCCAAATTTCAATTGACCCACATTCAGGATCAATCAGCTCTAATGTGTTCCGCAAAAACACATACCGCAACAACTTCCTGGACTACAGGAGCCAGCACCCCTTCTTTATGAAGAAGAACGTGCTTAAGGGACAGTTTATCCGTTTGTCCAGATTAATCTCAGATGACAACACTTTCCGTACAGAAAGCCAGTTCCTTTACAATCTGTTTCTGAACAGAAACTACCCACCCGCCCTGATCTCACAAGTATCCATGGAAGTCGCCCAGTACCGCGAGGAGAGATACAGACCCATCCTCACTCATGGTTTTACCCCCAAGCAACCGAGCCACATGGTGACGGGCACGGACAGAAGCTGCAGATTTCCAGCCCTCATTAGTAGGGATTTGCTCCCTATAAAAAACATCATTATCAAGAACTGGAATATAATCAGGGCAGATAAAGTTACCTTTCGAGCCCTTGGCAGCACCCCGACCTTTGCCCACAAGAGGACCAGGACTCTAAGGCAATTTTTTGATAAAACAGAAGCACCCATCCTTAGGAATCCCCCCAATGCCGACACACAGACACCCACCTGCAGCCAAACAGGCATGCAGGCATGCAACAGATGTGTAGTATGCCCCTTCATCTACACAGGCTCCAGCTTCACTTTCCAACACATCAACCGAGTTTTTAACCTCGATGGCACCTACAACTGCCACTCTGCTTTTGTAGTTTATGCTGCCATCTGCGAGACCTGTGGCTCCTTCTACATAGGAAAGACTGCTCACAAGCTCTCAGATAGAGCAAAAGAGCACCTCGGAGCAGTCTGCAAGAAAGACCATCGCAATGCACTAGGCAGACACAGCTCCCTCTGCCCCAACTTCAGCAAATTTAAGTTTTTTGTACTCGAGCAAGTACAAGAATTCTACGGTGATTGTGAAACCTTACTCGAAGTAAAATAATTAAAATGGCAACTTCTCCTCGATGCCGAAACGGCACCGGGACTTAATGAAAATATCAATGTGAAATGTGCACTAAAATGGTTAGGCTGATAGTATTCCTAAACACGCCCACGCATACACTCTGCACATCCCCATTGGTTATATTGTCCTCTTTGTGCATTGGTCCACTTAGACAGTCTACTGTTACCCTATCAAAACGCTGTATTCTACACCTCATTTGAATTGTGTCCTCTTCTTGCATTGGTCCATTTAGACAGTCTCGGTTACACTGTTACCCTATCAAAACGCTGTATTCTACACCTCGTTTGAATTGTGTGCATTCTCAATACTATTTAAACAAGTAAAGTATTTTAATTTAATGTATCGCTCTGAAGAAGTTCGTAGTAATAAAACCGAACGAAAGCGCTCAGCAATCAGCTCCTGTCTCCAGTGTTTGTTTCCTGTAGCACCCCCCTTGGGGATGATTTTGTTTTTGAAGTTTTTTCTGCATTTTAATAGTGTTTCTTCGTGTTTCTACTAGTCGGTTTTGTCGTATATATATATATATATATATATATATATATATATATATATATATATATACACACACACACATATATAATATATGCTCACACACAGATATACATATCTGCTCACACACACACACACACACACACACACACACACACACACACACACACACATATATATATATATATATATATATATATATATATATATATATATATAATTGCCTTAATTTAATTCCTTTGAGCAGGTTTAGACTTAATTATGCTATTAATATTAAAAAAAAACATTCAAGCCAGGGAGAGGGCTTACTGGTATTCAACCTTATTAGCTACTGCACCTCCAAAACCTCTGACTTAATGGGCCTGATTCTAAAAGACTTGCTGTCAGTGTGACAGCAGGAGTTTGGGAATCTGGTCCCCGTAGTAAGCCTGTTTATAGACATGCCTTACACCGAAGTAAGACACTTACACTGATAGCAGAGTCTTTCAGAATCACTGCAGACTCACACAGACAGCAACTCTTTTGGAATCTGACCAATTATTTAAATCTCCATTTTTACAGTCATCAAACACACACTCTACAATACATAAAACAAATTTATTGAAATCTGTACATTTTTGAGAATGTTTAAAATGTAATTACTAATATTCTTCTTCTTCACTGCACACCAACATTCACTGATTCACTCAGATAATCACCACTTAGTCTTCCCAATATAAAAAACATCACAAGAAAGTCAAGTTGCACAATAAGCAACATATTCACTTTAACAGTCATATTTGGTAAACAGTAATATTGCATTCTATTCATGTGACAAGCAGTGTCTTCTCAGAATTAGTACACTTACACCACTTACAATGATTACAAGGAAAAGGTCCAACCTCTCCATTAATCAAATCAAAACTCCCAAGCTTTGACTGAAATTCAAAAAGCTCTTGAGACTGCAACCCTTTTTCTTAATAAACTTAGGTGCATAACCCATCTTATAAAATATAAACTTTCCAGTTCACTTTTATATTATTCCTAATTAAGGGGCAACAACAATGAAAGCCAAACTAAAGACATGAGAAAAAATCAGAACTGTTATTAATATTTCTTTTACAATGGATATTTTTACTGGCCCCGTCCTTTTATGAATTCCAGTATTGATAAAAACAGGTGAATAAAAAACAGTTCTCGTGGGTTACAACACCAAAATATCATCAATAGAAATACCTGAGTAATCTCTATTTAAAGCAAATTACATAAATAAGAAAGTTCTTTCTGCAACTTGTCATCTGATATAATTTGCCTTGGTACTCTAACAGCCTAATTTTTGACAGCATTCATTTTTATATCCTAAAACAGTAACTTAGTATGAATATACTTATTTCCAAAAGTAGGCATTCTAAAAAATAAACAGAACTTAAAACACATTTCTTCTTTATCAAAGGACAATGTAAGATCTAAAAAAAATACCATTAGAGATGACTTTAAAGGTGAACTCTAAAAAAATGTTTGGAATTGAATTATGGAAGCCAATAGGGTACTGAAGTAACAGAACAAAAGAAGTGGAAGAAAAGGTTGATTAGATTCATAGGTGTGGTACTAGGCTAATGGCCCTGGAGCCTTTACAAGCCTAGCCCATAGAAGTGCCCTGACATCGTACCGCCCAATGTTAGTTCCCAGTGCCTCTATCATGTAGAGCCACTGGAGTGATCCCCAGGGTGAACTTTCTATTACTCACCCACTCATCAAAATTTCTCTTGAAGAGGGACAGCAAGGTGCTCTGCTTGACATGTATGGGAAGTCTATACCAGAGCATGGGCAGTCTCTGGGTGAGGAAGCTGTCCCTCCAGCGTGTTCTGTTGATTGTGGTAATGAGGTTGAGTCTCTGGAGCGTGTGGTGCAGAGGGATTGGGATTTCTTTAGATGTAGCATTTCTAACAGAGCTGGGTCAGACATGGCTTTGTAAGTCAAGCAGAGATCTCCTCTAAGTTGGCAATATGAGACAGAAAATAGTTGGAGTCTTTTGAGTCTGTCTGTGTAGGGCATGTGTTTAATGCCTAGGATCCTCTTCATGAGGTATTTATATGGCCTCTCCAGCTGTTGCAGGTGTCTAGTGAGGTACATACCAAATGGGGCATTATACTCGATGACTGGTCTAATGAGGGAAGAGTAGAGAGAGATGATGACCTCTTTCTTCCTGGATGCAAAACCTTTGGTAATGAGATGTGCCACACAGAAGGACTTTCTGACCACAGTGGCAATGTGGTGGTCGAAGGAGAGGTTACTGTTAACCTGCGTCTCCAGATCTCTTATAATGCCTTCAGCGTTCAGTGGGCTCCCATCGATGTAGTAGTTAGTGGGAACTGAGTTTTTACCAAAGGGGATGACGCATTTTTTGGCATTAAGCTTAAGGCCATGGTTTCAACACTAGTCATTGGTCTCAGTGAGGCCTCTATGTAGGATGTCTGCATCACTTGGGGAGTTAATAATGGCTCCCAGCTTGCAGGCATCTGCGAACTTGGTCAGCCAGAGTCCCTTTGTGTTGGCCTGGACTTCTGAGAAGTAGATGCTGAATAGGAAAGGACCCAGGACTGATCCCTGTAGGACTCCACTCGTGGCTGGTTGGCAGTCTGACTTGGAGTTTGCTACTTTCACACTGTGTGTTCTATCTGTGAGCCAATTTGCAACCCACCTAGTGATATACAGGTTGATGCCTAGTTTGATGAGTTTATCAATAATTCCCGAGTGAGGAATGGTATCAAAGGCCTTGGCCAGATTGAGGTAGGCTGCATGCACTGCCTTACCTTCATCTACAGCCCTGGTGACTGACTCAAAGAAGTCAACCAGGTTAAGCAGGCATGATCTCCTTTTTACAAAGCCAAACTGCGTGGGGTCCAGAGTATGGAGATTTCCTATATCTTTGTTAATCAGATCCATGATGATGCGCTGCATAGCTTTACATATCAGACTTGTCAGGCTAATGGGGTGATAATTCCCAGGGTCTGTAGTCACTACCCCTTTATGGAGAGGGATGACTGTAGCAGTGCACCATTCGATAAGGACAAAGCCTGAGGTGAGGCTGTGACTAAACAGGGCATACAGATGTGGTGCCAGTTCGCTTTGTAGTTCATGTGGAACACAGCCAGGGATATTATCGGGTCCCATAGAAGCTGTATTCTTGGCCTTGGACAATGTAGCTTTAACCCGGGCTGTAGTAATGCTAGGTGCCTGGCATTCTTTCCGATATTGTGATTTGTCCTTTGGGGGGGAGGGGTAAAGTTGGCAAGCATGTTGGCAATATCTGTTGGCTCAGTATAGGAGGTACCATTGTGCAGTAACTCAGAGCAAATCTGGGTATTGCCGTGGAGGTTCTTGATATAAAACAGTGGATCATTAACCTTCCTGAACCTTATCAAACATGTTGCTGAGGATCTTCTTGATCTACTTCCCGAGAACAAAGGTCAAGCTCACTAACTTGAATGCCACCTAGTTTGAAAGAAAAAACATACACTCTTAGTCCACCCTTGTCCCAAAAGAACCTGGCAGAAGCCCAACAACAGAAAAAGGTGTGGTATGACAGGAATGTTCGAACTAGAGAGCATGCTGCAGGGCAGCAGGTGATGGTTCTCATTCCTGTCAGACACAACAAGTTGCAAGCAGCTTGGGAGGGACCCTACAAGGTGGTAAAAAAGGTATGTGATGTTAACTACATGGTGGAAGTGCTAGGCAGACGGCAGGGGCACAAATTGCACCATGTTAACATGATGAAAACTTACCATGATAGGGAGGCCCTTGTGCTCAGCATGTGCGCTGGATTGCAGGAGGACTTTGAGGGAGATCTGGGGACTGATCTCCTCAGTGAGGCTCGGGCTGACACCTCGGTGGAAAGGGTAGCAATGTCCCAGCAGCTATCTCCTACCCAAGTTCGAGAAATCCGAGCAGTGTTGCAGGAGTTTGGGGGCATGTTCACTGGGAAACCAGGGAACACCCACCTGGTGAAGCACCAGGTGGAAAAAGGACCCTAAAGACCTATCAGGCAGGCCCCTTATAGGGTGCCTGACAGAGTCAAATAGACTCTGAGGGAAGAGGAACAGGAGATGTTGGAACTAGGGGTGATTTAAGAGTCTAACAGTCCCTGGGCCTCACCAGTGGTGCTGGTGCCAAAGAAGGATGGCAGCACCAGGTTCTGTGTGGATTACCGGAAATTAAACAGTCACACAGAGGCAGATTCTTACCCCATGCCTAGGACAGATGAGGCCCTAGAGCAGCTGGGTGGGACTATGTATCTTACAACCACTGATCTTACCAAGGGTTACTGGCAGGTGCCCTTGATTCCCAGTGCCAGAGAGAAGTCAGCCTTTGTGACAACTTTTGGCTTGTATGAGTTCACAAAGATACCCTTTGGGATGAAGAATGCCCTAGCGACTTTCCAGAGGCTGTTAGATCATATCTTAGCAGGAGCAGAAGGGTTTGCCCTTGCTTACATGGATGATATTGCTATCTACAGTCATTCCTGGCAAGAGCACCTTCAGCATGTCAGGGAGATGCTGGGCAGACTACAGAGGGCAGGGTTGACCATTAAGCCGAGCAAATGTCAGGTGGGTATGGCAGAGGTCTCCCACCTAGCACATAGAGTGGGGAGTGGTAAGATAAGGCCAGAACCTGACAAAGTAGAAGCCATTCAGGCATGGCCTGCATCTGTTACCAAAAAGCAGGTGAGGGCATTGTTAGGGACAGCAGGGTACTACAGAAAGTTTGTTCCCAATTATAGCACCATAGCTGTTCCCTTCACAGACCTGAGAAAGAAAAACAGAGCCAGTCAGCAAAATGCCAAGTTGCTAAGATGGAGTCTGGAGTTGCAAGCATATGATATGTCAGTGCAACACTGCAGTGGGAGTAGCAATGCCAATGCAGATGGGCTCTCAAGACAGGGAATGGGGTGAGGTACACCCAGACGGACCTGACACTCTCAAGCGATGTTTCTCAAGGGGTACTTGAAAAACTTGCTTGAGTTCCCCGGGGGGGGGGGGGGGTGACGACTGGGGAGAGATGGGCGAAGGCTGCCATCCTAGGTTTGATATATAATTCTATCATTTGTATAAATAAATGTAAAATACAGGCTTGTGTTTTTAAATGAAAGAAAACACTGTAAAATATGAACTTAGAGCAGGTGTCAAGATGATGCAATATGAATACTGGGAAAACCTAATTGTCAAAAATTATGTAATCTGGGGAGGACCCAGAGACATGTTTGTTAGTGATATTTTATAAACTGTGTCTCAGAGAGAGATGGAGAGCATTTTGATAATGATATCCAACTTACCAGCAGTCTGCTTATGCTCACATATAAGTTTTTAGCACTGTGACTTCCTGTAGGAATAATTAAAGCTAGTAAAGATTAATGAGGTATTTTTCTTTGAAATCAGACCTGTCCTACTGTATTATTTTAAGTTTCTGTGTGTTCTCTGAACTCTTAGATATCTCTGTAGTGTAGTAGTTTTGTCTTGTGTTGTAATTATTTATTATTAAATATTTTGAAAACCTTCTACCTGTGGCTGGTTTATGTAGAGATAAATTATGCTTTGGAGTACAGTATATATTTATACAGTTTACTGTCTAAGCCCTTCCAATAAGCCTTAGACTGTATAATCACATTACCATTGGATATTAATATTGCACAGTAATAATTTGACACCCTTTTAAGGGCCTTTTAGTACCTGATATTATTAACTGGGTGGTAGCAGTAATTACTACCTTATAGTCTGGGTAAAGGAGCACAGCTGGAGAATCTGTGTCAGCCTTTCCCAGGAGAGTCTGTGAAGTTGTATAAATGCTTATCTGAAAGTGTGTGTGTGTTGTGTCAGCTACTTGGCAGGGACACGAAGCACTGGTTGGACAGAGAGGGTATTGGAGGTTCTAGTTTGCCCAGTTAGGCTGAGAACTGGACCCTATAGTTGTGCCAGTGGGGAGTCTTATTAGAGACCTGGTGAGCAAGGTAGCAACCAGCCCTAGACTGACTATGATCTCTGTGTGCACTTAAGGGAAATTGTACTTTACTGTGTGTATTAGTTATCCTTTCCTCTTCTATGAGACGACCTCTCTGGTGTTAGTGGTGAAGATTGAGGCTACTTGATTGCTGGGCCAGGGTACGGTCGTGACAAGGGGTAATGAGGCTAGTGAGTTTTGGAGTGTTGGTGGGTTGATACAGGGTCTTATGGGCTATAGCAAGCTGATGAAATTGAAGCTGGTTTAGAAACTCTAGCCATCCTAGTTGCTTTAGATTAAGACAGTGATGAGTTCTAAAAGGAAAGCCAATGGCAAATCTAGCAATATTATTATAAGAGATTGCTAGTTTGTTGAGGTTGTTTTTAGAAAGTTTAGTGTATATAGGTGAAGCATAGAGTAGAGTGGAGATTAAGTGAGTTCTGGCTATAGTGGTCCCGGCTACTGGTGTAAGAAAGGGTTTGATTCTATAGAGGGACCCCAATTATTTGTTGACTGTTTTTATTGTGCTGTTTATGAGTATTGAAGTTAAGGTTGTTATCTATTGTTATTCCTAAGAGTTTACTGGTTGGATCGGGAGATATGAGAGTGCCATTATTAGATATGAGTGTGAAATTTATTGGGGTGGGCTTTCAGGTTGGATTGAAAAGTAAAAGTTTAGTTTTTTGGGGGTTTAGGAGGAGGCAGTGGTTTAAAAACCATTGTTCTACTGTATTGAATGCTTTTTGGGTAAGGGACTGTAGTTCAGTTGAAGAAGTGGCTGAACAAATTATTGTAGAGTCATCAGCATATTGAATACAGGTGGCGTATGGAATTGCTGAGTGAAGGTCATTAATAAAAATGGAAAATAGGAGTGGGCCTAACCAAGGGAAATGGGAAGGGGATTAGACAGAGTATTATGCCGTAGCACAGCCTGTCTATTGTGTAAGTAAGATTTCAAACAATTTATGGCATGAGATTCACAAGTGAAAGGGATTTCAGTATATTTAAAAGGAGCTGGTGATTAACTATATCAAAAGCTTTAGATAAATCAATGAAGACTGCAGAGGAAAGAATATTTTTGTTACGGTTTTTGTTTATGCAGTCTGTGAAGGATAGCAGGGCAGTGATGGTACTCTGGAAAGGTCTAAATCCATGTTGACAGTTGGCAAGTAAGTTATTTTGGAGTAGGTGGTTAAGTAGTTGCTTATGGATGCATTTCTCCATTATTTTTGCTAGAGGAGATAGTAGAGCTATAGGACGATAGTTAGAAAAGTCATTAGAGTTCCCACCTTTATGTAGTGGGATGATGTGAGACATTTTCCTGATAGATGGGATAGTTCCTTCACTTATAGTTCTGTTAACCAGAATGGAAATGGGATAGGCTATGGCTTTAGCTCCTTTTTGCAGGTATTCTGCTGGAAGTTGGTCAGCTGAGGGGGTGGTAGGTTTTAGTTTTTGGAGAAGGGAGCAAATAAAGGAAGTAGAAACTGGTTGTAACTGAAATGATGGAGGTGGGCTTGTAGTAGATGTAGGCAGATTTGAGGTATCTGGAGATAGTTGGTTAGCAAGAGTTTGGATGGCGTCTGTGAAGAAAGAATTGAAGGCATTAGCAGTATGTGTGGGATTCTCAGGGTTAGAGCCTTGTGGGTTAGGTGTGATAGATTGACCTGGGGTAGTAGTTTGTTAATGCTAGTCCAAAACTTTTGTGGTTTCTTTTGGGAAGTTTGCTGTAGTTGGAAGGAAAAGTTTTTTTGTCTAAGAGGATGGCTTTTTTTGTATTATTTCTAAGTTGTCTAAAGGTTTGGTGATCTGTAGGATTCTTAGTAGTATGCCATTTTGCCCAGGATTTGTTTCTAAGATGGATTTTTTACCTAGTAGCATTTGAGAGCCAAGGGGCAGGTTTAGCTTTATTTCTAGCAGAGCAAGTTGGGGCGTGGTGGTCAAGGATGGCTAAGAATGTGGAATTAAAGTATTCCACTGCTTCATTTAGTGGGAGGGATTTTAGTGGTGACCAGTTACATTGCTTGAATTCTGTCTGGAAACATTCAGGGTTAAATTGCTTTTTGGTGCGTATTGTCCTGAAAGTGTTTGGGTAAGTTAGATTGGTTTTATGTCTGATAATATAAGTTAGTGAGTGGTCACTTAGGTCATCTGGGAGGGTTCCTACTTTGTATGTTTGATGAGGAGTATTAGTAAGAATCCAGTCTAAGGTACTTTCTTTGTTATTGGGTTTATTAATTCTGGTAGGGGAGTTAATAATTTGTGAGAAACCATATAGGTTAATATGGGTGGTAGGGTGTACATTACTATAGGACTTTCAGTCAATATTAAAGTCTCCTAGGACTATAGTTTCTTGTGGGAGATTAATAGAAAGCCAGTTAAGGATATTTTCAAGGGTATTAATGTTATTTCCTGGAGGAAAGTAGATACAGATAATATATATGGATTTACATGAGTTGACCCGAAATTTAGAAATGAGTATTTCAGCATTATTGTCTGAAGGTGGTATAAGGTTTGCAGTGCTAACTTGTAGCTCTGCTTTATAAATGATTGCTACCCCTCCTCCCTTTTTGGCTGTGCGGTCTAGTCTAAGGATATTGTAACCAGGTGGGGTGACTTCATTGTCTTTCACTGTAGGTTTTAGCCATGTTTCAGATAAACATAGGATGTCATATAGGTGGACATCTGGGAGGGTGTGGAGGTGGGCAATTTTATTGTTAATGCTACGTATATTGAGATGTGCTATAGTGAGTGAGTTAGAAGGTTTGGTAGGGGCTTGGGTACTAGTGTTGTTAGGGTTGCACTTTTCAGTGGCAAGCGTATTGTTTGGGCCGGGGTTAGGATGAATGTCCCCGTCTAATAAGGAGTGGAGGTACACTCTATTTATAGGGTAGTGAAGCTTACAATAATAGTCAAGTAATTTTCTAATATTTAGACTGGTATACTAAATGTGTGCTAGTCTATATTTGGCTTGTATGTAGCAGGGTTTGGATGTGATGTTTATAAAGTTTTGAGTGATAGCTAGTAGTGGTGTCGAAGTGAGTTTGGAGGGGAAGAGAAGGGTGGGGTATAATGGTTGTTCATAGGAGGTTAGCAGATAGGCAATAGTTAGAGGAGGAAAGAGTGAGACCAAGAGTAGTAGTTGTATTTGGCGTGGGATGGGTGATATAGTCATTATATTGGATTGAAAAATGGAAGAAGAATGGGAGGTAAGGTAGTGTGAACAGGTAAGGAACTATATCAACAGGTGAGGTGATGTAACAAGAAGGGATGAGAGGTAAGGTAATAACAGGTGTGGTGTTGTGACAAGGCGGGTTGGGAGTGCTAATGAGGTGATCTGCTAGATTGGAGCGGATGTGATGGGGGTGTGGTTTTAGAGGAATAAATGTAAGAGCAGTGGGGGCAGGTGGGAATTGGGGGCAGGGTAGGGGAGCTGAGTGAGCCCGCAGTGGGAACGGAGCTGGTAGAGACAAAAACCAGAGAGAGAAGACTGTCGAGGATGACAATCAGTGAAGTGTGAAAGTCTGCAGGTAAGTCTGAAAGTAAGAGATGTAGAAGAATGTTAAGAGGCTACCAAGGATAGACTTGGGATGTTAGAGGAGTAATATGTGGTTAAGGTATACTGGGACAATAATGAGAGAGTGAAACAATAATCAGAAGAAGACTGGTAACTGAGTTAGGGAGATTTGGTAAAGAATAGGTAAAGGAATTACAAGACAGAAAGCTTATAGTATTTCGCCAGCTAGTGGTCAGTCACTTTACTGCAGCAAAAAAGTCCCCTAAAGGGGTATATCAGGCTAAGGGAGAGGGGGGAAGATATCCTGGTTTGCAACAAGGAGGGTATAAATGGGGAAGTAAGGGTTAATTAAATGCTAGAAGGGAGGGTTGGCTGCTGGCTAACCTGGCTGGGAAGCTTGCCTAACCTAGCAGTAGCTTTATATTAAATGTCATTGTTACAATAGGTAGTAGCAGTTACAACACATACTTTCACTGTCTTCCTTTCAAGGAAAAGTCTCTCAGGGAGCTGGTAGGTTAATTCTGTAATCTGGACTATTTTCTTAGACATCCAGCAGGGCACATTCAGGTGGGCTAGTGCAAAATTGTCATGCTTCTCACAGGAAAAACAGTCCAAGATAGGGCAACTTCAGATTTGTATTCCCAGAATCAGACCTTCAATCCCACTATTCTGAGTATATCAAGTGTGGCCCCTTGAATTTCAAAAAGACCCCCAAAAAGACCTACATCCTTGGGGGAAGGGAGTGGGTCACTACAGTTGGACAAACCAGATCAAAGCGCAACAGAGATTTAAGACTAAACTTGGTACTTGAGTGCATACTCAAAAGGCGTGACTCCAGGGAACCAAACGTTTTTCTACTTGTTTTACAAAGTACTAATGACCCAGCATCTGTAGTACTGTGTGCACTTTTGCCTACTGTCTGCAAAAGAATATCAGGCTGGGTGAGAAAGGCTGAAGTGGAGTAACAAAAATGTTTGTTCTTTTTTTGTTAATTTTACAATAAACACTCACATTTGATCCAGATCGAAGCACCAGGAAGTCCTGGCAGTGCCTTTTATACCAATTCACTCCTTTGTGTGTTAGACCTCAATGACAAAGGATCCAAGGTGATCTTACTGCAGTCAGTGGAGCTGGGAAGGATTATCTGATTTCTCTGTACTATTCCTGTAATGAATCACATGAAATACACCTGTATGCCCACTCCCTTATTGGTATCTATCACAGCATATGAATTTTCTGGACCACATCCTTGCTGCTGACTAGCTGATCTACACTGGGTGCAACCAAATTACCATGAACAATTGTTTCTTTTCTGAGACAGGAGAGCTGGCCTCTAGTCACACAGTCCCTCATACCATAGCCATCCTTTCTGATTCATAGGTTCATAGGTAGGTACTAGGCCATCAGCCCAAGGGCCTACGTAAGCCTATCCAACAAGGTTCCCTGGCTTACGCCACCCAAGAAAGTTATTTTCCTTTGCCACTGTCGAGCAGAGACACAGAAGTGATCCCCGGGATGTATTTCCTATTTCCCATCCACTCATCAAGATTTATCTTGAAGAGTGATAATGAAGAACTTTGCTTGACATAGATGGGTAGCCTGTTCCAGAGTATGGGAAGTCTCTGGGACAGGAATCTATCCCTGCAGCGTGTCCTGTTTATTGTGGTGACAAGGTTTAGGTCCCTAGAACGTGTAGCTCGGAGGGATTGGGATTTCTTTAGGTGTAGCATGTCCAACAGCTCTAGGTTTGACATAGCTTTATATATTCTGTGAAGTTAATCACATTTGAACCATTAAACAAGTGAGAACAGTGAGGTTTAGCCTAAAACTTATTGAGGAAATAAGTAAGCTGCAGTAGATGGGCAAGTTGTCAGCGCTGAACATAATAGACCTAAAAGAAGGAAGAAAATGTCTGGAAGTGCACAAGGGACACAAACCCAGAATACCTCTCAACCTCTTAGTGCAAAAAATCTGGACAAAGCTTAAAACAGTGGGGAGACAAATGCCCCAATATAGGTACAGATTTTAAATAGTGCTCTTACAAACTTAGACCATTGCTAGAATAACAGGATTTGTCTTAGTATGCATTTTCTGAAGGAAATGAACACTAAAACGCTTATGTTTGTCATTATTTAGTGACTTCAATCCTCACTAATTTGCCAGAAAACCACAAATTTAATGAAGAACAGACCAAAAATATGAGTCAAAAATCTGGACGTTCTGCAAAAATCCAGATAGTTGAGAGGTATGAAACCCAGAGCTGTCGGGTGGGCAAGCTTATATGCAAGAGCACAGCATAGAAAACCAGGCTATAAATACTGCATGGAAGTCAGTCATTTTACAATTCAGAAGGGAAAACTGGGTTTTAAGGAACCATGGAACTCAATGGAGAACTGAATCATGGCAAGTAGGTCAACTGAAAGGGTTACAGGAAGGTGGGATTAATAGAAGAATGGGGAGAAACAGCTGCAGAGGGGCTGAACAAGACCAGTCACACAATTTCACTTATATCAGCTAATTCATGCATTTTTATGTTAGCGTGTTTACACATTTTCTTTGCTTATAAACCTTTTGCATTATGTAAATTGCCTACTGCAGTCTGCAGGGGTAACATATATGCCAGACTCCTCTGCTATACCTGTACTTTATATAACAGTCAGCCACAAATGTGAATAAATAAATTACACTGAAATCACCTTGCAGTCCACATGATAGGAATCCTGCATCATTTAATAGCTAAATTGAATTTCAGAGTGATACATTTACATATTCAATAGTTTTAATACAAATTACTTGGAACACAATGTGAGTTTTGAACCTTCCACAACACCGGCAATTATCTAGAATATGATACCCTTGAAGCAAAGACTTCACTTTATTGTAATATTCACAGAAAATCAATATTAGGTCTAGTAAGAGCAAATGCAGCCCATTCACAATATATTTGACTAAATATTGTGTGGGTGCGTTTTGCAGTACTCAGTACAATGCACACTGACTGGGTCTTTTACTGTGCTGTCTGGTATGTCATGTGCTTAATTTGATAAATCAATTAGAAACTGATTTAAATCATGAATAATCATAACAGTCAATTTACTAATTCACAATGTAGATGATTAGAATGAATGTACAGCTGTTTGATGGACATGCAGTCTTTCATTCTGTCTTACACACATACACACACACACACACACACACACACAAAAATACCAATACATACGCAACTGCTGCATCTCTCTATTCTTTCATTAACCTCTGATAATTTCAGCTAAAAATGTCTTTAGTACCTTTAAAACTGTCTTTTGGCTGCCCTCTGAACAGAATCAGTATCTTTAATGGAAAAATACTGTAAGAGAAACAACTTGTTCAAGGTGCAGTAATGTGTTATATGCAGAAATAAATATTTATGATCCAAGATCATTACACTGTCTTGACGTTCAGATTCTGACTGGAAAGGTCAAAGTTTCATACAATCAAATTGTAAAGTGCTACAAGTGAGTGCCTCTGCATATGAGCCGATGCATAATTTAAAAACACTCACTGGTCTAGCTTTAAACACAGCAATTTAAAAGTCAAACGTAGTACACAACACTAAAATTTAAACTGGTACAATTGCAAAAACATACCACAATTAAGGAGGGCTGGGGCCATTTTGAAAATATAACTTCAAGCCAGAACAAAGCTGTCTCATCCTTTACAATGAAAAGCAGTTTCACTCAAAGACTGACATGCGTCAGTTCTACAGCATCTCTCCTCAAAAGCAATTCTGAAGTCCATAAGATATGTGAAGGAACAACTACAGAATATTTTCCAAACGCCAGCCACTATAAATGTAAATGTTTTTCCCTGCTTTTAGCTGCTACCAGCTGAAGGCCTGTTATGGCTGACAAGGAAAATGCATGGATTCACATAAGTTCCAGTGATGCAGGCATGCAATGTTCATAGAGCCAAAATGCTGCTCAAATTTGTTCCAGAGCAGGTGAGAATTACAGAAAATGGCAACATGTATGTGCAAATCAGAAGTTCTAGTGATAACAGGCAATGTGAGGAGAAGGATAAACAGAAAGCAGACAGCTGTGCTTGTTTGATCTCCCTAATTCAGGGAAGGAAATTCCAGTTTTGTAAGTCTACTAGGCACGGGACAAAAGAGTGGATGCAAGGTCGGTCAGAAGGACATGGATGGCAGAGGTAGATACAATCAATATACACATGCTGTTGTATAGGGCAACTCAGCCTGCAAACTGCTATCCATGCAACAGAGGCAAGGTTTGAGGCCAAACACTATGCATTTATCCCAGCATATTGACTGCTGAAAGGGAAGTGTCTCCAGTATACCAATAACTTAATATGATTCAATACATATAAATTACTGAAAACAATGTGCTTTAGACAGATGATCTTCTGATCTTCATTTTTAAAATGTATCTTTATTTTGTTTTCCCCAAATCACTAAGTCCTATAAGTAATGGAAATGTAATGCTAGTTTTTATCTTTCATAACCTTTAAATAAAGAAGAAGTATGAATACATAATTATCAGGGTTGTGTCTTTGCAAATATTAATTAGTGCCACTTTTCTTACTTAGGTTAATTACACACTGGGTTACAACTCATATACATTATTGCCCCTACCATCCCAACACTCCTCCAGTTAAACTCAGACTTATACATACTTCACACAGCAATGCTACTTTAACATCATATTCACATTCATCTATACTGAATATGAATACACGACTGGCTGCCAAAGCAGTTAAGTAAATAAGTAAGTGTCCTCTAATCGAAATCGACTCATAGCGACTCTATGGGTAGACTCCATAGAGTACTCATGGCAAATTACAGAAGTAGGTTTCCAGGCCTTTTTTCTGCACAGATACTGCTGCTGCTGCCCAGTTGTACCCCAGCCAGGTTTTGAACCCACATCTGCCAGATGGTAATCCTGCACCTTAACCTCTGTGCTATTGGGCTGGGGTGCCAAAGCATTTACCTTTAGTATAAAACATGAGTTGCAACAAACATGGTTTACATGGATACCTGTATCTCTCCTCAAAACTGTCAAAACTATTTAGGTTCTGTATGAAAAGAGTTTGCTTCACACACCTTGAAAGCGACACAGAGTGCTTACTTATATATGAAATAGAACAGTGCCTGACACGTAACATGAACATTAAGGTAAACTACACACAAAACTTAAGATTCTTATCTGTTTACAGTACAGTTACACATATGGGGTATAAGTAACATGTGACATAACTGCATTAACAAATGGGTTTTCACTCCATATTAAGTACAGATGAATGAAGCATATTGTTTCACTAACTATAAGCAATTTAGTGGCATTCGGGTCTTCTCAGAGTCTGTGATAAGTACACACCCATAGCAGTTATTGCTGTTTAGTAAAGCAGAGAATTATGAATGGGTCTTCAATCACGACCAAGTTGTTTGTGTGTTTGATTCAAGAAATTCAACCATTAATTTGGTGTTTGTTGATGGAGTAGTGGACTGGTCCCAGCAGACCTACTACAGCAATAGCTTAGGTGTACATGAAACAATAATACTGGAAAACAATTCAACAGTTTTAGTTGAAATAAGCTGTACAAAATACAGGTCACATGGTAAGTAACTGTAATAAAAGTGACTTGAAATAACAGTGGTACAGGCAATAAAATGGCTGAAAATATAGATAGCAAAATATGTTTACTTGTGTCAAAATACTATACTGTATAAATAAAAATTTATAGCACATATAAATTTACAAAAAATTGTGCAGTCTACATAGACTGACAGATAAGCTAGTTCTGATAGAAAGACTGTGTGCTGATTGCTACAGATAGGCTTAGGTTACCGGGGTGTCTTACACATACGAGCAGGCAGTACTGGAAACAAGCTGGATAAGAAGATTAGATTGAAATCCTTACTGTGTGGTGCAAGATCTGATGTCAGGAGGTAGGAACTCGACACTTTTGGACCAAAGATTCAGAAAGCATGGTTAGAACTTGCAACCAACGAAGCAAGTCTACAAATGGTGGGAACATTACCAATGAAGCAAGTCTACAAATGGTGGGGGCATTGTGTGAAAAGGACATAAGTACCCTGGTGTGTAGAAGATGGCACAGCTGTGGTAAGGTCACACTGTGAAGGGATTTATAGATCAGAGTGAGCAGAAAGAAGCATAATTAACTTTTCAAAACAGGAAGACAATGGGCAGAGTGATGACTGTACAGTGAAGTTTGTAGGGTGGTAAAAGGAAAACAAATATACTGATATAGTTCTTTAGAATGGAAGGTCAGACACATAATTTTAAGATTACTAAGTTCAGGCCTCCAGGCACAAACAGAAAGCAAAAGGAAAACCTGCATTTTCTGGAGAGAAAGTAAAACTGTACCAGCGACATAATAGGCATGTTTACATGCAACTGCATATTTGATCTATTTTGGCTGAAGTCGTCATACCACTTCCATAAAACAGAATAAATCATGTCCCTTGACAGTATCACTAGGGCTATCTCTGTAACAACAGAGGAAGAACCTGATAAAATACAATCCTTTGTGTGTGAACCAACTACAGAATTTTAGGATCCTAGGATCATATGGGATTACTAGGCTAATGGCCCTGGGGCTCTTACAAGCCTAGCCAAGAGTTTATCCCCAAAAAAGAAACCTCAGTCAGCACCTGTCGCCCCTGTCAGTGAGGGACATAGGTGGAACCCCTGGGACAAATTTGTGGTTTCCCATCCACTCATCAAGATTGCACTTGAAGAGGGTCAGTGGGATATTCTGTTTGACATGTATGGGAAGTCTATTCCAGAGACAGAGCAGCCTCTGGGAGACAAACCTGTCTCTCCAGCAGGTTTTGTTGATGTCGCATATTAGATTTAGGCCTATTGAGCAGGTAATGTGCGAGGAGTTAGACTTACGGATATGGAGCATCTCTATTAGGGCACAGTCCGATATTGCCTTGTAGGCGAGACAAAGATCACCTCTGAGCAATGATACCGAGTAAAGTGATAGTGATTTGAGCCTGTCCACATAGGACAGATGTTGGAAGCCATGGATTCTCTTTGTGAGGTATTTCTGTGGCCTTTCCAGTTGGTGCAGGTGTTTGGAGAGGTACATACCAAACGGGGCATTGCACTCAGTTACGGGTCTAATGAGGGAAGAGTACAGAGAGGTGATAACCTCCTTTTTTCTAGATGCAATCCCTTTTCTTATGAGATGAACCAAGTAAAATGCTTTTCTGACCACTGCTGCCACATGATAGTCGAATGTGAAATTGTTGTCAACCTGAGTACCCAGGACTCTAACCATGGGTTGTGTGCTTAGAGAGTTGCCGTTGATGTGGTAATCAGTAGGGGTCATGTTTTTGCTGAATGGTATGATGATACATTTTTTTGCATTTAACTTAAGGCTATGACTTTGGCACCAGTTATTTGTAGCTGTGAGAACCTTTTGTCATTTGGGGTGTCAATGGTAGCACCCAGCTTACAGTCATCAGCAAACTTGGTCAAGCCACAGGCCCCTTGTCTTTGCCTGGACCTCTGAAAAGTAGATGCCAAACAGTAGGGGTCCTAGGACAGATCCATGGGGAACACCACTAGTGACAGGTCTGCTGTCGGAGGTGGTGGCACCTGCTTTGACCTTGTGGGTCCTATCTGTGAGCCAGTTGGCCACCCATCTGACAAGACAGGGATTAACACCAAGTTGTGCTAGCTTTTTGATGATGCCCAAGTGGAGTATTGTGTCAAAGGCCTTGGCCAGGTCAAGGTAAGCTGTATTTACTGACTTTCCCTCATCCAGGGCTTTGGTGGTAGTCTCAAAGAAGTCAACTAGGTTTAGTAAACAAGATCTGCCCCTGACAAATCCGAACTGGGTGGGGTTGAGTGTTTGGAGATTGCCTATGTCCTTGTTTATGAGATCCATAATAATATGCTCCATGGCTTTACTGATCAGACTTGTCAAGCTAATGGGACGATAGTTTCCTGGGTGAGTAGTGGTACCACCTTTATGCAAGGGATGACAATGGAGGTTCTCCACTCTGCTGAAATGAAGCCTGTAATTAGGCTGTGGTTGAATAGGGTGCTCAATGGCGAAGCTAGTTCTTGCTGGAGATGGTGCAGAATACAGCCTGGGATATTATCAGGTCCCATGGAAGTTGTGTTCTTTGTCTTGGACAGGGCCTTTAACACTTGATCTATGGAGATGTGAGGTGTGGGAGAAGTATCTGGGATGTCAACTGGGCCTTTGGAGGGCCGATAAGGAGGTGAAGTTTGCGCTGAGCCTATCAGCCAGCAGGTTGGCTAAGTCGGCATGATCAGTGTAAGTGGTACTATAAGTATTAATTCGGAACAAACTTGGGCTTTGTCATGGAGGTTCCTAATGTAACTGAAGAAGGACTTGTGGTTTCCCTTTGTTTCAGAGGCTAGTTTCAACTCTTAATTGGATTTGGAGTTTTTCACTAGTGATCTAATTTGCTTGTTGAGGTGGCGGAGGGAGATTTTCCAATTTGGGATTTGTTCTTTTTTACCCTTGGACAACAGTTTCTTTATTTTGTTGTAAAGCCTGTTGATAGAGGATGTCCACCAGACAGGTTTGTGTTTTCTTGAGGAGCCAGTTTTAGTTCTGTTGGGTATGGCTGAGTCCATGCAGTTATACAGGTGCTTGTATACTGCACTGGTGTACTGTTCAGCATGGTTGTCTGCATCCTCTGAGAGGGTGAAGCTGCTGATACCTTCCCTTAGGAGGGTGTAGTCAGCTTTTGAGAAGTTTTTTAGCCTGATTATGGCTGGGGAGGGGTTGGGTGGGATAGAAACTTCGAATAAGACAGACGGATGATCTGATCTCACCAGGGAAGAACATACTATGGGGGTGGTGCAGTGGTCACCCATGATGGTGAGAACCAAGTCCAGTATGTTATCTCCCCTTGTGGGGGATGAGACCAGCTGGTCTAGTGCATTAGAGCTGATGAAGTCAAGGAATCATTGGGAGAGTTAACTGGTGTAGGAATAGTTCACCCAGTCTATGGTGAGGTAGTTGAAGTCACCAAGGATCAGGGTGTTAGGGGGTACCTTGATGGAGTCAAGTACGTCCAGGTAGGAGCAGTGAATGTCCTGAGACATGGAGGGGAAGTCTATCGCTGGCTATAACTGGGATGGGCGTCTTGCCAACTGTCAGTTGCACCTGCAATAATTCCAGTACGTCATGCTGGTAAACCAGTCTGGAGGTGTGCCTGTCTTTAATGAAGACAGAGACTCCACCACCCTTAGTCTTTCTGTCCTCATTTTGGGTCAGAAAGTGTGGAACCAAGTTCCCATGACTGCACAGACATCGGTATCTTCCAGTGTGAGAAGAGCCTTCAGTGAGTGGATTTTCATATGAAGGCTCCTAGCACTGAGCAGCATGACCTTCAACTGCTTTTTGACAGATCTTTCATGTTGGAAGATTTGTCTTTGGGACATAGCCTAAAAAAGGCACAATGGGGAAGCAAGAGCCTTGGCCAAGATCTGGAAGCCCAGAGGTGACAGGTGGAGGCCATCTCTGGCAAAGCATCGAGGCTTGTCAACCATGTCTTCCCAGGCAGACAGAGACTGGATCACCTTGGAAAGACATCAGAAACTAACCCAATTGTTGAAGTCAATCATTTTTGTTGGTATTGTAGCATCATTCTTGGTGAAGGCAGGATGCTGCTCAGGGCCATGGTCACATCAACCTGGAACACAGTCTGAGAGCTCAGTCATGTCTCTCTTCATATAGTCCACTGAGGTACGCCACAAGTCATTCACACCAACATGGACAATGACAGAGTCATACTTGTACCTGTTGCGAAGAGACTTAAGTGCATGCAGGATGTAGCGGATTCTAGCGCCTGACAAACAGCTGACTGTGACCTTCTCTTTGTTGAGCCTGGTGAGGGGGACATCAGTGTGTCTCACTACTGAGTCGCCAATGACTAGTATGTTTGGTTTGTTGTTATGCCTTATGGGCTGTGTTGGTTTATTGTTATGCCTAATGGGCTATGTTTGTGAGACAGTGGTGTGTTGACTACTGTGTGGGATGTGATTGGCATTGCGTGTGGAATGTTTGTGAGTGTGTTTTGGGGGTCTCTGTTGTTTAGGTAAGTTTTGTTTTTGTTGCGGACCCCTGCATAGATGGGTGTGTAACTCTGTGATGTGGGTGGTGTGGTGTTTGTGCTGGCAGTCTCCTGTTTGTCAGGAGTACTGAAGGTGGTGTATCTCTTGGAAGTAGAAGAATTATATGCTAGGAGAAGGGGACTGTCTGTGAAGTTGAGGCAGTAGCTACACTGTCTCAGTATGCCCATGTCAACCAGACTGGCTGGGGAAACTGATGGGAATTGTCCAGACATAGTGCTCTGAATACTTGGTGGACTTAAGGAGAGCAGGGTTTCTCCACAAAAACCCTAAATGTAAAATAACTGGTCTGAAGCACAAGTGCTAAAACCAAAACTAAGATGCTTAGAATAGTGTGTAAATTAATCAAGCTACCAACAAGCAGTAATAAGTGCAGAATAAGAGCACGTGCACTTAAGAGCACACAGAACAGCAAATTAAGGTAATAAAGAAGGTAGAAGACAGTTACAGTAACAGCAGCTGAATAAAGTATAAATAAAGGATTTGCTTAACTTCTGTACCTAACATATCATAATGGTCACGTCATTCCTGCCATGCCTGAAAATATTATCCAGGGGACCAGGTGAAGGATGAATGTGCAAGAGCATTGGGGCACTGACATGCCAAAGGAGGTGAACATTGATCCTTTCAACCATCCTTATCACAGAAAACAATCAACCTTGGCAACATTGGTTGGAAAAACTATGAAAAGTCACTCCAGATTAGCAGCCATGTATGCTCTATTATAAGCGTACTATCACCATTATTAAAACTATGTAACAACTTAGAAAACTTGACAAAATTAGAGTTAGAGACTTTCATGTAAAACTATAACATTCTAAATCAGGTAGCTCAGAAATATTACATAGGGAGCTGTTAATCACTGACTCCTCGGAATGCTTCAGGCAAACTAGAACAAAAGTGAGTTGAGAAACCTGCTATATACATCACAAATTAAAAGTATTTTAAGTAAACATTGCATCCTCTTTTCTTTTGCAAGCTATGAACTGCCATACCGAATGTAGCAGAAGAGTCCCAAAAGGCAATTGTTTAACTCACACTTCCTGTAACATGACATGACATGACACTCTGCCACTGTTCAGCAATGAACCTAATATGATTGACATCATCTTTTAGAGGGAGGTCACACCAAAGTGATCACAACCATCAAATGTCAGGAATTCAGAAAAGAACTTATCTGAACAATCTCAGTAGAGCCAGCCATAGTGACTCGCTCCACTGACAAAGCTAAGCAACATAATTGATCTCTGCAATATCGTGACACTTTAAGCTACCACATTTCATCTTCAAATTTTCAGAGTTTTCTTTACCCTAGCACCCTTATTATTTAACTTTAGCATAAATCACCATGCCTTTTTCATACGTCTTGCAGCAGTACCTTACTCTTGTTACTGAAGTCACTAATCAATAATCTTCAACAACGCCCTGTGTGACTTTTCTGTCTGTTGCCTCAGCAACAACTGTGTCATTCTGGTCCATGACACGTAAGTACATTAAAAAAGCAGATAAACAGACATGTCTTTTTAGCAGCAAAATGAAACAGTTGCCATTACATTTCCATCCTTAGTTTAATTTACTTTTGTTTGTTAACCAGGGTAAGCAGTGATCCCAAAGGATCTTTTGCATGCCCAACCCAAACATTAAAAATGCAAAACAAATACAGTACAAATCAACAGTCTTTTAATACTTAATAATTAGCAGGCAATCCAGTAGCTTCCCAATATATTTTGAATGCTACATACAATATTTACATGTCTCATTTGATTGGTGAACATCATGTTACATTGTTACAATGTTAGCACTGTAAACAGAGCCATACAGCTGCAGACAGGGCTGACAGGAGTAGGAAATGGAACTGGAATTGCAGGTAAAAGAGCAAGACGGTATCTTGAATGGGGTTAGCCTCATTCTCAGCCGCCAATATCCTTAATGGTTTCACTAGTATCTCGACATGAGATAACATTTCATTTGTTCCCCTTTAAATAAACTGCTCAAAAACTGCTAACTATGTATTTTCCTTCCACTATGATTCTCTTTCTCAACATTTGCAAAAAGCTGAAAATAAACAAACAGTAAGGTAAATGTCATGCAAACGTAATCATAACTGAAAGATCGGCAAGGGGATATAGATTTGTCTTGCAAAGCAACTGCAAAAGCTAGATGACTGTCATCTGCAGAAAAAATGGATTTCAGCAAATCATAATAGTAAAAAGAACAAAGCAAACAAAGCAAAGGTAAATTAATTCAGTAGATTTCACCCAAAAGCTTAACATCCTCATGCAGTTTTTTCTAGTTATAGTATTTTTTTACCACATAGTTTTAGTTGATTTGATTGATTGATTGATTGATTGATTATTTGTTGACCGGGAAAGTCCGACTTGGACAGAGCCTATTTTCAGGGAGGCCCGAGGAGAAATGCTCCAGACGCATGTCTTTGGAATGTGGGAGGAAACCCAAGTGAACGTAAGGAGGACATGCAGATTCCACACAGAAGGCACCCCAGCCGAGAATTGAACTGGAAAATCTCTTGCTGTGAGTGATGTTAACCGCTGCACCACTGCGCCACCCAAATATAGGTATGATTTAGGTATCATGGGTTCTTTACTTAATTTTAACAAAGTATCTAGCAAAACAAACCACCATAAAAAAAAAGTTAATGAACAAACTAGATAACCTTGGAAAGAGTCCTAGGAATGGTAGAATGGCTACAACTAGGTCTACAGAAAAACACAGAAAGATTAACAGCAAATGGAGTCCACTCTGAAGACAAGTTACTCTTGTGAACCACATAGTTTACTAATGGATCCAAAGAGGATTATGACAGAAAATGGTACTTTGAGATGACAAAAATAAAACCGGATTGTCTTTGATACAGAAAGACGTAAAAAAGATTTAAAAATGGGCTATGCTAGAGTGGAGAACTGGCAGGTTAAAAACAATGGCGTTTAAATGAAGCATAAAAAACTGGAAACATTGAATTTGGTAAACAAAACATGAGGATAAAAGTAAAGAATTGCAAAGGAAACATCAGCAACAGTAAGCAGCAGAAAGACATGTGGGTTGATCATATAATATTACCTAAATGTTAATGAATCAGCAATGTAAGAAAACAGCAATGAATAGTGCAACTTCCCTTCCCTCTCCTCCATACTGATCATGTACCACCCTAATCGGCACCTCAGTTCTGAAAACAAAATGTTACTGACTGTCGACAAACCCAGGCACTCAGCCGGCCAAATGTTGTATTCCTTTACCATCTCTAACCTATGGAATAATCTCCTTCCTTGACTCAGGACTACCAGCAATCCTGCTTCCTTTAAAAAATCCCTCAGACTACATCTCTCCTCTCACTGCCTATGCACCTGCAGCCCACCAAATACCCTCAAAACCTGACTTCATTTAATTTCTGGTATTGCCTCTCCTTTTCTCAACTATACTTCTTTGCTGAACCCCTAGACTTTCTTCCCTCCTTTAGCCCATTCTGTGTCCTTCTTTTCTCATTTGAAGTTAACTCTCCTCTGCTATAATTTCTGTATATACATTTAAAATTGTGTTATTTGAAGGCTCTATTTCTATACATGCCATTATTGCAAACAATCTCACTGTTGTTATTATTTTCATTGAATGTACTACTACCGCTCAACTTTGTTTTGTGTGTTAACATTTCTTTGTAATTAATGTGGAGCTTTTCTCCCCAGGCCTCTACTGAAAATGGGCTCATTTAGGCCCAGTGGAATTTCCCGGTAAACAAATCCAATAAATAAATAAATAAATAATGTTAGCCAAGAGTGCTCTTCCCACCACCTGTAAAGTGACCAGAATTGCAATCTTCGTGTTTTACGGTCCACCTGATCCAATACCTACAATGATTTGACTGGTTTAAATAACCCTCCAAAAAGGTCACATGATTTCTAGTCCATCTGATTTAAAGGACCACATAAGAATATAAAGATATACATATAAATAACAGCAGCCTACACTAAATATTCCTAAAAAAATGTAAATATATATATATATATATATATATATATATATATATATATATATATATATATATATATATATATATATATAAGTTCTAAAAGGCAATCCTTAATATTCACATATTATTATATACAGACAATAAATAAAATATATAAAACAGTAATTATATTCATCTTACTAAACTTTTTACTATTAAATGCATGTTATAGAGCACATATCATTTAAGCCTGGTGGTTATATACATTTAAACAAATTTGCCAGAAAAGTTCTAATTTTTCTAATTCAACCTCAAATGGTCCACCCCTTGGATTTTTTTCAATTTGATCTAAAATCCAAAACTTAAATGCATGTTGTGAATACAGATTAATATGTTTTGCTAAAGCATTACCTAATTTATGCTTATTAATACTATATATGTGTTCATATACTCTGTCTCTAAGTCTCAGCTTGTTTTTTCCAACGTAGAATGATTCACATAACTGACAGCCAGGTAGACCACCATCCTGGAGTTACAGTTGTGTTTCATTCTACTTGTTAGATGTTTATTATTTACATATAAAACGAAGAACCTACAGCTATATATCTGCAGTTTGGGCAATTGCCACATTCACTCATGCCAACCTGCTTGCTGTGCGATTTGAATTCACATTCTAGTCTAGTCTAGATTAAATGTTGTTACAAAACTTGAGGTAAAATTAGTTTCAAATCTAGTCTCAACTAGAAGTGATGCACTATCGGTTCGACCTGCTAATATACTCTCCACAATTAATGGACTTGAATTCCTAGTGTTATTAAGAATAGGCCTATAGAAGCCATTAAATCTTTTACTTTTGACCTCACCAATTAAGTTATCCACAAATAAACTCGGATATGCCCCTTTTATAAACATTTGTTTCAAATGCTCACATTCAATATAGAAATCCTCCTCTGTAGTTATCATTCTGGCAGCTCTCACAAGTTGGCCTTTTACAACTGATCTTTTTTAATGGTGGGGATGGTCACTTGTGAAATGCAAGAATGTGTTAGAGTATTAGGCTTTTCTATATATTTTAACTTCACACCTTTTACTTCCATTATTTTTACCAAGATGAACATCTAAAAATGAACTTTCATTCACATCAGATTTATAAGTGAATTCTAAAAATTCAGTGATCTGACTGAAGTAGTTGACTAGGTCCTGTGCATCTTCTTTGTTACCCCTAAATAACAGAAAAATATCATCAAGATAATATGTGAAGTAAATAATCTTACTAGCGATTTCATCAATATTAAAAATATAGGAATGCTCACAACAGGCCATCACTAGGTTGGCAAAACTGGATCCACAGGGTGAACCCATAGCTAACCCCCTTCTTTGGAGATAAAAATTCCTTTTAAAATATATATAATTATACGCAGCACCAATCTTTACCCAAATCAGACAATGTGACCTAGACAAACTAGAATCATGCTACAATAAAATAGCCAAGTTTGCTACTAACTCAACCTATAGAACCCATCACTGTGCTGCACTAAAAGAACTAAAATGGCTTGAGCTACCACAGCTACTTAACTATCACCAGCTGGGCACAGCCTCCAATATTCTCAAATATCCTGAAAAAAACCCTCATTATCCAACCTACTTACTGTCTATATTGCAAGCCAGTACCTAAGATCCAGCGAAAAATCTCTCCTCTCCATTACCAAGGCTAACAATAATGCAGGGAAAGTGCTCTACTCCCACACCGTTGCCAGAAATTGGAACTCTCTTCCCCTATCCATGACTGCCCCCTCTACATCCATATTCAAAAATTGCCTCAAATCGCACCTTCTTAGTACCTGGTTATGCCCTTGTATCACATAACCCTACCCATACTATTAACTCCCCAAACTCCTCTCTGATCACATGCTGGATCTCTGATTCCCTGTAGGCTTGGTCATCTGAAAGAGTACTTTTAACTGTAGAATCTTACTTGATATATTTTCTTCTCTTACCAGTGTATAACTGACATTGTCTTTTTACCCATGTTCTATATCTTCTTTTACCTGGAATGTTTTTATTAATTTCTTGGTATATTACTATGCTCAGCATACATGATGTAACCTGTTTTGTGTATTATGCTGGATGTACTGTATTTGTATAACTTGATGCTGGAGCTTTTCTCCCCGGGCCTCCGCTGAAAGTGGACCTGGTCCAGTCGGAATTTCCTGGTTAACAAATGTAAAATAAAAAAAAATAAAATAAATAAACACAATACTGAGCAGTTCCTCTACCAAACCAATGTCTGCAGGGGGGGGGGCACCCTTACTCCTAAGTATATTACCAACCCACTCAGTACCCATGTCCTGTGGTATTGAAGTATATAAGTCTCTTACATCAACAGTAAGAAAATTATATTGTTCATTGAACTCCAATTCATTATTTTTTTCTAAAAACAACCAGGAATCCTTACAAATTGCAACTTCTGTTGAAACATATACATTTTTAAATTAAATCTACCACTTTCTCACACGCATACGTAGCGGAATTCCTACCAATAGGTCTAAGTGGTGAGTTGGACATATTTTTCTGAATTTTGGGGACCGCAAACATAGTGGGTGCTACAGGTGCTAAAATGAGCATATAGTTATATAAATTAACATAATTTTTTCCTTCAATGAATAAATAATTTATATATTTTTTTATCTGCTGATTAGCTATATTGTACTCATTTAATGAAACCTGCTGATATAAATCAGATGAAAGAAGTTCTATCTAATTTTCGTAGTCAGCTAAGTCCATGAACACCAGGCCCCCACCTTTATCTGGTTTCATGATTCTGACATTAGTTGTCTTTAACACCTTTAACCATGCTTGTTCGTCCCTAGTCAGATTATATTTTTTCACAAATATTTTTATTAGTATTTTTATACATTCTAAAATCCAGTTCACATACTTTTTCAAATGTATGCAACAAATTGTGCAATGGTGGGTTGTATGTACTTGCAATTCTAAATTGTTGTGGTTGCTCCACATTTGAATTACCAAAAAGTGCTATCAAATTAAGATTTCTGACATACAATTTTAAATCTAAAATGCAATTAGTTATATCTGATCATTTTGAGGGAATAAAGGTAAGTCCTTTTGCTAAAATATTAGCTAGATCAACAGTTAAGTGTCAGTTATGCGAATCATTCTATGTTGGAAAAACCAAGCGGAGACTTAGAGACAGAGTATACGAATACATATATAGTATTAATAAGCATAAATTAGATAATGCTTTGGCAAAACATATTAATCTGTATTCACAACTTGCATTTAAGTTTTGGATTTTAGATCAAATTGAAAAGAATCCGAGGGGTGGACCATTTGAGGTTGAATTAGAAAAATTAGAACTTTTCTGGCAAATTTATTTAAATGCATATAACCACCCAGGCTTAAATTATATGTATTCTATAACATGCATTTTAAAACTAAAAAGTTTAGTAAGATGAATATAATTACTGTCTTATATATTTTATTTATTGTTTATATATAATAATGTGTGAATATTAAGGATTGTCTTTTAGAACTCATATATATATATATATATATATATATATATATCTTTATATATTTTTTTTTTTTAATTTTTTAAGGACTATTTAGTGCAGGCTGCTGTTGTTTATATGTATATCTTTATGTTCTTATGTGTGGGTCCATTAAATCAGATGGACTGGAACTCATCTGACCTTTTTGGAGGGTTATTTAAACCAGTCAAATAATTATTTGCATGTATCTGATGAAGTTCAATTATTTGGTGTGGACGAAAAGCGCTTCATACAATAAATTTGTTTTTTTCAGTTGTTCCAGATGTGTTGCCTTTTTGGTTTTTGGTAAATTGGTTTATAGCTTGGCTTTATTCATAGATATCATAGCAATTTTCACTATTAGTTTTAGTTTTCTGAAGTATTCCTTACTGAGTTTTATTCACATTTCTTCATGTTTTATGGACACTCCATCAAATCCCAAACATTTATATGTTCTCTCTTACTCTAGTTCCTTTATATCACATTCCTGTCCACACTATTCTTGGAGCTGCAGCTTTCCTGCTTTAAACATTGCTTTTTCACATTTATCAAGATCAAATGACATTTTTGTATACTCTAAGAAAGTTTTAACCACTTTAAGTTATGCTTTCAACTCCTCATCTGATGAACCCCACAGTTTTAAGTCATCCACAAAAAGTATATCTTGGGTGATTTGAGTGTGTGTGTGTGGGGGGGGGGTGTATGTGTGGGGAGGTGATCTGAGAATATTGGAATGGAGAGGGGGTGAAGTTTGAGCTAAATGTGTCTACTAGTAGATTCTCTATGTGCTCTGGATGTCACTATGTGATATAATTCACTATTAGTTTTTCACAGTGCTGAACATTGGTTCTTATCTTTTAACCTAATTAAAGAAGTCTTTGTCATAATCATTCACCTGGGTGGCTGTTACTATCTGCTTTGGTTGATTTGATCAGGGTCTGGAGTTCCTTCTTTACTTTAGCAAGAGTATTTTGGTATCTTGAAAGTTAGATTTATTTTCATATGCAATACGTTTTATGTTTCTTTTTCTATAGATCATGTATATATTTGGGTTCCACCATACAGGTTTATTTTTGAATTTTGCTTTGGATTTATTTCTAAGGTAAAAATATGTCTATGCAGCTGTTTACATACAGATGCGACTTGCCAGTGAAGGGCTCCACGTAAGCAGGGATGTCATCAAAATTGAATGGTCATCACGCAGTTTAATTGCTTAACCTTTGCATAACATCTGAATACCAAGGTACATGAAGTTGCTTGAGGGTTCAGTCTTGTGGTATATGTAATTGAATGGTGATCGGATATGACCAGGGAGGAAGTTACAACTGGTAGACAGCCGAGCTGCCCCGGGCCCATATTAGTAAACAACAAATACAGGATTTTATCACCCACAGCTGGGGTGCAGACCAACTTTTCCATGGAGTTTGTATTGATAAAGTCCAGAAATTTCTAGGCATACTTGTTTGTGGATGTACATGTTTTCCAGTTTATGGAGTGATAGTTGAAGTCTCCCAAGAGAATGGTGCTAGGTTAAACACATAAGGACTCCATACTATGTAGGTAGCAGGTATGGGTCAAGGGGAACTGCAAGGGGTCCTATAGTTAGCTATGATAAGTGGTTTTGTTAATATTAAGTTGGATATGGAGGAGCACCAAGTCATTATCTTATCTAAGTGGTCAAAAGATGACTTTTTTCTTCTTTTTTTAAGAACATGGAGACACCGCCACCTTTAGAGCCTTCATCTAATGTGTTGGACGTGAATTTGTGATAAGCATTTAATCCCTGCACCAAAAGAGTGCTTTCAGTAGTCTTGAACCAGTTCTCTATGATGACACAGACAGCAATGTTTTCTATGGTAAGGTTGTCGGTAGAGAATGGAGTTTTTCTTAAGGCTTCTAGCATTGAGCAGCAATACCTTAATATTATCCAGATTTGATTGATGTTGGAAGTTTCAGAAGTCTGACATTGCCTAAAAAGGTATTATGGGAGTGGACAAGGATTTAGCGAACATATGAAAGCCTTGGGGGAGAGGTGCAAGCCATTCTTGGTAAAGCAGATGGGACTGTCTACCATATTCTCCCAGGATGATATATACATATCTTGGTCTACTTCATTAGACTGAAATTACACTTAATTGGAACTTGCATTACTGAGACAACATCACCGAACTTTGAATAAACTGAAGCTTCACATTACCATTCACTATGAAACTTGGAAATGTTATGTAACCTTTTTATTCAGTTAATTCCCTAGACACAGAAAGAGTCTGAGGTGTGATATAAAGATGGTAAAAAGCAACAGAAGGATGGACTGAAAAGTTAGGGTCAAAGTGGCAGGCACCATTCATACCTGTTTAGGTAAGAAGTAATACTTATGAAGAGAACAGATTGAGTGAGCTGTTATTGGGCTTATAATAGAAATAAGAAGCAGAAAATTTTCCAAAGAGCTTCCACACAGTAAGTGTACCTTGAATAAACTCACAAAATTGCAGGGAAGGCTGATAATATTGTCTAACACTATAGCCTTTTGTCCTGGCTCAAGGTAGCAACTGCCAGCATCCCACATTACCTGAGTGGGGAACTCCTAGGTATGGAGCTATAAGTCATATAATGGTAAACACAACTAGAAGTATTTAACAGAGCAGTTTGGCCAGTATGAGGTATATGCCTGCAACTTGTCTCCATTTAGTAATTAATATCCTCTTACCAATTAATACTAAATAAAACAGTTGATCAGTAATAAGTTTTTTAAAACTGATCAAATAAAATACTTTACTTAAAAAAGAGTGACTTAAGTAGTGCATTTAACAGTTAAATATGCAGACAATTGTAAACTTTTGCAAAGAAAGATAAAATATCATTTTGAATAAACAAATTAAAAGAAAGAAAAGTAACTTTACAGTTAAACCTTCTCATCTTCATTAAAATAATTATTGTGCTCAAAGTGACACTGGCTGAATTTCCAGGAGACATTACAGCCAGAGTCACGAGTGCAAAAAACAAACTCACAGATCTGTATGCCAGAAGTTATGGGGCAGCTCTCTCACTGACTTTTAATTCAGCCTCCCCATACAGAAATCACAGATGGAATTAAGTAGAGTTTCACATTTACCTTCTAATAAGTTTGTTTGTCTTATCTTGGCTATGTATCTCTTTACAAAACTTTAATTATTTTTATTCTTGGCCAAGAAGTACCACCGGTTTTGTAATCACATAACAGATTGATTACGGTTTCTGTTTCACACACCTTCTATACATTTCAGATCTTCAAATGGTGCAGTGGTGCAGCGGTAGCATTGTCACCTCACAGCAAGAGGTTCTTTGGTTTGATTCGTGGCTGAGGTGCCTTCCGTGCAGAGTCTGCATGTCCTCCTGCGTTTGTGTGGGTTTCCTCCCACATTACAAAGACATGCATCTGGAGCATTTTGCCCCAGGCCTCCAGCTGAAAACTGGCTTTGTTCCAAGTCTGACTTTCCTGGTAAACAAATGTTAAATTAAAATTATATAAAATTTCCGTATTTCACAACGAAAAGCAGTTGCACTCTTCATTTACAAACTTTTTTGTTTACTTTTTTCACAAATTGCACAGATAAAGGTACATGTTCTCATATCTTTTCATGCCACTGAAAAACAGTCATTGCAGATTCAAAGAAATAACTTTATCTGCTGCAGGTTATATAAGTGCGGCTCAAAGATCTGTTACAGTCTGATTCAGAAAACAGTATCAGATTTCATGTCATACATTGGTTTTCTTTTTCCTTTTGTAGTACTTTCTACTTATTTGTTGTGTTGATTTGTTAGCCTCTTACTAACCAGTAACTTCTATTTGTGTTATTTTACTATATTATACTCCTCTGGCATCTTTTTACATTGAATGCATTCCCAGATAGAAACTCCATGCAACAATCTAAACTGCATCAAAATGATGAACCAAACTTTTGCCAACAAAGTCTGTATCACTCTGGGGGTAGGGCACCTTGACTTTTCTCTAAACTAGAGTGACCACAGAGATTATAAAAGGGTGCAGTTCAGTCGCCCCATGCATGAAGTATAGGAGGGAAGTAAAGCCCTGACCAGCAAAAATATTCCTTTTTCAATTTCTGCAATTTATGTATAATATCATTTTCTATCAATACTTTTAAATCTCATTTACAACTGATACTTGTCATTTTATATCCATCATGGAGTGAAAGGTTTTACACTCAGAGAAAGGAAATAAGATGAAAACAATTTTAAAATGAAATATTACTCCTAAACTTTGGACTTGTGGAATCACTTATACCCTATTAGAAAACTGGCATGTTTACACTGGGCTCTTTGTTTCTTATTCTGAGTCACCGTAAAACACAGTTCCTCATTTTTGTGCCAGTGTACACAACGCAGTAGCAAAAAGGTTTCTGACAGCTTTGAAAGGCATTGAGAATAGATCTTTGTTGAAAATCTTCTGACTCTGGAATTTAACAGTGCATCTATGGTCAGTGTTCAGATTTCATCTGTGTACAAAGTACAGGTTTCCAGAGGTTATTTCAAGCAGGGCATGAAATGATTTACCGCAGTAGACTGCCTCAGGCTCAGTATCTCTTTCTGATGAAATACAGTCTCTACAACTGGGCTTTAACAAATCTATTTAAGGAGATAGAACTATTTTCCAAGAATACTTTTGATAAATAAAAAGTACTGCCAGTGGAATTCCTAGGACCAGATATCAGATGTGCTTTAAGATGTATGGGTATATTGAGTGTAAATGCATATGTAGCCAGCCTGTCAAAAAAGCAAACCAATCCAAAGATAAAAAAAAAAAAAAAAATCAGACAAAAAATGTTGCATCTGTTTGCTGTACATATTATGGCCCTGAAATGAGAATAGCTATAGCATAGTTTAGACTTCTGCATAATCAAGAACTAGTTAACCATACATACAAAAACTAACATATGTGTAATATATTTCAAGCATATCCATTTTAGCTGAAACGACAAATGTTACAGTTTACAACTGCCTTGTCTGTCTGTGTTGAAGGTAGATGACAATATAATCTATAATTTGTCAATTAAGCACTTTTGAGTTGTTACCAGTTTTCATCCTGCAGTCCCTGGTTTGATTCCCCGAATCTCTATTTGCAAAGTGAGAGCAACTTTGAATCATTTAAGTAGACAGTACTCCTGTGTTGCATATGAAAAGAAGTGACTGTCTGATGTCTTTACCCAGTTAACAAATTAAAAAAAATTAACATAGTGATGTTATTCTTTTTCATTATTAGAATTTGTGACTGAGAAAACATAAGATCATATTTTGCTCAGTATATTAACAAGCACAAGTACTCATATTTTATTCAGTATATTAATACACAACATTCTAATTTGCAATAAGCACCACTCTTTGGTCAAAAAACAAGAACAACTTAGTACATTGTGCAGTCATCCAGGTTCAGGGCAGTGTGCTTAACTGTTGTTATTTTGGAAGGAGGAAGTCTATGCTGCAAGGTACTGGATAATTAACTGTGGAAGGCTCTTTGACATTATTTCATGACGGAATTCTGCAATTGTGCAAAGCACTGCAGTAAATCAATAGACAGGGGCCACAAACCACAGCATGCTCTATTAGACCATGCAAAAGGAGAAGTGACAGCTACCTAGAAGGCAGTCTTTTAGCCAAGTAAGCTGACATTATGTGGGCAATGACTAGAAGGGAGTTTTGTAAAGATGTCACTAATAAGTTTACAGCCCCAGAAGTATCTTCTTACTGTTGTCTTGGTGTGCAGGATGTTATTTAGGTGTCAATAGAACACTGAGAGAGGAGTAATACAGAACTATATAGAAGAAAAGCTTGTGGACTGACGAACAAAAAGACATTACAAGACAAATACTTCATCTCATGTTCCAAAGTGTTTTGGCTCCAAATTACAAGTGTCACACTTAAAAGTGAAGGTCCAGAGAAACTCAAAAAAATTGAACTTCATTCTAGCACCTAAACAGCAAATTTCAGAATTAACTGCTGCACTATTAGAGTGTTAAAAGCCCCCCCCCCCCCGTACTCACTAGCATGTAAGGTTGTGCCCAATGTACTCCTACTAACTACATATACTAACTCCAGGAATTTGGTACAGGGGAACACTTTGAAATGCCACAACCTCTGACTTATTATATTATTCATAAAGTAATAGTTTTGAAATTCGAAGTATCATAATTAAAGTTCTAATAATTAAAGCAGGTGTCCCTTCACAAGGAGGCTTGTGCCTTATCCTGTCTAGCCATGAGTTCCATAACTACCCGAAGATCAGAAGATGAACACAGCACAACTGTAACCTGAAAAAAAGGAGTATAAGCATCTTTGTGGACTTGGTAAACATCCCTACTGTATACTTTAGCTATATTCTGTCTAGTCTTTTTAATGTGTTATGGCATGCAAATCAATGGATAAGCAACTGAAACCTGTCAGCTAAGCAACAGTAACATGAAGTTTCATGTCAGTTTAGCAGTAGTAGCTCTTGGCTATTCAAAAGTATGCCATCCACCCCACATAATGTCTTGCCTGTTCCAAAGTCTCGATTTTTCTTTTCTTAAATTTAGGCTAAGACACTGCTCTGCTTCTACCATCTGTGAGGTGAGTACGTGAAGACCCCTTCCATCTGATGTTCATCATCTACAAAAGCATAGATACTTCAGCACCCAGTCATTTATAACATGAAAAGTAGACAGTGAAACACTGCTCACCAACATTCATTAAAAGGTTTAAGAACATGCCTAGGCCTATATAAACAGAGCTACAAATATGCAGTGAAGCTGAGACATCAGGGAAACCGTCCAAGGCTATTTGGCCCTCAGTACATTACCTCATGGTGATACTTCATTACAGGACCTATCCTGATACAACATTTCTGTATTACCTAACACCAACTGAAACACTTCTCCTTTAAAAATAATCTAAAAAAAAAACAGCATTTCTCTAAATAAACACTTATTAGGCTTTGCACATGTGAGAAAAAGTACATTATTTTGCGACTCTCACTTCTGCTTTTTTGATATAATACCAAGTACCTATTATCTGGTTGCGAGCATTCTCATTGTCACTCTACAATAATGACAGACAGTTTGGGAAATGGAAATCTCAATAGCTGGACATTCGGGGGGAAATGTAGTTTTGCTTATTACACTGTCACATTATTATTATTATTGTTTTTGTTGTTGGTGTTAATTACTATACCTGTTCTGCCACTGAATTACCAGAAAAATGGGAAGTATAAAAATGGAAAATGCGATGAAATACTTGATTAAACAGTACTCTGTATCTTGCATTACTTACTCAATTAAGTCCTTTTGAAATTATTTGTTTATGTTATACATTAACGTCTCATTTCATCTGATTATTTACTGTACTTATTAATTTCTTTTAAGTTTTTCTATGCTTCAGCTGATTATATTTATGTTTAGTTATAAACATGTTAATAAAATGAACTTGAACACTTTTTAAATAAGCAAAGCAAATAACTGGAAAAATGCTTATTTTATGCTACACTGTTTCTTGGGGGGAGGAGTTAAAAGTATGCAGCTTGTCACATGGACTAGCTGCAAAAAGTAGGGTACTTCCCCTGATGATTGTTTTTGTTAGGAAACTACGTGCAAGACTGATATTAGCTGTGTATCAATGAAAAATACAGTACTGCAAACCAAATGTAGACCTCAGCTCTTACAGGACCTGCAGATGCTTCAGATGGGTCACCAGGATTACTAACATCTTGTTTCAATACCTCATTACAAGCAGACAAAAAAAGGAAAGAAATTCCATTTCAGGCACTGATTAAAAGTGTGGCATGATGTGGAGATGAAATCCTCTATTCTGCAGAATGGGGCAAAGACCTATATAAAAGGCCTTCATCCTAAAAGCACACACGTCGCACACAATGGCAACCATTAGGCACTTCAAATGAATCATTTCAAATAAGAGAAAGGAAGACCAGGGATATATTCCCATGTACAGAAGCCCTGTTAAAGAGATACTGATAGAATTTTGTTACATGACAAATTTCAGAGGCACAAGCATCATAAAATAATCCAGTCCTATGTTTGTTTACCACTTCCATCCAATGTTCTAGAGGTATACTTGCAACAAAATACTTGGAGTACAGTTAAGTCTATTATTTGACTGTCTGTTGAATGAATGTCTATTACATCTAATAATGTATATTACTGGTTTTATCATTCAACTTTATGTAATTTATTTCTCATCTATTGTACTTTCTTCTAGTGCTATGTTTTGATTAAGTGTTACTGTATCTGGAGCTTTTCTCCTCGGGTCTCCACTGAAAACGGGCCCATGGCTCAGTTGGACCAACCCGGTTAACAAATGACAATAAATAAATAAATAAAACAAATAAGTCTGCAAATGAACTCATTCAGTAATATATAATTCTAAATTACAAACACTTCTAGTATGACTGTTTCTTTGATGCATGCTCCTTACAGCAGACTCTCTCACATCTCACGTCCTTCCTAGAAGTTTGTTTCCCCAAAGGTGATTTTTTGCAATCTGAACATTTGTAATTTCCTTTATTATATAGCAGTATAACTTTATAATTTATAACACAGCAAACAACTTATGACCTTAAAATGCAGCTTCCTAAACCAAGCCAGCAAATGACAAATGTCATTCCTCTGTCCCGCATTATTTTACAACAGCCCTTGCATGGTGCCCCTTTTTGGGAGAAGATGAAGTAAAACAACAAAGTAAAGAATGGGGACAGAGACAGACAGGCGGACAGGCAAGCAGACAGGCAGACTTGGGAAATGAAGTAATCTAAAGATGTATGGTACAAAAGCCAATAATCTGTACACAAACCTGCACTCACTCTGTAACATTATGGAGAGCTATTCTCAGAAACAAAATCCACACAGAAAAGTGAATAAATATGAAAGAAGATTGCCTAAATAAAGGAGTCAGAGTGAAGGACAGACAATATCATTATTTCTTCCTCCATGGTGTGTTTACATGTGGTCCACCTGTTTGTTACAGTTACAGTCCTTAGGTTTATTACTAGATTTATGGGGAGCATTTATAAAAGGTCAACAGTTTATATGTCATCTTCATTAAGCTGACTGTTTGGGAACCTAGCCAAATAAAACAACAAAACAATAAAAAAAACTATTTTGTATAAATGGGGGCATCCCATTGTATGTTCTGCACTCCTTTACTGAAAAATGCTAACTCTAAAGTCATACATCATCAGAGAAAAGAGAACCTCATAATCAGAAAACAATATAAACTTATAAAATGTCAGCCTAACAGAATTAAGTTGAATATGTGAATGGTTGACTTTTTAGTGATCAGCTACAGTAACAGAACCCAGAATGATTTCAAGTAACTAAAGGAAAAACAGGATTGTGCCATTATGAATACACTCATCGAGTAAGCTTGGGCTGAGGTCAGTAGTGGTCTTGGTAGTAGTGTTAAACTACCTGGGTGAGGCAAGCACAAATCCTCTAAGAGTGAAAAGGCAGAAATTAACCTTTCGACTGTGCACAATTTTCAGGGACAGTCCTGATTTTTGACTTGAAATACCGTTCAGTATCTCATAAAAAATTGTGGCTTTGGAAAAAACTGTGGGGATTATGCTCACTAAATAAGATTGTATACTACAAATCGAAACTTATTCTTAGAAAATACATAATGATTAACCAGCTTAGCAGCACACATGGGTAAAGGGCTAACTGAGCCTTGGTTAAACTGAATTCAAGTAATGGGCCAGGTCAACGGGCAGTGTAGTTGGCTTGCCCGTCTCTGAGATGGGATTCACTGTCTGTAGGTCAAGCATCACCTAGTAAGTCACAGCCACAAAGGTGACACAGAGTACCAAGGGATGCAGAGTAATCTTGCCAGGGTCATGGAAAGGCACTTCAAACATCTGTATCTGTTGATCATTGGTATAACAAGAGAAAAATCAACTGCGAGCACGAAAAATAAATTCCTTCTTCAGTGTGATCATTGGTATGATGGCAGAGTTGGGGAATAATAAAAAAAAAAAAAAAATATATATATATATATATATATATATATATATATATATATATATATATACACACACACACACATATATATATATATATATATATATGTGTGTGTGTGTGTGTATATATATATATATATATATATATATATATATATATATATATATATATATATATATATATATATATACATATATATATATGTGTGTGTGTGTGTGTGTACACACACACACACATATATATATATATATATATATATATATACATATACATACATATATATATATATATATATATATATATACACATATACATACATATATATATATATATATATATATATATATATACATATACATATATATATATATATATATATATATATAAGTCAGGGCAGGATAGATGAAACAAAGTGGTTCACTGGAGGCTGGATGGTCAAAGACTGATAGAGGAAAAGATAAAAGCAAAGCATGCTAATAATATACTTTTTAAAAGAACAGTGCAGATATTTAGATATTTATAAACTACCCCTCATTATGTCTGACTTTGTCTCTAATTAAAAACAATGGCTTAAACCTGTGTTTATAGATACTGTCAATCATAATAGGGGCAGAGAAAACACTAAGACTAAAAGTCAGGCTAGACTCATTACTGCCACTAGAGAACATCTAAAAAACTAAAATCAGGCAGCAGTCAGCAGTTCATTCGGCATAGTGGGATAAAGCCCTGACTACGACACAAGTGATCCAAATTCCATTAATGGCTCAGGTAGCTGATAGAGGTGGTACAGGAGAGGAAAGAATTGATGCAGCTTTACCAGCTCATCTCTCCTTGAGGGAAGAATTTAGGAGTACATTCCTGTATGGCTGCCACCTTTTCAAACGGCCATAGTGGGACATTTTCAGGACCCACATCAGATTTTACAGGCCAACACATACCCACGGTCAGTACAAAGGATAGAACTTTACTTTTTTGCCTAAATAAAAGCTTATTCTTGTAGCAGTTTAGTTGCTTATTCTGTTTCTTGTAACATTTAGGCATTTTAGATACAGAAATAACAATTTTAGGCAACTATTACATAAAATATGGGACATAATTATGTCCTACAATCTCAGGACATTTGCCATTTTTAATATTTTTGGTCAGGACACAACCGCCCAAAGAGGGACTGTCCCTTGCACAGTGGTACAGGTGGTAACCCTACATTCCTGGGGTGCACATTTGATGGTTAAACGCCAATGGAAATGCAGAGACTCAATGGAAACACTGGTTTCAAGGAGGGGAGAGATGTCCTGATGGTTAATCATTCATGGAAGAGAATGACACGCTCTTGTTAAAACCCTTTAGATGCTGAACCCAGAATGTAATAATATTGGGATGTGCTCTGTGGTTAGGGCCACATAAAGAAAAAAAAGAGCAGCCCTGATTGTTGTCTAAACTGACAAGCTCTCACCCCGGGTTATGGAGAATAAAAGGGCCAGTTGACCAGAAAAAGCTATGGTAGTCAGCAGGCAGTGGGGGAACAAAGAGTTAGAAAGTAAATCAAGCAGCAATGAAAGGACCAGTAGTTCCTACGAAAGCAAAAAACAAGCAATTCTTCATAGAAAGTCCTATCAAATCGGCCAAATGTGCTTTAGTAACATTGTGCCAGACATTCTCCGATTACAGTCAAGTAAAGCAAATAGATGAAAACATCTCGTCAGCTTTAGCAGAGTCTCTGTCTTCCTACACCATAGCAAGTTGTAATACAAGAAGATAATTTAAGACTTTAAGAAGAAATTATAGTCAAAAGTGAAGCAAAAAGGGTGGCACTAGAAAGCTACAAGTACGAAAAAATTGAACTGCAAGTTTGGACCCATAAATGTTTCTTCTCAAAGTCTATAGTGCTATAATATTCAGCATTAATTTGTCAAATAAGAAGAAAGGCTACAGCAATATGATCAGGACAATTTGTGTCAGTTTGTGATATACAACTGCAATAACAGCAAAGTGCATGAAAAATGAAAAAAATACACTTTGTCAAAAAAGGTATGCAGAATTTGGCATAAAAGGGAAGTAAAACACGAGGAGAAACTTTTGGTAACTGAAATTTAACTAAAAAACATCAAGTCTACCTCAAGGTACATGACAGGCCATACATGTTGTGTACAGACTGTATTCCTGTGAAAGAGAGCAGCACAGCCCACAAAATTGAGATGGAAGATCAATGTACCTGGATGTAAAATGTAGGTAGTAATCTGAAAAATAGATGCAACAGCATTCCTGTTTATGTATATGTATATCCTTGGAAAGTTAAAACCTACAATACTGTGTGAAGTTTGGTATCCCTTGCCTAAAAGCTGTCCAAGGCGTGTCTGGAAATCTAAGGTATAAAAGACCTGAAATCAAGTGCACTTTTGACTGGGAAAAAAAGTCAGTCAAAAATGCATTTGATATGCAATGCAAAATAAATTTTTTTCTGGAGAAGAAAGCCCTGCACACCCACTATGCAGGATGATGCACTCCTTCTCCTTTTCAATTTAAATAATCATCCCACTGTAGTTCGTTGCTGGAAGAACTTCTCTGAGGCAGTGATAAAACTATTCTGACTCTGTGTCATTCAACCATACTTCCTACTCACTGTATGGAACGAATTCAGCAAGACAGCAATGAAAATAATACACAATCGTCTCACTACAGCAACACTGGCTAACGTGTTATACGTCACCTGCATTGTATTAACCACATTCAAAACATATTCAAGGGAGGGCGGAATAAAAGCACATTGCACAACTTCTAGGAGCAACCAAAAAGAGTCAAGTACAGTTGTTTTAGGAACTTACCATAACTGTAGATATACCAGTATGTCCGCTGTTGCAGGAGAGATGAAGTATAGTTGTGCCCCACTTACCATAATTGTAGAAATTCGAGTAGATCAATGTTGCAGTACTGATTCTTGGGTCTTCCTACCAAGTAGAAGCCCACAACCATCCCAGTTTCCAGAGTGTTTGCATTATCCATAGGCAACAGACATCTGAAGACCGACGTCTGGTTGTTAGGGTATAAGAAGGACATTTGTCAACACCATCTTCAGTTCTTTCCAGCCATGCAGTCTGATGCGCTTCACGTGTTCAGTGAGCTCACAGTCGGTCTGTTGGCTCGTGTTTCCACAGAACTTCTTTCTTCCCCATTTGGGGAATTTCTCTACTAAGTAAATGTCAAAAAAATGTCAGTTATGTGTAGGAAGCAAATTCTGCATAACGATTTTCACTCATTTTCTCTGTTCTGCTTGGGGCCTTAGCAAAATGTCTCTAACTGTCCTTACTGCACAAAATTCCATGTGAAAACTCTCAAAATGAGTTTAGATGCTACTGAGAGAGGATCTTTGCCTGATGGATCTGTTGTACATGCGCAAAACAAACAGCACCAGAAACACTAGATCCAGAGAGATCTGAATTTCACTTGTGACATAAGCAGGACACACTGGAGAGACAGATATATGTGTCCCAAAGAATCCACACACTATGGAATAGGCACTCCATCCATGTAAAACAGAATGCATTCCTGATCCAATTCAAATGAAATCTTGACAACTGGATGGGAAATTGTAAATTCAACCATGGTCTAGTCTAAACGTCCCTTATGGACAGAGGCTATCAATAAGTAAAGTATTATCCTAATAGCCCTAACACCCCCCCATACAACCCCTTAGTTACCTCCTACTGAAATAGAGGCCATGATACTCAGGACTCAAATGGTTAGGGGTACATGGCTAGGCATGTAAGATCCCTAGTGGTCGTCAGCCTTCTAACAACTTTTGAACCTAAGAGTCCTCCCTGGGGTAACCATTTAAAATGTTGGGTCTCAGATTACCAAGTCCTGAGATGTGAAGACCAATTACTGAAAATATGGACTTACATATCCTAAGTCTGAGATTGTCATTTCTCCGAATACTCCCTTTTTTCCAAGATATGGAGATCTTTAAGTTGGTATGTATAAGTTCAGGGAGTATTGTTGGCTTGCCCCCACATCTGGGGATGCAGGGGAGCTTGCTCCCAGCAAATATATGTTTAAAGGAAAACAGCAATGTTTGATATTTGTTCTTTTCTGTATTTTCAGTCTTGACTTGGCAATCCAAGTGTTGACATTTCAATAGGAAGCCACCCTCTGATAGTTCAACAAATGAGCTTGTTAGTTAAGAGCCTTGAAGACCAGACCAGCAGAGATGTAAACTTTTTCCCTATCAGTGGGAAGTGGGATCTTGGTTGATGTCCTAGTATACCCCTTGTTGGCATCCATGGGCACCCTGGCTAGATCAGTAACTGTTTTTTTTTTTTTTTTTTTTTTTGTTTTGTTTTTTAAGATATATGCAGGAATCCACAACCGTGTTAAATGGTCTGCTTTCATGGGAGCAGAGTGCTGGATGCACTACTAACTGCATCCATGAAGGCTTCTTTCATTGGAGATATTACTAAGAGGTTTGGCTTAGATAAGCCAATAAGGTTTCTGCATCTCTTCTGGGCATCTAAGAACTCCTTAGACTCCAATTAGAAACAATCCTTCATTCTGCTGAGAGTTTCACCAAGTGTGAAATCCTCTAGATGGAAGGTATAAGATAAGCTATCCTCGGTGCCTGACTCATAACTGGGGGAAAAATCATCTGGTTCACATATGCCAGAACCATATCTACGTCATCTAGCACACTGTGCAGCTCTGCAAACTGGTGTCCCCCGTCACACCACTCAGCTGTCTCTATTTTACAGGAACATTCCTATGTTCAGTCCTGATTTACCCCTGCACAAGATGTCCCTATTTTTGCAGATATCCCTGTTTTGGGTTTGATTTATCCTTTTACACAATTTTCCAAGTCTCCATCTCACATGTAATTTTTGAAGCTCTCTAGTACACAGAAAATCACACCACATGCCCACCACAATAGAGGCAACGATAATGTAAAGCAAGAGGACACACACCTTACAATTCCCTTTTTCTGAAGCAAAAATAAATTAGCTTAAGTGGTAGAATTTTGCAATACAGTTAATTAAAATCTACAGATTTTATACTGTCTGTTTGATAATGTGCGTATATGTTTCTGAACAGTATCCCCCATTCCTATTAGAAACAGTTAAGAGTCATGTGCTATTTGGTATTCAAGGCCGGCTGATCTCTTTGCCCCACCCTACTTAAGGCCCTGCTATATGCCAGTTCATCCATCTCTGCATCAGAAGAATCTGATTATTTAGGATGGGATGTCACTCTCCTTCTCCTAAGGCTAAGATCCCCTGACACTGACTTCTGTTCTAACGTTTGCTACAGGTTCTTAAGAAAGTGGACAAAATCTGAGTCAAAGTCATGAAACTGAAGCAGGGGAGCATGGGAAGCAGGAAGGAACAAGGGTCCATCTCATTCTGAGGCAAGATGGTGGGCATCTGTTTCCTGAATACCTTCGGCATGGTTTTGTATGGCTGCCTTAGAAATCCTGGGACACAGGCAAATGCTGGCAACATCAGTTTTACAACTCAGGCTGCCCTTACATATCAGTATTGATTGGATAATGCCCCCACCCTCAGAAATCAAGATACAAGCATTCAGAACCAAATGCCCAGGAACAGGTATTCAGGACGACCAAAGTCTGGAAGATTTCAACCCGAGAGGACATGCAGTACTAATACAATGCTAGAGGCTTGGACCATTCTGCAAACATCAGGGTCAGGTGCCACAAAAGCATATCACTGGACCTGACAGCCTCAAGTACAGGGAGTCTTCATCTTCTGACCCGACATTGAATTCCTCCATTATATGCTTCTTACAAGGGCACTTCTCTGTTCTTCTTTTTGTACGGTATCCGTAGCAAATTTGCTTAATGCTATTCTGGTTGAAGAAAGCAGGAGATATCTTACTTAGGCCCAAAACCAAATAAATAGTGTGTGGAAGTCTTTAAGGGAGGCTCTGCTTCCTAGACTAAATGGTCCTAGAAACTTTAGCCTCTAACATCTACACCTGAGATTCAATAAACTACCAAAGGTAGTCGTGCACTAATTAATCAGAAAGGTAAGACGATTTCCACAACAGAATATGTGTCTGAAAACTCCAGAAGCCAGACTGAACTGACGGAGTAATGAACACCAGCACAACATACATCCATCTACACTCATACTGCTATAAAAAGAACTAAAGATGATATGGGACGACACCTTTTTTATACATCTTTGGGTTGGGAGGGTGGCCTAATGGTTAAAGTGTTTGCCTTACAAACACAAGGTACAAGGTTTGAGTCTCACAAGGGATAATTGGCTAGGCTTAAAAATGGCTTGCAAGGGCAGTTAGCCTAGTACTAATCTATGTGTCTATCTGATGTGCTGACATTCAGATGGGAGGGTAGCTGCCTAGCTAGGAAGGGGAACAGTACAAAGCTCTAAAACAGGCTGGATGTCGAGTCCTTTTATGGCAGAATTTGCAAGATGTTATCCCTCCTTAGGCAGTGAGCAATATAATGAACATCTGCTCTGTCTTCAAGCACATGGCGGAGATTGTAAGGCAATGCAATAAAGTACCTCCACTGGGTTTTTGTACAGAAAAGCACTGGAGTGGTAATACTGCAAACATGGTGGAAACTGAAAACATAACAAACCAAAGAATTCAAGCAGGATCATATAGGACAGCTGTAAAAAATGTAGAAACTACAAACATTCAAGATTGTAAGAGAAAAGCACTGACCATACAAAAACTTTGAAGGCCATAAAAATGTAAATGCAAAAGGCTGCGAACTGCATTAAAAAGGTCAATATACCAGTTCTTGGGTAAAAGGCTTTGCATCCATGGTCGTTGTCACACAAACAAAACACAATGGCATATTCTTTAGCATATGAGCTTCACATGGTTCAATGTTCTAACATTCTTTTTTTGTTTAGCTCAGCTTATACACTGGATCTACTGTGGAAAACAGTCAGGATAACAACTAAAAGTAAGGCAGCTAGAGGAAATACTGATTTCCTAGAATGTAGGCGACAAACACAGAACCTAAATAATTTGCCTATGTCTGTGTTACCAGAAAAGTGCATCATTCACAGTCTCATCTGCACAAACCAATTTGTAGCAATGACAAAGTACAGTTGTGTACACTTACCATAAATGTAGATGTTCGAGTGTATTCGCTGTTGCAGTCATTACACTTGGGTTATCCTTCTGGCAGGCTATCCTCAGTCGGCCTGAATTCCAAAGTCTAGGTCCGGCATCGTTTGCTGTCGCCTCTTCCCTGACGTCAAGAGTGCCAGGGGTATAAAAGATGCAGCCGACGCCATTTTCTTCAGGTTTTCTTGCCCCAGATGTCAGGTGCCCCCAAAAGGGTAGGCTAAAAGATATGCCAATAAAACAAGCATGCACCAAAATATATTATACATTCACCTACAAGCAAATACACCACATAGGTTGTATAGATTAGAGAAGTGCAGATAAGTTCCAGCAAAGAAATGGATGGTGGGTAGGTAACCTGGACTGCAACAGTGAATACACTCAAACATCTACATTTATGGTAAGTGTACACAACTGTACTATGTTCTTCATGTTTCACTGTTGCAGTTATTACACTTGTGTTGAATCCCAAAGCTATGGTTGGGAGGCTAGAGCTAATATAGCATTAGGAGCGGCTATGAGGCCCTGCAGAACTGCAATGGCAAAGCCTGCCCTGGATTTAGAGTAGAGTGGTAAATGATAGTGCTTTGTAAAGGTGTGCACTGAACTCCAGGTAGCAGCCTCTAAAATGTCTTTGGTTGGTACTCCCCTGAGGAAGGCTGCTGAAGTGGCTGCTGCTCTGACTGAATGTGGCCTAATTCCCTTAGGCACTGGCTTGCCATGTTGTGAATAGCAGAATCGAATGCAGCGGCTTATCCATTTAGAAATAGTCTGCTTTGAAATAGCCTTTCCTTGTGATCCTGCAGCATATGCCACTAGTAGTTGCTCTGTCTTTCTGAAAGCTTTGGTTCTGTTCAAATAGAAGCGTAGTTGTCTGTGTATGTCCAAAGAGTGCAGAATTCTCTCCCCCTTATTCTGTGGGTTTGGATAGAAAGTAGGCAGATGAATAGCTTGGTTAAGGGCCACACTGGACATTACCTTAGGCATGAATGTCTGGTTTGTCCTCAGAGAAACCCTGTCTGGGTAAAAAATGATAAAAGGTTCCACAGCCATGAGTGCCTGTAGCTCTGAGACTCGTCTTGCAGAAGTTATTGCTAGGAGTAGAGCTGTTTTCCAAGATAAAAACTTTATATCAGCTGTAGCGGCTGGCTCAAAAGGAGGCAGGGTGAGTTTTTCTAAGACAAAATTGAGGTCCCATGCAGGTATTGGTGATCTCCTTGGAGGCCTTAAGTTTTTGGCTCCTCTGAGGTACTGCCTTAACAAAGGATGAGAAAAGATTGGTGGCTCTGTATTGTAATGAGCCTAAATGGCAGAAGCATGAATTTTTATTGATGAAAAGGATAGGCCTTTGTCCAGCATCTCAGTTAAGTATTGCAAAATCTGAGGAATATTTGGTACAGCTGTGTCAATTACTTGTGCCTGGTTCCAAGCACAGAATCTCTTCCATTTTCCAGCGTAAGATTTTCTGGTACTAGGCCTTCTGGCCTCCAAAATGACATCCATCACAGCTTTAGTGAGAGGTGCGTTTTGCATGACTACATTATCCGCCATGCTGCCAGATTTAAGGTCTTTAGTTGGCTGTGCAGGATCTGATTGTCTTGTTGGGATAGTAGATGAGGTATTTGAGGCAAGGTCCAAGCCGGGCATTGAGACAAGTTCCTTAGAATTGGATACCAGTACTGGCGGGGCCAGTCTGGGGCAATCAGTATCATTTTTGGCTTCTCTTGTCTGACCTTTAGGAGTAACTTGGGGAGGAGAGGCAGCGGAGGAAAGGCATATACTGCTAAGTTTTTCCAGCTGAAAGATAGGGCGTCCACTTTCCATGTTTGTCTGTGATAAGTCCTTGTGCAGAATCTTTTTAGTTGGTAGTTGTGAGGAGAGGCAAATAGATCTATCTATGGGCATCCCCATTTCCTTGTTATCATGCTGAAGACTTGTGGATCCAATTTTACTCGTGGGGATCCATGAGGTTTCTGCTTAGTTCATCTGCCAGAGTATTTATCTTTCCTGGCAGGAATTGTGCCTGCAGATGTACTTGGTAAGTCAATGCTGTGTCCCACAAAGTCATGGCTAGTCTGCAAAGGGGGTACGAAGGAGTGCCTCCCTGCTTGTTTATATACCACATGACCGTTGTGTTGTCTGTCTTTATCAGTAGTTGTCCCGGATGAAGTAGGTCCTTGAAGGCTGTCAGGGCATTCTGAACAGCTAGCATCTCTTTTTGATTGATATGTAGATGCGTTTGGTTTGCAGACCATGTGCCTTGAATACACCTTCCTGCCATGTGAACCCCCCCAGGCATAATCTGATGCATCTGTTGTTAATGTTTGCCTGGCTGGGGGTAAAGTGAATGGCTGCCCCTTGTTCTGGTGACAAGCCTTCACCCACCATCGAAACTCCTGTTACAGGCAGGGAATGAGGGTAATAATTGTTTCCAGACTGTGGCAATGTTGAGTCCAAACACTTTTTAGGTACCATTGAAGTTTCCTCATATGAAGTCTCGCATATGGAATTAGTAGAATGCAGGATGCCATGAAGCCCAAAGCCTGCAGAATATTTCTTGCAGATAACTGGGCCTTTGTTGCTAACAGGTTGAAATAGGTAGTCAGTTGTCTTTGTTTGTCTGGCGTGAGATAAGCCATCTGGGCAGTTGTATTTAAGCTTGCACCCAGGAATATTATCTCTTGAGAGGGTACTAGTTTTGATTTCTTTTCATTGACTGTGTACCCTAGGCCTGTTAGAAATCTCTTTACAAACGCCAGATGCTGTAGTAGAATGTCCTTGTTCTCTGCTTGAATGAGGCAGTCGTCCAAGTAAGGATATATTTGTATTCCTCTTTGTCTGCAGAATGCAATTACTGGTGCCAGGCACTTTGTGAAGACCCTGGGCGCAGTAGATAAGCCAAAGGACAGTGCAGAGAATTGGTAGTGCATTGAGCCAGCTTTGAATCTGAGGTATCTTCTGCATGTTGGTCTGATTGGGACATGCAGGTATGCCTCTTTTAGGTCTAAAGTCACTAGCCAAGCCTTCTTGCCCAGCATGGGCAGAAGTTGCTGTAGAGTCAACATTTTGAATTTTAGTACATCCAGAAATGTGTTTAGAATAGATAGGTCCAGTATTGGTCTCCAGGTCTTGTCCTTTCTTGGGACTAAGAAAAGTCTTGAATAAAATCCTAGTCCCTGCTCTTGCTCTGGTACTTGTTGAATGGCCCTCCTGCCCATGAGGGATGAGACTTGTTTTTGTGCCTCTGCCCAATGATGTTTTGGCAGGTTTGGCCAACCGCTTGTCCTTGGCAGGGTATGGAAGTGAAACTTGTAGCCTTGTGACACTATGTCTAGGACCCATTTGTCCTGGGTTATTATATGCCAATTTTGAGAAAAAAGTGCTAGTTTTCCCCCCTAAAGGTGCTGCCAGAAGATAAGTGCTTGGTGCAGGCAGGGGGAAGTCATTGGGTCTGTTTCCTGTATGGCTGGGATTTGTCTTCTCCACTTTTGGAGGTAGAAGCACCCCATTGTTTAGACCTGTACGAACCTTGGGGCTGGGATCTGCCTCTTGGGCTTCTGTATCTGCCCCTTTGTGGTCTGTCTGACACTGGAAAGGACCAGTTCTTTGTAGGCCAATGTCTGCTAAATTTAGGTGGCTGTACCTGTAAGAAATCCTTAACCGTTTGCATAGATTTAGCTTTGTCCTCCATTTTCTTTAACACATCTTCTGCTTTAACACCAAACAAAGTATCATGCTGTAATGGAGCATCTAATAATTTTGATTTGACATGATCAGGCAGATTTTGTTCCTTTAACCAAGCATGCCTCCTGATGACAGAACCCGTAACAGCGGCCCTGCAGGAGGCCTCCAAAGAATCAAAACCACATTGCAAAGTATGCTTTCCAACTTGTTCAGCTGCATGTAATAAATCCTGCATTTCTTTGTTTTCTGCACATTCAGAATTTATCAACATTTTCTATTTAAGCAGTGACATAATATCCTGCTGATATATGAGCATATGAAACTGACAATTTAAAGCTCTTATAGCCAAGGCAGCAGAAGTGTAAATCTTTTTTCCCCATCTGTCCAATGCCCTAGAATCCCTGTCTGAGGGGGTAGGGTTTTTTGCAGCGGAAGCCTTGACCCCTTTGGGACCCTGAGAGATTGTTTCTGGGTCAGCAGCAGGGTTTTTGAAAAGGAATTTATGAGAGTCAGGAACCCTGTAGTATCTGTCCAGCTTAACAGGAGCTGGAGGTAAGGAGTCAGGGGTCAAACTGGACTCTGAAAATACATCGTCTACAATATCTAACACAGGTGGAATGGCTAGGGGCCTGTGCTGCGGTAGAAAAAGAAAGTCTCTGAGCCTTTTCTTAGATTCTGAAAAATCTTGGCTCTCTCAGTGAAAATGTTCCCTCATGGTATGCAAGGTTTCCCCAAAACAGTAATCCTCAGGAGGAGAGGCTGAAGGGATAGATTCTTCAGCATCAGAATCCTCATAGGGAGGAATTGAGTATTCCTGATCAGAAGAGGAATCAGATGAAATGGAAACCTGACCTGAAGATTCATATTCTGTCTCTTGCCTAGGCCTTTTATCAGGAGGGGGATGGGAACCCCTGATCAAAGTAATTAGGTCTTCGGCCATTTTGAGCATCTGTTTTTTGGGCATGGAGGCCTGTCCATGAGGCTGTTGTACTTGTTTCTTTGTCTTTAAAGGTGCTTTAGTCTTTGCCTTTGAGGCTGAAGTCGTTTTAATGTATAATTGAGTAGGTCTGAAAACACCCTCAGAAGCCGATGCCTGCTCAGCGGCTCTGGACCCATCTGAGAGAATAGTCTCCGAAGGTCCAATACTTTGATCTTCCAGCGGCCTAGTCGACTCCACGTGGGTGTCGGTAGCGGCCTGCAGGTCTAAAGTAGCAGGTGTCAGGGGCTGCGAAGGCGCCTCACTGAGAACCGGCGAACCGGCAACTGGCTTAGAAGAAGCCTCGTCGCCGGTTTTTGACCTCGGATACTTGTCCTTTTCTTTTTCTTTGCGTTTCTTGTGAATTCCGGTAGTCGGAAGGCAATCCGATGACATTGTATAATTAACCCTTCTGCCAAAATAGTGAAATGCAAAATCGTACCGATGCTTAACAGTGCGTTGGTTAAATCTAGCACAAAACCGACAACTAGCAATGTCGTGGTCAGGGCCTAGGCAAGGAATACAGTAAGAATGAAAGTCCTTATGAGGTATTTGCTTCCCACAAGAAATACAATTATTAACTTTTTCTGACATCGGTCTGGAGCAAGAAAAAAGTTTCCCCAACGGGGTCCTTAGCTTTTGAAGAAGACTTTGGATCTGAAATTCGAATATGAAAATCTCAGGAGTCGGCCGACCGGCACTTGCGAACTGCTTATGCTTCGGGCACCGCGCGGCAAGAAAGACTGAAGAAAATGGCATCGGCTGCATATTTTATACCCCTGGCACTCTGATGTCAGGGAAGAGGTGACAGCAACCGATGCCAGACCTAGACTTTGGAATTCAGGCCGACTGAGGGTAGCCTGCCAGCAGGATAACCCAAGTGTAATGACTGCAACAGTGAAACACGAAGAACATCCAACAAAGCACATCTACACTGGGTAGCTGTGCTGCAGCATTTTCATTTAAAATTTACATTCAGCCCAATTTATATCCCTCTGATTTTCAAACTTTCCCATCAAATAGAAATCATTAATATTCTCTGTAACAACAGTAAAAAATACTAGTTACAGAGAAAAGTTGCAAGTATAACTGTGCTGTCATGTGTGCCACGCAAGAGAAAAAAAATGAAAACATTCCTGGTTGTGACAAGCCGTGATGAAGCAGTTCACAATAATCCCCCACCCCCAAGAACCATGCACCCTTTAACAGCAACACATAGTGTGTAAATGAGCTACAGATTTGAACATGGAAATGATCACTTTTTAATTGCCAAGGTAAAAACATCCCCCATACTACAGGGTCACTAACCCCCAAGCAGTATGATCCTTAGCAGACCTCATTATTTCTGAACTCGCCTCATTAGCTCTGACAGTTGGCTCATGACTCAGCAGGCTGTATGTCCCAGTAAACAAATGATGTATTATGGTGCTGCTCTCTGAAGCATGTCAAACCAGATCTGCTGTAATTCCATTCTGAGAAACATTACCGGACACACAAACCAATGATCAAGTAAGCAAATTACAAAAATAAAAAACAAACAGTGAGTGATGGAATGTGACATGTGATTTGTATCACTATTGAGCTGTGATATCCAAGATGGCTTCCATAAAGAAATGGAAAAGAAAGGGTGAGTGTTCTTGCTCTGTAAAACTGTACTGATAGTTTCAGTTCATTTTAATTCAAGGAACCTTTGGGTTAATGTCATTAACAACAGACAATAACAAAGATGGCAGGTGTCTCATCTATCACTGACAGTTCAAATCAACCACCCAGTGACAGGACCTTTTATTTAGTCAAAGGATGAAGGAGAACCTCCTAAGCAAGGCAATCATCTAAGGGATAAGCAAGCACTATGCTTTCAAGTTTAACTTTTTGTTTTGCCTGGTTCTTGATTGTCACTGAAAACTATCTTTGACAAGTCTACTTAACACATTTCCATACAAAGAAACCAATAAATAACATCTTTGGATAATGATCCACATTACACACTTCTGGAATTAGTGGACCAGATGGCCTCTGGTAACCGTTCTTCTGAGGATCAGACTTACCCCACTGCTCGGCACAACAGAACAGTCATGTGCAAGCACATACCATGCAAACAAATGCTTCGTTTTCTCATGGTTAAATGTACAGATTGGAAAGTCAGAATCTCAGCAACTGAGCTTCAGAACCAGAACAGCAAAGAGAAAGGCTAGCATACTATACGGATAGAGTAAGTACTGTGATCGACGCAACATAAAAATTCAGCACTTCTAAATTAAGTATGGCTGATTTAAAGCGAGTCTACAAAAGGTGAAAACTGGTTAAATTCACAGCACCTTAACATCATATTCATACAGTTTTGTTTTTAGTAAACACGAGTCTTGCCTAAAGGCAGATTTGTTTCACGTTTACTGATAAGAGGCACAGAAAAACTGCTAAAGGAATGATATGTGACACTATTTAGAATTTTTTTTAATTTTGAAAGCTGGATCTCCTTTATAAATTAGTCTCATTCATCAATGACATAAAAAGAGTGAAATATAGGATGATAATATTTTTGAAATTCTACATTCTCAGTGCATTAACAGACCATGCCTTCAAACAAAACCTACGTATGCACTGCAGCTATAAACGTTTCTCCAGAACCCTACCTTAACACTCTCTTAATGCATTTTTTGAGTGGAAAAGCTAGCTTGATGCTGAAATGAAAAAAATTCCCAGTCTAGCCAGAGGAGAACTATTTAGTTTTAGTGTGAAACAGGTGTGGAGCAGAAGTTGAATTTATTTATCTAATTACCTTTTATTTTGTGACTGAGTCTCACTGGGCATAAGTGTCTTTGTGATCCAGGAACCCAGGATAAATAAATGTTTTGTTTAGATTTGCAAGTACAATCCTGCCATAAGGCTTGAATTCTTACTAACAGTAAGTGCACCAATCATTCTTGAAGGGTTTACCATAGTTCTCTTGTACCCTAATCAGTGTGCCTGATGCTAACAGCACAAAAGCACAATAGCAAACAAAAGCACAGTGTTCAGTAAAGTATTCATGGCCTACCTTGATACACCTAAAAATTAGATCAAAATACAAATTTATTTTATGGTGTAAAGGCAGGGCCCAATAATTTTACTTAAGTACGGTGGGGGCATATTCTGCATTCTCTAATACAAAAGGATCTTCAATACACTAGACTCCCACTTATCAGGTCTCTGTTTAACGTGCCTTTTATTTAACCACCCATCAAATTTCTGCCATGGTAAAAGACAACAGAGAAGAACAACACTTCCACCTCCTCTGGGCTAAATAATGACAGACATTTGAATTTTAGACTTCATATTCATTAGAAAAATGCATACTAACACAAATCACGTTATTCTAGTTGATTTATAACCTAGAAATGCTATTTTGTACACATTTTCTGATTAATCAACCATTCGTTTATCCAGCCGTCAGGTTTCAGCGATACCAGAGAAGAGGAAGTCTACTGTACCACTAAACTTTTACAGCATTTTGAGGAATTGTGCATCTAATGAATTGACAAAGAACTTATTTGCCCTTCTTCAACTCACAACAAATGTTAAATGTGATGTTTGGTAGACAGAACCAAGAAAGACAAATTTGAAAGCTTGATTATTTTTAGTAATGTTTACTGGTCTGTTTAACTATTAAACATGCTTTTTTGTTTAAGTTTTCTTTAACACTGTAGATGAAACAGCATTTGGTAGCATTTCACTTATTTATGCATTTAGCCAGGTAGGTAGGCAGGTCCACTGACCCCTTCAGCCATGATCCAGGCAAAGGCTCACATACAACAGACAATTACATATTAAAGCCACAATATTTGTATGGAAGACTAAAAGCAGAGTTCAGATTCAATAAATATTTATTTTACAATTTACTTTTTATATATACAGAACTTGAACTGTGAGCAGTTTTACTGATGTTTTTAAGTCATGCATTTATACAAAGAAACAAAGTAACAGAGGTTCTTATTTGTCAGAAATATCATTACATCACTTCAAATTACCCATGACTGTGTACACTTTAATTAAGCAATAACCCACGCCTGGGTGTGAGTAATGCTGGATTTACCCACAATTGGTGTGGTTTGGTCACAAGGGCGAAGCCCGAGTGGCCAAAGACAACCATGGGTAAATCCAGCATTACTCACACCCAGAAGTGGGTTATTGCTATTATACAATGACATTATTTAAGAAAAAAAATACTCACTTTTCTTAAATAATGGCATTGTATAATGCCTCCGTGCTGCCCTTCCGCAGCTGTCTGGTATTCTGTGGCAGTTCTGATGTACTGCGTATGCGTATGCTTACGCAGTACATCAGAGCTGTAGGTGGAAGCAACGGAGAAAGCAAAATCTCCGTTGCTTTTTACAAAGGGTCTTGCTATGTTAAAGGAGTTTAACATAGCGAGACAGCTTTAAAAAAAGCAATGGAGAAAGGAAGATCTCCATTACTTTTTTAAAAGCTGTCTCGCTTTGTTAAACTCCTTTAACATAGTGAGACAGTTTCTAAAAAGCAACGGAGATCTTGCGTTCTCCGTTGTTGTAAAAAAAATAAAAAGACATACTAATGGAAAACTCTGGGTGACCGGACCTTTTTCCATTAGTATAAGTCTTTGATTTACAGCGTGCACGCTGACCAATCAGCATGCACGTTTTGGAATATTAATGGGGGGTCGTTGTATAATAAATGCTTCTAACTCTTTTATTAATACAAAGACAAAAATGTTCAAAGGTTTTTATTTGTTAGAGACATCACCACCCTCACTGTACATAAACCATTAGCCATCTTGGAGCTTTTAGAATACAAAGTTAATAAGTCAAACTATTACTTCACTGTTAGATACAGATCCCCATCTATGTCCTACAAAGATCATGGAAATTACCTTAATACCACTGATGGGTTATGTACTAAAACAAATACTTTCTTACTAGAGGACTTCAATTAGCAAAGCGCTAATTGTCACACTTACACCTCTAAAACAGATATGGTCAGCATTTCCTGGGCACTGCTGATACCAATACACTGCAGCAAATTATGAAGCTATCCACTGGAGGCCTTAATATCTCTGACCCAGTACTCACCAACTTTGCTCTTGCTTAACTCACCCACATCACATCCCTGGTTAAATCTGACCACAAATTAGTCATCTTCTCTTTCAAGATGGGTGTTGCCATCCCACCACTAAATGAGACAGTCTTTTAGGATGTTTCCAGGACAAACCTACTTCAGCTTATAGAAGACAGAGGCAAAGTTCACAACAATCCCTAGCAAATGAACCCAGCTGAGAAGGCTGCCATATTCACCTCCAACTATTACTAGCACCAAAGCAGATACTCAGAGAAGTCAGTACCCATCTGCCCTAAATATATGTAAGTGTCAAATTCAGGAATAAACCTCTCTAGTGAAACACCCATAATAACGAAAAGTATAAAAAAGAATGGAAAAAATGAAAAATTATAAGAAATCCCCATTAATCTACCTAAGACCACACAAAATATGCCAGAAAGAAAAGTACAGTTGTGTACACTTACCATAAATAAAGCTGTTCGAGTGTATTCACTGTTGCAGTCATTACCTGTGGGTTATCCCTGCTGTGGTAGTCCTCGGCCGGCCCGAATACCAGAGTCAGTGTTTTTCTGTGTCAGCTGCAGTTGCCTGTAGACTAACGTCAGGTCATCAGTGCTATAAAGCAAGGCAGCTGACACCATTACATTAGTTTTTGTTGCCCTAATCAGTCAGAAGCCCCAGGAAATATGGCAAAATGGTCCTGGTGGTTAACAACCACCCCAAGAAGTTTATGTCTCCCTAATGAAAGAGGATATAAGGGGGGAAGGAGGTAGGGGAAACCAGGACTGCAACAGTGAATACACTTGAACATCTACATTTATGGTAAGTGTACACAACTGTACTATGTTCTTCGTGTTTCACTGTTGCAGTCATCACCTGTGGGAGGATTCCCAAAGCTGAGGAGAGGGGTGGAAGGATTAGATAGAGACATAGGCATGGGTAAGCAAGCCCTGCAGAGCTGCAGAGGCAAACCCTGCCCTAGCCTTAGAGAAAAGAGGAATGTGGCAATGTTTTGTAAAGGTGTAGACCAAGGTCCAGGTGGCAGCTTCCAAGATGTCCCTGGGGGGAACTCCTCTGAGGAATGCTGTGGAAGTGGAGGCTGCCCTAGTAGAATGGGTACGAATAGACATAGGGGGAGGTTTCCCATGAAATCTGTAGCAGAAATGGATAAAGTGTGGTATCCATTTGGAAATAGTCTGCTGGTAAATGGACTTCCCCTCTGCCCCTTGGGCAAAACTGACAAGAAGTTGGTCCGTTTTTCCTGAAGGGTTTAGTATGGTCCAGGTAGTATCTGAGCTGCCTGTGTACGTCTAGAGAGTGCAGAATTATTTCCCCTTTGTTTTGAGGGTTAGGGAAGAAGGTGGGGAGATGAATGGCCAGGTTGAGAGTCACATTAGATACCACCTTGGGCATAAAGGAGGGGTTAGTCCTAAGGGAAACCCTGTCTGCATGGAAAATGATGGTTTCAATGGCCAGCAGTGCCTGAAGTTCAGAAACCCTTCTGGCTGAGGTGATAGCTAGCAAAAAAACAGTCTTCCAAGAGATGCATTTCAGTTCTGCTGAAGCAGCAGGTTTGAAGGCTGGTAAGGTTAGTTTTTCCAAAACATAATTTAGGTCCCAGGCTGGCGTGGGAGGCCTTTTGGGAGGTCTGATATTAGAAGCCCCTCTGAGGAATTGTTTAATCAAAGGATGAGAGAACAGGAACTGGTCTGTATTAAAATGAGCTGAAATGGCTGAGGCGTGGATTTTAACAGAAGAGAAGGAGAGGCCACTATCGAGTAATTCCGCTAGATAGTCCAGGATAAGAAGGACAGAAGGTTGTGAAGAATTGGCCTCTCTGGACTGGCTCCAGGCGCAGAATCTTTTCCATTTCCCTGCATAAGATTTTATGGTGCTGGGCCTTCTGGCCTTTGTGATAATGCCCAAGACCTGCTTGCTTAGCAGAAGCCCCTTACTTACCTTGGGAGTATCAGCCATGCTGATAGTTTGAGAGTCTGGGTGCAGCACCCCCCCCCCCCGCTTGAATCAAGAGGATCATAGATTCATAAGTGTGTACTAGGCTAATGGCCCTGGAGCCTTTACAAGCCTAGCCCATAGGACTACCCTGGCATTGTGACACCCAACCTTAGTTCCGAGTGCCTCTGTTGAGTAGAGCCACTGGAGTGATCCCCGGGGTGAATTTTCTATTTCCCATTCACTTATCAAGATTTCTCTTGAAGACGGCCAGTGAGGTGCTCTGCTTGACATGTATGAGAAGTCTATTCCATAGCATGGGCAGTCTCTGGGTTATAAACCTGCCCCTCCAGCATGTTCTGTTGATTGTGGTAGTGAGGTTGAGGTCTCTGGAGCGTGTGGTGCGGAGGAATTGTGATTTCTTTAGATGTAGCATTTGTAACAGAGCTGGGTCAGACATGGCTTTGTAAGTCAAGCAGAGATAGCCTCTAAGTAGGCAATATGAGACAGAGAATAGTTGGAGTTTTTTGAGTCTGTCCATATAGGACAAGTGTTTAAAGCCCAGGATCCTCTTTGTGAGGTACATCTGCGGCCTCTCCAGAAGTTGCAGATGTCTAGTGAGGTACATGCCAAATGGGGTGCTGTACTCAATGATAGGCTAAATGAGGAAAGAGTACAGGGAGATAATGACCTCTTTCTTCCAGGATGCAAAACCCTTAGTAATGAGATGTGCCACATAGAAAGACTTTCTGACCATAGTGGCAACGTGGTGGTCAAAAGAGAGGTTGCTGTCAACCTGTGTTCCCAGATCTCTTATAATGCCTTCTGTGTTCAGTGGGCTACCATCAATGTGGTAATTCAAGGGGACCGAGTTTTTCCCAAAGGGGATGAAGACAGATTGTTTGGCACTGAGCTTAAGGCCACGGTTCTGACACCAGTCGCTGGTCTCATTGAGGCCTTTCTGTAGGATGTCAGCATCACTTGGGGAGTTAATAATAGCTCCCAACTTGCAATCATCTGTGAACTTTGTCAACTAGAGTCCCTTTGTGTTAGCCTGGACTTCAGAGAAGTAGATACCAAACAGGAGAGGACCCAGGACCGAACCCTGTGGGACTCCACTCGTGACTGGTCGGCGGTTTGACTTGGAGTCTGCTACTTTCACACTGTGGGTTCTATCTGTGACTCTATTACTCATGCCAAATTTTAATGCAAAGCTTTCAGGTTAACCACCCTTCATCAGTACATAAAACCAGTAAATTCTTACATTATTTAAATAGGGAATCATTTAAAATCACATGCTTCAGCCAGCCTATCATCCTAACTACCAATTAACTATATGGAAGAATTTAAAGGAAAAACTTTAAAGGAAAAAAAACTAACTCTTAAATCTTATAAAATACATTACTAAAACTTTACAGTATCATTCAATTAATTTCAATATCCTATAAAAGAGACATATTTAAAAAATACACATTTAAAATATATATATATATACATATATATATATATATATATATATATATATATATATATATATATATATATATATATATATATATATATATACATACACATATATATATATATATATATATATATATATACACATATATATATTCACACACACACACACACACACACACACACACACACACACACAAGTATATATATATATATATATATATATATATATATATATATATATATATACATATATACATACATATATACACATATACACACATATATATACACACATATATATACTCTTAAAAAACTATATCAAAGCAAACATTTTCTCTTTGCCTTTTCACTAATATTGTCTTTAAATTAACTGCATTATTAAGACCAGGTTTGGCATCTGCCTGTAGTCTAACTATCCATTCATATTCCTTCAATTCTAGTGCATTATTCATATTGCCCCCTCTAACTCCCATATCTACCATACATATACCCCTAAATCTAAATTTATGTGTATCATTATTTTCAAGAATATGCTTACTTAATGCATTTGTCAATACCTTCCTTCTTATTTCGGATTTATGTTCTACTATCCGCTCTCTTAATTTTCTAGTGGTTTTACCTACATAAAATGATGTACACATTATGCATGTAGCTAGGTATACAACTTGGGTAGTATTACAATTTATGGGAGCCCTAAGGGTAAATATTTCTTTAGTAATCGGATGTTTAAATGTGTCTTCATTATCCAATATATCATTACAACAACTACAATTAAAACATTTCCTTATTCCCATTCTTCATTGCAATGTTACTTTTCTTTCCTTAAAATCCTTATAACATAACTTTTGTTTTAACGTTTCTGAATTCCTATATGCAAACTGTGGTTTCTCTCCCACAACAACTTTTATTTCCGGCATAGCCATTAAAATAAGACAATTTCTCTCTATTATATTACGTATGTGATTCATATTAAGATTAAATGTGGTGACATATCTTACTACATTTTCTTTTTTATTTGACAATTCTGGTTGCTCCATCTCCCTACTAAAAACTGGTTTATACCTATCTAGTCTACCTAATAGTACTTCTTCATATATATCATTTATAACTTGTTTTGGGTAACCATTCCCTTCAAATTCTTGTATCATTTCCTTAACTTGAACCTTAAAATTACTATCTTCAGTATTAAGCTTACTAGCTCTTATCATTTGTGCCTTCATTACTCCTTTAAATGTATGTGGAGCATGGATACTATTCCTAGTAATATATCTACAAGTATCCACTTCCTTCCTATGTATTGTAGATTCTATTCTATTCCCATTTTGTATAAATAAATATCTAGAAATACTACACTTTTTTCTGATGCCAACATTTTAAATTTTAAAAAGTCTGTAGAACCATTTAAATACATAATGTAACTATTTAGTTCATCCATATTACCATCCCATATTAAAAAAAAATCATCTACAAACCTCCTATAAAATTTAACCTTAGTATTTAGATTGTTCAGCCCACTATGTATATACTGTTTCTCCCATTGGTATAGTACCAAGTTAGCATACGTATTCGCTGTTGGGGTACCCATTGCTACTCCAGTCAGCTGTAAATGTGGTACTCTATCAAAAATATCAAAAATGAAAACATTTCTTGTCAATACTGTTTCTAGTAGAATACACATATTCTCTATTTCTCTTGCTTGCATATTAAATTCACTATTAAGAAGATCATGTATGGCATCTATTCCATAATCATTTGGAATTACTGTGAAAAGCGATGTGATATCCAATGTCACAAAAATAAATTATTTTCCTACATTATCTGCATACCATTTATATAAATCAAGCAAAAAGCTATTAGTATCCTTTAATACAGTGGAACACTTACTTAAATATTTTCCTAATCTCATTTGTAGATACTTTGAAATTGGTTTGGTTACCCAACCACCACCTGAGTCATTTGGTCTTAGTGGTGGGTTTTCTAAATGTTTATGTATTTTCGGAATCCCATATATCTGTGGTATTCTAGGGCATGGCACAGATAAGTAATTGAACAAATCAATAGTTATATCATTATTCAACTGTAAATCATATATAGTCATGTTGACATCTGAAACACACTTTCTAACTTCACTAAAAGTTATCTCTTTAAAAGTCACCACATCATTTAAAATGCTCTTAAAATTTGTCATATAAGTCTCCCTATCCATTATTACCACTGCACCTCCTTTGTCCGCTTGCTTTACTATTAATCTATCATCTTCCTGTAACTTTCTTAGTGCTTCATATTCAAAATAAGACAAATTGTAATCCCTTTTCCTATTCCTCTTATTATAAAAAGCTCTCAACTCTTTCTCAACAATATCTGAAAAAGCTATCAGAATTGGACATAGCAGAGGCATAAAAGTACTTAATTTTTTACATGTAAGTGGTTGCAAATCCACTTCTTTAAAAATTAATTTCAAGCTTACATTTCTCACAAACAGTTTTAAATCTGTTATTGCTTGCACTATAGTGTCCGTAGTATTCGGAATAAACTTCAGGCCTTTATTTAAAAGGTCTAATTGTACATCAGTTAGTGTTACTACCGAAAGGTTAACAGTACCTTTTATCATTCGTATCAGCGCCGAGTCACTTTGTTGTGTACTGCAGAGCTGCTGTTCTTCCTCTTCACCCCCACTGCTGTTTGTTGCATCTCCTGTTGCTGCAACGAATCTCTCAGTGTTAACTTCTGTTGTACGGATATCTTTTCCGGCTGCTTTAGTCAAAAAGGTGAAAAAGAAGTGATTTCTTTTGTACATTTTTATCCTTACTGCCATGCAGACTCTGAGAAACATTAAGCTCCTTCATCTTGGAACGTGCAGCGCTATCAACTGAAGCATTGCCTTGAACCTCTATATGAATCTGCGTGCCATCCGTCACGTCTTTAGTAGATGATTCTATTCGCTGATTGGATGTAGTTGACTTTTGAATTTGCATATGACCCTTCTGATTGGATGAAGGGTCTACAGTCACTTGCATTGTCTCGAATGTATCTAACTGGTCTAAGGAATTTTTTATTTTTTATTTATTATTTGTAACATTTCCCTTAGAAAACCAGTATTGATTTTCATTTCTCGGCCACGAAAAGATATGGCCATTTTTAAAGTCATTAACATCTTGTTGTATTTTTTTGTTTTTTCTTTGTTTCCAATTTAGTATCAAGCAAATGCAAGCGATCCAAAACAGCTTGATACATTCCACTAAAATTCACATAATGTGGCATATTTATAATATCATTTTCTAGTGTCTCAATTTCTTCCAAAAGTTTTTTTTTCAATAGGCTCGAAAAAAGTGTTCATAAGCATCATATAATCTGCACTTAGCTTTAGATTTAATTGTTGCCATTGCATAAGAAGTTCAGTGTAGGTATTCGCATACGAGGGCATCTTTAATACTCTTAGCCCTCGTGGTACTACACCCAACTCCAAATAAGCCTGAAAGCTTAACCATTGCCACTGGAGTTGTTTATACATTTGCACTTTTTTCTCCAACATTTCCAATTTCTTTTTAAATTCCTCCATTGTCTGGTCAATGGTTGCCAATGATGGAAGTGCACTAAATACCAATTGTAACAATGGATTGTCTTGCATCTGTAGAAGTCTCTTCACTGAACCCTTCGGTTCTCACAACACATTACTCGGAACACTAGGCAAAGTCATAGATGGCTGAAACTCTCCCTTAACTTTTGATGCTCACAGTACTAACCAAAACACAAATGACAGTCTCAAAATGTAGTTCGTACTTCACAAATACTCCAACACTATTACTCATGCCAAATTTTAATGCAAAGCTTTTGGGTTAACCACCTTTCATCAGTACATAAAACCAGTAAATTCTTACATTATTTAAATAGGGAATCATTTAAAATCACATGCTTCAGCCAACCTATCATCCTAACTACCAATTAACTATATGAAAGAATTTAAAGGAAAAACTTTAAAGGAAAAAAATATATGTATATATATTTTTTTAAATGTGTCTTTTTTTAAATATGTCTCTTTTATAGGATGTTGGAATTAATTGAGTGATACTGTAAAGTTTTAGTAATGTATTTTATAAGATTTAAGAGTTAGTTTTTTTTCCTTTAAAGTTTTTCCTTTAAATTCTTTCATATAGTTAATTGGTAGTTAGGATGATAGGCTGGCTGAAGCATGTGATTTTAAATGATTCCCTATTTAAATAATGTAAGAATTTACTGGTTTTATATACTGATGAAGGGTGGTTAACCCGAAAGCTTTGCATTAAAATTTGGCGTGAGTAATAGTGTTGGAGTATTTGTGCAGTACGAACTACATTTTGAGATGGTTCTATCTGTGAGCCAGTTTGCAACCCATCTAGTGATACAGGGGTTGATGCCTAGCTTAGTAAGTTTTTCTATGCTTCCTGAGTGGGGAATGGTTTCAAAAGCCTTGGCCAGATCAAGGTAGGCTGTATGAACCACCTTACCTTCATCCACAGCTCTGATGACTGACTCAAAGAAGTCAACCAAGTTGAGCAGATGTGATCTACCCTTCACAAAACCAAACTGTGTAGGATCCAGAGTTTAGAGATTCCCTTTATCTTGTTTATTAGGTCCATGATGATGCATTCCATAGCTTTACATATCGTCAGGCTAATGGTGTGATAGTTCCCGGGGTCTGTAGTCGCTCCTCCTTTGTGGAGAGGCTGTGACTGAACAGAGCACACAGGTGAGGTGCCAGTTCACTCTGTAGTTCATGTAGAACACAGCTAGGGATACTGTCAGGTCCCATAGAAGCTGTATTCTTGGCCTTTGGCAATGCTGTTTTAACCTGTGCAGCAGTAATACTGGGTGCCTGGCAATCTACTGGTACTGTGACTGGTCCTTTGGGGGGGTAAAGTTAGCACTGAATGTGTTCGCCAGTATATTTGCAATAGCTGTTGGTCCGGTATAGAAGATACCATTGTGCAGTGGCTCAGAGCAAATCTGGGTATTGCCATGGAGATTCTTTACATAACTATAGAAGGCCTTGTGGTTGTCTTTACTATCTGCTGCAATTCTGTTTTCATAGCTAGCTTTAGAAGATTTGATGAGGGATCTCAACCTTTTGATGAGGCTGATAAGGGAGTCTTTCCAGTCTTGGGACTTCACCTTATTCCGCATCAGTTTCCTCCTTCTGTTGTAGAGTTTGTTTATGGCACAGACCACCAGATTGGCTTCCTTTTTTTTGACGAGAGCATCTTAGTTCTATTGGGTATGGCGAGATCCTTGCATTTGTGTACGTGTTTGTACAGTGTTTTGGTGTATGATATGGCAGTCATGCAACTATTCTCCATTTGCATGGGTGCCGTGAAGTTAGCCACTTCTGTTTTTAGGAGCCCGAAGTTAGCTTTGGAGAAGTTTTTCATGGTGGTTACCTTTGTTGGCGGGGGTGGGAGGGATGGTGATTTCCAAGGTGATTAGCTTGTGATCGGATCTAACCAGGGAGGAGTTGACTACTGGTGTGGAGCAACGGTCGCCTATGTTAGCAATGACCAGGTCAAGGATGTTGCTACCTCTAGTAGGGGTAAGAACGAGTTGGTTCAGGGCACTGGAATTAATGAATTCCAGAAAGCGTTGGGCAATTCTATTGGTACATGAGTAGTTTTCCCAGTTAATGGAGGGGTAGTTGAAGTCACCCTGTATGATAGTGTTAGGTTGGACCCTAATATTCTCCAGGGTGATTAGGAATGTGGAGTGTGAATCTTGGGACATGGCTGGGGACCTATAGCAGGCTACGACCTGAAGTATCTCAGATGCGTTATGTTGGGCTACCACTCTGGAAGTGTACGTATCCTTTATGAATATGGCGACACCACCTCCTTTGAAGCTTAGGTCCAAGTTCTGGGGCCAAAAGGTGTGGAATGAGTTATAGTCTGGTAGTGCACAGGTGCTTTCTGCTGCCTTGAACCATGTCTCTGTTACAGCACAAATGTCGATGTTCTCCATTTTAAGGAGTACTTTGAGCGAGTGCATTTTGAGATTTAGACTTCTAGCGTTGAGCAGCATGACCCTCAAATTGCATTTATTTGTAGCTGTTACGGTGGTAATTTGGTCTTTGGAACGCCGCCTAAAAAAGGTACTATAGGGGTGGCAAGAGCCTTCGCCAGTATCTGGAACCCCAGGGGTGACAGATGCAGGCCATCTCTGGCAAAGCATCGAGGTCTGTCAATCATGTCATCCCAGGCAGACAGATACTGGATCCCCTTAGAATGACACCAGAAACTTAGCCAGTTGTTGAAATCAATCATTTTCTGCTTGTACTGTGGTATAATTCTGTGTGATGGTAGGATGCTGCTCAGGGCTAGGGTCATACCCGCCTGGGCTACATAATCCGAGAGCTCCTCCGTGTATCTTTTCATTTAGTCCAGGGAGGTACTTCTCAGGACATTCACACTCACATGTACAATGACAGAGTCATAGTTGTACCTGTTGTTGAGGGACCTGAGTGCATGCATTATGTGATGGATCCTGGTATCTGACAGGCAGCTGGCTGTTACTTTCTCCTTATTCAACCTAGTGAATGGGACATCAGTGTGTCTCACTATCGAGTCACCTATGACTAGTGTGTTGGGCATGCTGTTCTGCCTCAGGGGCTTTGGCTGAGTGGCACACTGTTTAGGAGAGTTATGTGTCTCATGATTAGTGTTGTGCTGTGGTGGTTGAGTGCGTTTCTGCCTTGGAGGGCTCTGCTGTTTGGTTAGATTTTTATTGAGAGCCTCCGCGGAGGTGGGTGTGTGGTTTGTGTTTTTATGTGAAGGCAATGCTGGTGTGTGCTCTGGAAGGCTATGTGTTCCATGTGGTGTGGTGCAAGTGTTAACCTTCTTCTCTTGACTAGCTATTCCGGTCTTGGCTGGAGAGTGTGTGGCTTCCAATTTGGATATATAAGTGCATCTCTCACAAGTCTGAGTGATGGGGGTAAGAGGACAGGGTTGTCAGTGTACATGAGGCAGTTGCTACATTGCCTCAGGATGTCCATGTTCACCAGGTTAATAGGGGAAAGTACAGGGAACTGACCTCTGGACATGCTGAAGGGGTGGTCATTACCAACAGTCCTGGATACAGCAAGTCTGTATCTGGACTTGGCTAGTTACAAGAAAAGACAGTGAACAAGCTTAGAATTTTTTTTTTTTTTTTTACAGAAAAGCAGCTAAAACAACAGTAAATACAATTCAAATGCAGTGCAGGCTAACACACAGCAATATTGCAGCAAATGTAGTTTAAATAAATGCAATTAAATTAATAAATGACTAAAAACAAGTGCAGAAGGCAGCAAATTAGAAGGCTACTAACAAGCAGTAATAAATGCAGAGTAAGAGCAACTGAACAGATAACAACACGCAGAACAGCAAACTAAGACAGTTACAATAAGAAAGTACAGTTGTGTACACATACCATAAATGTAGATGTTCGAGTGTATTCAATGTTGCAGTCATCACATTTGGGTTATCTGCTTGCAGTAGCCCTCAGTCAGCCTGATTATCAAAGTCTTGGGTCCTCCATCAGTTGCTGTCTCATCTTCCGTGATGTCAGGTAGTCAGGGGTATAAAACATGCAGCCGACGCCATTACATCAGGTTTTTTTGCCCCAGATGTCAGGCACCCCTCTTAATGGGAAGCAATAATATATTTTATATATATATATATATATATATATATATATATATATATATATATATATATATATATATATACACACACAAGGTCATACCTCCAACATAAAAACAAATACGCCAAAAAGCTTTTAAGTATAGTAAAGGAGAATAGAGGTATAGCCAAAGGAAGTCAGGGAGCTGGAGGGAGGGTAACCAGGACTGCAACAGTGAATACACTCGAACATCTACATTTATGGTAAGTGTACACAACTGTACTATGTTCTTCATGTTTCACTGTTGCAGTCATCACATTTGGGTAGATTCCCAAAGCTAAGGATGGGAGGAGGAATTTAGATAGCATTACGAACAGCTATAAGGCCCTGCAAGACTGCAGTAGCAAAGCCAGTTCTGGATTTAGAGAAGATTGGCAAATGGTAATGCTTGGTGAAAGTATATACAGAACTCCAGGTAGCAGCTTTTAGGATGTCTCTGGTAGGGACACCTCTGAGAAAGGCTGTAGAGGTAGATGCAGCCCTGGTTGAATGGGGTCTAATCCCCTGTGGGATAGGTTTTCCATGGCGCTTATAGCAGAAATGAATGCAATGGCCTATCCATTTAGAAATGGTTTGCTTTGAAATAGCCTTCCCCTCTGCCCCTGCAGCAAATGCCACCAGCAGTTGTTCAGATTTCCTTTGAGGTTTAGTCCTGTCCAAGTAAAATCTAAGTTGTCTGTGCACATCTAAAGAGTGCAGTATCCATTCCCCTTTGTTCTGTGGATTAGAAAAGAAGGTTGGCAAATGAATGGACTGATTAAGAGCCACACTGGATACCACCTTGGGCATGAAAGAGGGATTGGTCCTGAGGGACACCCTGTCCGCATGAAAGATGATGAAAGGCTCCAATGCCATAAGGGCCTGTAATTCAAATACCAGTCTTGCTGAATTGATTGCTAAAAGGAAAGCGGTTTTCCAACAAAGGAATTTTAACTCTGTAGTTGCAGCTGGCTCAAAAGGGGGAAGAGTGAGTTTTTCCAATACAAAATTAAGGTCACAGGCAGGAGTTGGGGCTCTCCTGGGTGGTCTTAAGTTTTTGGCCCCTTTGAGAAACTGCTTGAGCAGTGAGTGAAAAAAGAGGGGTGGTTCTGTGTTGTAATGAGCTGAAATGGCTGAGGCGTGAATTTTGATGGAGGAAAAGGAAAGGCCCTTGTGAAGCATCTCAGTTAAGTATTGAAGAATCTGAGGTAAACTGGTCCATCCCTTGAGTTTGGTTCCAGGCACAGAATCTTTTCCATTTTTCAGCATACGATTTTCTAGTACTAGGCCTCCTTGCCTCCAAAATGACATCCAACACTTGTTTACTGAGGAATGGTAACGGAGGGATTAGGTAATTAGCCAGGCTGCCAGGTTCAGGGTTTGAAGCTGGGGGTGCAGAATCTGACTCTCCTGATGAGACAGCAGGGTAGGGGTCTGAGGCAGGTGCCATGTGGCCAGCTGTGACACACTGCGCAAGAGGGGGTACCAGTGTTGGTGTGGCCAGTATGGTGCATTCAGTAACAACCTTGGTTTGTCCTGTTTGATCTTTAGTAGTACCTTGGAGAGGAGAGGCAGAGGAGGAAAAGCATAAACTGATAGATTTTTCCAGCTGAAGGACAGAGCATCCACTTTCCAAGCTTGTTTGTGGGGAGTCCTTGTGCAGTATTTGTCCAACTGGTAGTTCTGGGGGGAGACAAACAGGTCTATATCCGGGATCCCCCATTTGCTAATCAACATGTTGAAAATCTTTAGTTCCAGTTTCCACTCGTCTGGGTCCATGAGATTTCTGCTTAGTTTGTCTGCCAGTGTATTTAGTTTTCCTGGCAGGAATTGAGCCTGTAGATGCACTTGGTAGCTCAAGGCTGTGTTCCACAGAGCCATAGCTAGTCTGCAGAGGGGGTAAGAATGGGTACCCCCCCCTGTTTGTTTATGTACCACATAACAGTGGTGTTGTCCGTCTTTACCATTAATTGTCCTGGAAGAATGTGGTCCTTGAAGGCTGTCAGAGCATTCTGTACAGCTAACATTTCTTTTTGATTGATATGCAGGTGCATTTGACCTGGGTTCCATTTGCCCTGAATGCACTTCCCTGCCAGGTGAGCCTCCCCATGCATAGTCTGATGCATCTGTTGTTAGGGTTTGGGTGGCAAGGGGTAGATTGAATGGTAGTCCCTTGTTTTGGTGGCAAGCCTCTGCCCACCAAAGGAATTCTAACCGTAGGCAAGGTATGATAGGAATCATTGCTTCTAGATCCTGAGAATGTTGACACCATAGGCTTTTTAGATACCACTGTAGTTACCTCATATGCATATGGAATTAGTAGAATGCACGAGGCCATGAAACCCAAGGCTTGCAATATTGGCCTTGCAGATAACAGGGTTTTTGTGGCCACTTGTTTGAAGTAAGTTGTCAAATGAATTTGTTTCTCTGGCGTGAGGCAAGCCATCTGGGAAGTTGTGTTTAAGCTTGCTCCCAGGAATATAATTTGTTGACATGGTACCAGATGTGATTTATTTTTGTTTATGGTGTACCCCAGACAAGTTAACACCTTTTGTACAAATGCCAGATGATTCAGCAGTATGTCCTGGCTTTCTGCCTGAATTAGACAGTCGTCCAGGTATAGGTATATTTGAATGTTTCTTTGCCTGCAAAATGCAATGACTGGAGCTAGGCACTTTGTGAATACCCTGGGCGCAGTAGATAAGTCAAAGGGCAGTGCAGAGAACTGATAGTGCATGCAGCCTGCTTTGAAGCGTAGGTATTTTCTGCAAGATTCCCTGATTGGGATGTGCAGGGAGGCTTCCTTTAATTCCAGTGTTTGCCAACCAGGCATCTTTGCCTATCATGGGAAGCAGCTGGTGAAGAGTTAGCATCTTTAATTTTGGAATCACCAAAAAGGTGTTTAGGATAGACAGGTCCAGGACAGGATGCCATGAGTTGTCTTTTTCTGGGTACCAGGAAAAGTCTTGAGTAGAAACCTTGTCTCCTTTCCTCTTCTGGTACAGTCTGAATAGCCTTTAATCTTAAAAGAGAGAGTACTTGCTTTTGAGCCTCTGCCCACTGATTTGGGGGTAGATCTGGCCAACCGTTTGGGGTTGGTAAAGTGTGGAAGTGAAGTCTGTATCCTTGGAAAACTATATTTAAAACTCATTTGTCCTGGGTAATGAGTTCCCAGCTTTTTGCTTGCTGAGCAATCTTTCCCCCTAAAGGAGCAGTCAGTTGAGAAGCGCTTGTAAGTTTTAAAGTTAAGTCATTGAGACAGCTTACCATAGGGGGGAGTTTTACTACTCCCTAATTTGGAAGTGGGAGCCCCCCACTGCTTAGTCCTGTGCGTACCCTGGGACTGAAGCCTGGGTGTTCTGCTGGTTCTGGTTCTGAACTGAGAAGGCCTGGAAGAGGCAGGAAAGGACCAATTTTTTGAGGGCCAATGTCTACTAAATCTAGGAGGCTGCACTTGTAAGAAATCTTTAACAGTTTGCATAGATTTAGCTTTTTCCTCCATCTTTTTAAGAACTTCTTCTGTTTTGTCACCAAACAGGCAGTCCTGATTTAAGGAAGCATCCAGAAATTTAGTTTTAATATGATCTGGCAAAGATTGCTCCTTAAGCCAAACATGACTTCTAAGTACAGACCCGGTGACAGCAGCCATGCAAGATGCCTCTAGTGAATCAAAACCACATTGCAAAGTATGTTTTCCAACCTGTTCAGCAGAATGCATTAAATCCTGTAAATCCTTATTTTCAGCACAATCAGGAATCAACATCATTTTCTGTTTAAGTAATCCAATAACATGCTGCTGATACCTTAACATATGAAACTGTCAATTTAAGACCTTGACGGCCAAGGTTGCAGAGGTGTATACCTTCTTACCCCATCTATCCAGGGCCCTGGAATCTCTATCAGAGGGGGGAGGAGTTTTGGCAGTAGTAGCCTTAATGCCTTTGGGTCCCTGTGAAATGGTATCAGGATCCGCAGTAGGATTTTTAAAAAGGAACTTGTGAGAATCAGGAACCCTGTAATATCTATCAGGTTTTCTGGGAGCAGGAGGTAAAGAGTCAGGGGCCAAGCTAGATTCTAAAAAGGCATCAACAATGTCCAGCACAGGAGGTATAGCTAAAGGCCTGTGTTGGGGCAGGAGTAAGAAATCTCTAAGCCTCTTTTTAAAATCAGAGTAATCCTGGCTTTCCCAGTGAAAATGCTCCCTAAGAATATGCAAGGTTTCACCAAAAGAAAAATCCTCTGGGGTTGAAGCAGAGGGAATAGAGTCCTCTGCATCAGAATCCTCATAAGTAGATAAGGGTAAATCCTCGTCATCAGAGGAGACAGAAATTTCAGAATCCTGGTCAGAAGTATCATAAGCAAATTCAGTCCTAGGTCTCTTAGAAGGGGGAAGGCTGGCTTCGCCTGATTAAAGTAATAAGGTCTTCAGCCATTCTTATCATTTGTTTTTTAGGCATAGAGGCCTGATCATGAGGTCTGGGCATCGGTTTCCTAGGCATGGTTCGAGTTTTAGGCCTAGAAGAAGAAGATGGCGGTTTAATATGCACGTCAGTAGGCCTGAATACACCCTCAGAAGCTGATGCCTTCACAGTGGCTCCGGACCCATCCAAGGTAGTGACATTTGCAGGTTCCACAGTTGAAGCATCTCACGGCATACCGGACTCCAAATGGGTCTCAGTAGAGGCCTGCGAATCTGAAGTAGTGGGTGTCAGGGGCAGAGAAAGCCCCTCACTGAGTACCGGTGAACTGGCGACTACCTTAGGAGAATCGTCGTCGGCAGCTTTGGACCTAGGCAGCCTGTCTCTGTCTTTATCTTTGCGTTTTTCAGAATGTCAGTAATCGGGTGGCTTACCAAAGACATATCTGGCTAATTGAACCGAGTACCAAAATATTTAGAAGTGAAAATGTACAGATGATGAATAATTGGCACAAAACCAACAGCGAGGTACATCGTGGTCAGGGCCTAGGCAAGGAATACAGTACGAATGAAAATCTTTATGAAGTATTTGCTTTCCACAAGAAATACAATTACTGACTTTTACTGACATCGATCGATTTAGAGCAAGAAAACATTTCCCCAATGGGGTACTTAGCTTTAGTTGAAGACTTCAGTTCTGAAACTCGAAAACGAAAATTTCGGGAGTCGGCCGACCAGCACTTGCGAACTGCTTCTGCTTCGGGCACCGCACGGCAAGAAAGACTGATGTAATGGCGTCGGCTGCATGTTTTATACCCCTGACTACTTGACGTCATGGAAGATGAGACAGCAAACGATGCAGGACTCAAGACTTTGATAATCAGGCCGACTGAGGGCTACTGCAAGCAGATAACCCAAATGTGATGACTGCAACAGTGAAACACGAAGAACATCAGCTGAATAATGTGTATGTATGTATATGTATGTATATATATATATATATATATATATATACACACACACACACACACACACACACACACACACACACACACATACACAGTTTTTTTTTTTTTTTTTTGGGGATTCGGGTTTGGGATCTGGGGAACCTGCCTGGGAGGCTGCGCAGCAAGGGATACCAATGCTGTCTGGGCCAATCTGGAGCAATGAGGATGGCCTTGATGAGTACCTTGGGAATAAGAGGCAGAGGGGGGGGAATGCGTACACAAACAGGGAGTTCCAGGGGAAGGTCAAGGCATCCACCTTCCATGCTAGGTGCTGATACTCCCTGGTACAGAATTTCTTTAGCTGTTGGTTGAGGTGCGAAGCAAAAAGATCCACCTCTGGATTTCCCCATACTTGAGTGACTTGCAAAAAGATCTTTTTGTGGAGCTGCCATTTGTGGGGGCCCAGTAAGTGTCTGCTTAAGTGGTCTGCCAGGGTGTTGTTGATCCTGGTAGGTATTGGGCTATTAGGTGTAATCCCATGGAGGAGGCAGTCAGCCAGAGGTTCATTGCTAGCCTGCACAGAGAGCAAGATTGTGTTCCTCCCTGCTTGTTGATGTACCACATTACTGTGGTCTTATCTGTTTTGATAAGGAGAACCCCTGGCATGAGATGAGGTTGGAAGGATGTCAGAGCTTTTTGCACTGCCATCATTTCCTTCTGGTTGATATGTAAGGGAAGGTGTTGGGCATCCCAAAGATCTTGGGAGCACCTGCTTGCTAGGAGGGTGCCCCAAGCAATGTCTGAGGCATTGGTGGTGGTGGTCTTCCCAGAAGAGGAGATGATGAAGGGGAGACCCTGGGTTCTTGGCACAGGCCCCTGCCCACCAGAGAATCTTGGCCATTATACAGGGGATCAGAGGGAGAGAGGTCTCTAGAGGCTGTGAGTGTTGACCCCAAAGTTTCTTTAGATACCACTGAAATTTCTTCATGTGAAGTCTGGCCAGAGGGATTAGAAGGATGCATGATGCCATATACCCCAAGGCTTGCAGGAACTTCCTCGCTGTGAGGTGACTTTTGGATGCCAGCTGGGTAAAGTAGAGAAGCAGGAAGCTCTGCTTTTCTGGGGACAGGAAGGCCATTTGGGATGCTGTGTCCAGCAGTGCTCCCAGGAAAATGATCCTCCTGGAGGGTGTTTGCTTTGAGTTCTTCTCATTGATGGTGAACCCCAAGTAAGTTAGGAGGGTTTTGACAAAGTGGTGGCCCTGGAGCAACTTTTCTTTGCACTCTGCCTGAATGAAGCAGTCATCCAGATAAGGGTAAATCTGTACTTTTCTCTGTCTGCAAAATGCTATGGCTGGAACCAAACATTTGGTGAAAACCCTGGCAGCAGTACATAAGCCAAAGGGAAGAGCAGAGAACTGAAAGTGCTGTGAGCCTGCTCTGACACCCTTATAGGGATGTGGAGATAGGCATCTTTTAAGTCCAGGGTCACTAACCAGGTGTTTTTTGCCAGCATAGCCAGTAGCTGCTGCAAGGTTAGCATTTTGAATTTGGGGACCACCAGGGAGGTGTTCAGAATGGACAGCTCCAGAATGGGGCACAAAGCTAACTCCTTTCCGGGAACAAGGAATAGCCTAGAATAAAACTCTTTGCCTGTTTGATCTGCGGGAACAGGTTCTACTGTCCCCTGGGATATGAGAGTTTGGACTTCTTTTAATGCCTCTGCCCACTGGTTTGGAGGTAAGTCTGAGTACCCTCTGGGAATAGGGAGTTTATTAAAAGTGAATTTGTATCACTGAAAAATGATCTTTAAGACTCATTGGCCCTTTGTTACAGACAGCCAATTTTCTTTGCAGAGGGACAGCCTTCCTCCAAGTTTTTGGTGGGGGAAAAAAGGAGGGCAGAGGGGGGAGTGGGAGTCATTGAGAGTTTTTTCCATAGAGGGATGGCTTACAACTCCTGCCTTAGAGGCAGAAGTGGCCCAGTGTTTGGTTCTTTGTTGTCCCAGGGATAGGGACCTGGGTGGCCTGTCCCTGCGGGGCTTAGCTTGCTCCTGTCTGCTAGGTGCAGGGAAGGACCAGTGCTTAGAGGGAAAATTCCTGCTGAATCTAGGATGTTGAACCTGAAAGAAATCTTTTACTATTTGCATAGATTTTGCTTTGTCTTCCATCTTTTTAAGCAACTCTTCTGCTTTTACTCCAAACAAACCGTCTTTATCCAAGGATGCTTCAATTAATTTAGACTTGACATGATCAGGCAGAGGCTGTTCCTTCAACCGTGCATGTCTCCTAATGACAGATCCAGACACTGCTGCCCTGCTAGAAGCTTCTAGTGCATCATATCCACAGTGTAAAGAGTGCCTTGCCACTTGACAAGTAGAGTGCAATAAATCTGCTAACTCCTTAGAATTTGCACAGTCAGGAAAGCTTTTGCTTTGATACTTCCAAAGTGTGCTGTTGATATTTTAACATATGGAACTGACAGTTGAGAGCTCTGATAGCTAAGGTTGCAGAGGTGTAAACTTTTTTACCCCATCTATCCAGAGCTCTGGCATCCTTATCAGAAGGTGGAGGATTCTTTGCAGAAATAGCCCTGGCTCCTTTAGGTCCCTGTATAATGACCTTCGGGTCTGCAGCAGGATGTCTGTACAGGTATTTGTGAGAGTCTGGTACTCTGTAATACTGGTCTAGTTTACTGGGTGCAAGTGGGAGGGTGTCAGGGGCGAAACTGGATTCATGGAAAACATAATCCACTACTTCTAAAATGGGGGGATGGCCAGGGGTCTGTGCTGGGGTAGGTCTAGAAATTCTCTTAGCCTTTTCTTAGACTGAGGGAAATACTGAGATTCCCATTGGAAATGTTCTCTGATGGTGTGGAGGGTTTCCCCAAAGGAGAGGTCTTCTGATGTGGAGGCAGAAGGGATGGATTCCTCTGCATCTGAATCCTCATAAGCAGTAAGAGGTTGTTGTTCATCTTCAAAATCTGAATAATCAGATTCCTCAGAATCTTGCTCTGTCAATCGTTCAGGTGAAGGGTGTCTCTTCCTTTTAGAAGTTGTGGCTTGACTGCCCCTGATAAAGGATATAAGATCCTCTACCAACTTAAGCATTTGGGCCTGGGTGGAGGGACGGGAGTAAGATGGTGGCTAGAGGTAGATTTTCTAGGAGTGGCCTGGCTTCTAGGCCTAAGGGTATTCATCGGTCTGACAGAAACGGTAGTCGGGTGTGAATACGTCGGTTTCTGACTAGAATCGGTAGTGTGAAAGACCTCCTCGGAAGTCGGTACCTGCGTCCAGACCCAACCGAGACAAAGACGGCCAAAGGCTCTGAAGACGAAGAAGATTTTTGTGGCATACCGGACTCCGAAAGGGTTTCGTTAGAGGCCTGCGTAGCTATCACATCGGGCATCAGGGGCTGCGAAAGTGCCTCAATGAATTCCGGAGAACTGACGACCTGTTTAGCGGAAGAGTTGTCGAAAGGCTTAGCCTTGTGTGGTCTGTCTCTGTCTTTATACCTACGCTTTTCGGAGGCTCTACGAATTGTTGGCTGACAAGATGCCATTTGTGAAGATGGAGGACTAAAATACCTGTCCATAAAATGAGCTCTACGACAAATGGTTATCGTGTTAAAGAGGGCACAGAACCAGCAACAGGATCTGCTCTCCATAGGCGAGACAATTGTTAACTTTTTTGGACATTGGTTAGTACAAGAAAAAGTGATCCCCAATGGCATACTTAGCTTTAGACATTTTCAGCTGTGATCCGAGCTCTGGTAGCGACCGACAGGCACACTTGCAAACTGCTTCTGCTACGGGCTCCACCGCAAGAAAGACTGATGTAATGGCATCAGCTGCCTTGCAGTATAGCACTGACGACCAGACGTCAGTCTACAGGCAACTGCAGCTGACGCAGAAAAACACTGACTCTGGCATTCGGGCCGGCCGAGGGTTACAACAGCAGGGATAGCCTACAGGTGATGACTGCAACAGTGAAACATGAAGAACATCTTAAGAACACTATTAAAAAAGGTAAAGCAGAGTATGAGCTTAAGGTTGGTACAGATAACAAAGGAAACCACAAATTTTTCTTCTTATGTGAGGGAATCCACACACACACACACACACACACACACACACACACACACACACACACACACACACACATCAGTTAAATGTGTTTTTAAGTGATGACCCCCCCCATATAAAAGTCATCTCTGTTCCTGCTATAAGGAAAGATCTTAACAATTTCCATGTGCACTGGGGGGGCTGCTGTACTAAAAGCAGCAGAGGCAAATAGGGGACTAGTAGACAGTGCTTTGTGAAACAATGTGCAAATAAGCACAAGTACACAAGAATGCATAATAATCACAATCATAGTTCAGGAATTTTCCGAAATGTTATCCACTGCTACATACTAGGTTTAGCAACAATGGTCCAAACTGTATAGCCATCCTAAGACTATGCGTGTGTGTGTGTGTGTGTGTTTGTGTGTGTGTGTGTGTGTGTGTGTGTGTGTGTGTGTGTGTGTGTGTGTGTGTGTATATAAATACATACATATATATATATACACACACACACGCACACACGCACACATATATATTTATATATCTATATATATATATATATATATATATATATATATATATATACACACACACACATATATATATATATATATATATATATATATATATATATATATATATATACACGTGTACACACCCCTGTTAAAATGTCAAATTTTAGTGATATAAAAAATGAGACCACAATAAATCATTTCAAACCTTTTCCCACCTTTAATGAATGTGGCCTGTAACCTGTACAATTCAATAGTAAAAGAAACAAATTTGTTAGGGGAAAAAATATAAAAAATATAAAAAGTACAATACACTGGTTGCATAAGTGTCCACACCCTTAAACTAATACTTTGTTGAAGAACCTTTTGATTTAAATGCAGCATTCAATCTTCTTGGGTACACACCTGCCATCAATTAAAGAGACTCCGATTAACCCCAAATAAAGTTCAGCTGTCCTAGTAAGACTTTCCTGACATTTACTCAGTTGCCTGTTACAGCAAAAGCCATGGTTCACAGAGAGTTTACAAAGCATCAAAGGGATCTCATTGTTGAAAGGTATCAGTCAGGAGAAGGGTATAAAAAAATTTCCACAACACTGGATATACCATGGAACATAGTGAAGACAGTCATCAAAAAGTGGAGAAAATATTGGACAACAGTGACATTGCAAAGAAAGTACAGTTGTGTACACTTAACATAAATGTAGATGTTCGAGTGTATTCACTGGTGCAGTCATCACACTTGGGTTATCCTGCCAGGGGTAGCCCTCAGTCGGCCCGAATACCAGAGGCTTAGTATTTCTGCATCGGTTGCTGTCACTCCAGGAATGACGTCAGGTCGTCAGAGGTATAAAATCAGACAGCTGACTCCATTACATCAGTTTTTCTTGCCCCAACTGTCAGGAGCCCCCAATTAGGGTGCTAGATTATGGAGGAAGAACACCACCAATCGAAAGTAAATACCAAAAAATTCCCTGTAAGGAGAGAGGAAGAGAGAGAAAAAGAAAGAGAGACAAGAGGGATGGAGGGTGGGAAACAAGGACTGCAACAGTGAATACACTCGAATATCTCCATTTATGGTAAGTGTACACAACTGTACTATGCTCTTCGTGTTTCACTGTTGTAGTCATCACACACGGGTTGATTCTCAAAGCTGAAGAAAAGGGTGGAGGCTGTAAAGAAGACTGGGGGTGGGCTAGGATGCCCTGCTGCAGTGGCAAAGCCTGCCTTGGATTTGGAGAAGATAGGCAGGTGGTAATGCTTGGTGAAGGTATGAACAGAAGTCCATGTTGCAGCCTCCAGGACGTCCCTGGTGGTTACCCCTCTAAGAAAGGCTGCAGAGGTGGAGGTTGCCCTGGTGGAATGGTGTTTCCCATGCTGTTTGTAGCAGAAATGGATGCAATGTGCTATCCATTTGGAGACTGTTTGTTAGGATATGGACTTGCCCTCTCCCCCTGCTGCAAACCTGACTAGCAATTGGTCAGTTTTTCTGAAAGACATAGTCCTACCAAGATAAAATCTGAGCCATCTGTGTACATCTAGAGAGTGCAGAATCCTTTCCCCCTTGTTTTGTGGGTTAGGAAAAAATGTGGGCAAATGAATGGATTGGTTGAGAGCCACACTACACATCACTTTAGGCAAGAAGGCTGGATTAGTACTGAGGGAGACCCTGTCAGCATAGAAAATGATGATGTGCTCTACAGTCATAAGTGCTTGTAACTCTGAAACTCTTCTAGCTGAAGTGATGGCCAGAAGCAAGGCTGTTTTCCAAGAGAGGAATTTTAACTCAGCTGAAGCTGCAGGCTCAAAGGGGGGGGGGGGGTAGGATGAGCTTTTCCAACACAAAGTTAAGGTCCCAAGCTGGGATAGGAGCTCTTCTGGGTGGCCTTAAGTTGTTAGCCCCTCTTAGCAACTGTTTGATGACAGGGTGTGAGAAGACAGGTGGCTCTGTGCTGCAATGAGCAGAGATGACAGAGGCATGAATTTTAATAGAAGAGAAGGATAGACCCCTGTGCAGTACGTCTGCTAGGTAATCCAGGATGAGAGGTAGGGAGGGCTGTGCTGTTTCAGCTCCCTTAGCCTGGATCCATGTGCAAAAACGTTTCCACTTCTCAGCATGGGATTTTCTAGTGCTGGGGTGTCTGGCCTCACGTATAACATCTAGGACTTGTTTACTTAGGCTGGCAACTGGAGGAAAGGTCAGGGAATAAGCCAGGCTGCCAGGTTCAGGGTCTGCAATTGTGGATGCATGAATTCTCCACTCTTCTGGGTCAGGAGTGTTGGGATCTGAGCTAGATGCCATGGTGGCAGGGGTGACAGGCTGCACAGCAGTGGGTACCAGTGCTGACGTGGCCAGTCTGGGACAATCAAGATTGCCCTTGGTTTTTCCTCCCTTATTTTGAGCAGTACCCTTGAGATGAGTGATAAAGGAGGAAATGCACAGATCGAGAGGATAACCCATTGGAAGGATAGAGTATCCACTTTCCAGGCCTTGCTGTGAAGTTCCCTGGTGCAGAATTTGCTGAGTTGATGATTGGAGTGGGAGGAAAAGAGGTCCACCTTCGGGGTGCCCCATATCTGGGTCAAAAGGTTGAAGGTTTTGTGGTCTAGCTGCCACTCGTGTGGGTCTAACAGGTTTCTGCTTAAGTTGTCTGCCAGAGAGTTTAGGGAGCCTAGCAGGAATTGTGCTAGCAGGTGTATTTGCATGGCTGAGGTCATGTGCCAAAGGGTCATGGCGAGCCTGCAGAGGATAACAGTGAGTCCCTCCCTGCTTGTTGATATACCACATCACTGTGGTGTTGTCTGTTTTGATCACTAGAAGCCCCTGGGAGAGTAGGGGTCTGAAAGCTGTCAGGGCATGCTGAACAGCTAGCATCTCTTTTTGGTTGATGTGCAGATGTATTTGATTTGGGCTCCAGTGGTCCTGAATGCATCTGCCATCCAGGTGTGCACCCCAGGCATAGTCTGATGCGTCTGTGGTGAGGGTCTAGGCGGTGTGGGGTTGTGCAAAGGGAAGTCCCTTGTTGTAGTTGCATGCTGCTGCCCATCGAAGAAAATCTTTCTTTAGACAAGGTATCATTAGTATAAGTTTCCAGGTCTTGAGACTGCTTACACCAAAGGCTTTTTAGGTACCATTGTAGTTTCCTCATATGCAGTCTGGCATATGGAATGAGTAGAATGAGAGGCGCCATGAACTCTAGAGCTTGCAGGATTTTCCTTGCGGATAACTGGATTCTGGTGGCCAGTTGAGAGAAGTAGCCTGTCACGTAGGCTTGTTTTTCTGGAGTAAGGAATGCTATCTGGGATGCTGTATCCAGTCTTGCTCCCAGGAATACATTTTTTTGTGTGAATACTCATTTTGATTTCTTTTCGTTGATAGTATACCCCAGGGAGGTCAGTAGGTCCTTTACAAAAGTCAGGTGCTGTAACAGCTTTTCCTGACTGTCTGCCTGAATCAGGCAATTGTCTAAGTACGGGTAAATTTGAATATTTCTTTGTCTACAAAATGCAATGGCTGGAGCCAGGGATTTTGTGAAAACTCTGGGAGCAGTGGATAAGCCAAAGGGAAGCACAGAGAACTGAAAGTGCATAGATCCTGCCCTGAAATGTAGATATTTCCTGCAAGATTCCCTGATTGGGATGTGTAGGTAGGCCTCTTTTAGGTCTAGGGTGGGATTGGGTGCCAGGTGCCCTCTTTTCTGGGTACCAGGAAGAGTCTGGAATAGAACCCTTGGCCTATTTGGTCTGCAGGAACATGCTGTATTGCCCTCATGGAGAGCAGGGAAAGGACTTGCTTTTTGGCCTCTGCCCACTGGTTTGGAGGAAGATCTGGGAACCCTTTTGGGGCTGGCAGAGTGTGGAAATAAAATTTGTATCCCTGGGACACTATGTTGAGGACCCATTGGTCTTTGGTAATCGAAGCCCAAGTTGTTTGCATGAAAGGAGAGTTTTCCTCCTAGGGGCACAAGCAGGTGGGCAGAGGTAAGGGGTGGAGATGTAAAGTCATTGTGAGTTCTTACCATAAGGGGTGGCTTAGCACTCCCTGTTTTTGAAGAGGAGGAACTCCATTGCTTTGATCTCTGCATTCCGTGGGACTGCTGTCTGGGGGGTCTGCTTCCCCTGGGTCTGGGCTGTGCTGACCTGGAGGGGGCTGGAAAAGACCAGTGCTTGGAGGAGCAATCCCTACTGAACCTCGTAGGCTGGACTTGTAAAAAGTCTTTAACTGTCTGCATAGATTTAGCTTTTTCTTCCATCTTTTTTAAGACCTCTTCTGCCTTGGTGCCAAATAAATTGTTTTGTTCAATGGTGCATCCAATAATTTTGATTTGACATGGTCAGGCAAGATCTGCTCCTTAAGCCAAGCATGCCTTCTAAGGACAGAACCAGTGACTGCTGCCCTGCAAGATGCTTCTAGGGCATCAAAGCCACATTGCAAGGTGTGCTTAGTAACTTGGCTTGCAGAATGCATAAGCTCTAGTAATTATTTTCTGCACAAGCAGGAAAGGAAGATATTTTTTGTTTGAGGAGTTCCATGGTATGCTGCTGATACTTCAGCAAGTGGAACTGACAATTTAGTACTCTAATAGCAAGAGTTGCAGAGGTGTGTACTTTTTTACCCCATCTGTCTAAAGCTCGGGAATCCCTGTCTGAGTGAGTGGAATTCTTAGATGAGGTTGCTTTAATTCCTTTAGGTCCTTGGGAGATGACCTCTGGGTCAGCAGTAGGATTTTTGAAAAGGAATTTGTGAGAGTCAGGGACTCTGTAGGACCTGTCAGGTATCCTAGGAGCAAGAGGAAGGATGTCAGGAGTCAAACTGGATTCCATACAAACATCATCCACAACATCCAGGACAGGAGGAATGGCTAAAGGTCTCTGCTGTGGTAAATCTAAGAATTCCCTGAGTCTCTTTTTTGACTGAGGGTAGTGCTGACATTCTCATTGGAAATGCTCCCTTAAAGTACATAGGGTTTCACCAAATGAAAAATCCTCAGGAGGAGAGGCAGAAGGAATGGATTCCTCTGCATCAGAATCCTCATAAGCAGAGAGGGGTTGCGTGTCTTCATATTCAGAAACCTCAGAGTAATCGGACTCCTGTTCAGATAAAACTACTGGGGACAAGTCTCTTTTTCTTTTGGAAGGGGTAACCTGGCTTCCCATAATAAGCATAATAAGGTCTTCCACCATTTTAAGCATTTGAGATTGAGGCATGGAAGCAGGTGCCTGAGCTTGGGACGTCGTTTTTTTAAGCATAGTTCATACCCTGGGCCTTAGAAACTCTGTAGTTTTAAAAAGAACTGAAGACGAGAAAGAAGTCGTCGGTTTGTGACAAGTATCGGTAGTGCGAAGAACTTCCTCGGAAGCCAGTGCTTGCTCAGCGGCTCCGGACCCCTCCAAGGTAGAGACATTAACAGGATCCTTAGATGAAGAAGAGTCTCACGGCATACATACTCCAAACAGGTCTCAATAGCGGCCTGCGAATCCACAGAAGCGGGCATCGGGGGCTGCAAAAGTGCCTCACTGAGGACCAGAGAACTGATGACTAGCTTGACAGAAGCATCGGTGGCAGTTTTGGACCTGTGAAGTCTGTCTCTGTCTTTATCCTTATGTTTCTTCTGAACATCGGTAGTCAGATGGCTTACCGAAGCCATATCGGAATACAAGGACTGACAGCGAAAAAATTTAGCTACAATAAGGGCCTGACGATGTACAGTTCTGGCATTGAACAAAGCACAAAAGAGAAAGTGAGGGACGCCGTGGTCTGGGCCTAAACAGGTGACACAGTAAGAATGGAAGTCTCGGTGTGGTATTTGCTTTCCACAGACGAGACAATTGTTAACTTTTTCTGACATCAAACCTCAAAACATGCTGACAACCAAACAAAACGAAAAAATGAACTGCAGACCTGCTGGCAAAAAAAACAAGTAAACCAGAAGCCAAAAATTTAGCGCTTTCATCCACTGTTTAATACGTGAACTTCCTCAGAAACATTTTCAAATGATTTCCAGTTCCTTAAATAACTTACTAAACAGGAAATTACATCATGACCATCAAATTGAAAAAATAACAAATGTGATTTTCTACAAAAATGAAGTATTGTCATAATGATAACAAAAACAAAAAAAAAAAATATATATATATATATATATATATATATATATATATATATACAAATGAATGTATATACACATATATACACATACATATGTATAAATGCAAAAATACAGTCATAAAAAAACAGTCAAAAAAATGCAGTGTAAATTCATGCTGTGTGAATAGCATAGTAATCAACTTGAGCATATGAAATGCGTATCCAAAGACCTCTCCCACGTAGACACAACAATAATGAGACCATATGCATGTGATTCATGTGTGTTTTGTGTGAGGTGTACATGTGTGTACACGTACATGTTCATATCAAACTGATTCCCTTTAGAGACATGATATGATTTACATTATTCATATATATACATATTTTTTGTTTTATACATATATTATATTTTATATATATTATATTATATACATTTTGGTGTGTGTATATATCATCATTATTTTTATATTGTCATATATATATTTTTACGACATTTACACATACATATATATTTTTTCACATGTGTATTTTACAGTTTCATAGTGACTGTTTGGTTCTATGTTTGTGTGTGTGTGTGTGTGTGTGTGTGTGTGTGTGTGTGTGTGTGTGTGTATGCATGTGTCTACGTGGGAGAGGTCTTTGGATACGCATTTCATATGCTCAAGTTGATTACTATGCTATTCACACAGCATGAATTTACACTGCATTTTTATGACTGTTTTTTTTATGACTGTATTTTTGCATTTATACATATGCATGTGTATATATGTGTATATACATTCATTTGTATATATATATATATATATATATATATATATATATATATATTTTTTTTTATTTGTTATCATTATGACAATACTTCATTTTTGTAGAAAATCACATTTGTTATTTGTTCAATTTGATGGTCATGATGTAATTTCCTGTTTAGTAAGTTATTTAAGGAACTGGAAATCATTTGAAAATGTTTCTGAGGAAGTTCACGTATTAAACAGTGGATGAAAGCGCTAAATTTTTGGCTTCTGGTTTACTTGTTTTTTTTGCCAGCAGGTCTGCAGTTCATTTTTTCATTTTTTTTCTGACATCAGTTAGAGCAAGAAAAAAGGATCCCCAATGGGGTACTTAACTTTAGAAGACTTCAACTTCAATTCGGAAACAAAAACCCAGGTGGCAGCCAACCGGCACTCGTGCGAACTGCTTCTGCTTCAGGCTCCTCGGCAAGAAAGACTGATATAATGGCATCGGCTGTCTGATTTTATACCTCTGATGACCTGACGTCAGTCCCAGAGTGACAGCAACTGACGCAGAAATACTAAGCCTCTGGTATTCGGGCCGACTGAGGGCTACCCCTGGCAAGATAACCCAAGTGTGATGACTGCAACAGTGAAACATGAAGAACATCTGGACATCCCTCCAAAACTGAAAAGATGAGATTAAAACTGGACAGGGAGGCTGCCAAGAGGCCTACAGAAACACTGAAGGAACTGCAGGAATTTCTGGCAAGTACTGGTTGTGCACTACATGTGACAACAATCTCCCGTATTCTCCATATGTCTGGACTATGGGGTAGGGTTGCAAGACAGAAGCCTTTTCTTACACAGAAAAACATCTAGGCCAGGCTAAAATTTGCAAAACAATACACCAAGTCTCCCAAAAGCATGTGGGAAAGTGTGTTATGGTCTGATGAGACCAAGGTTGAACTTTTTGGTGACAATTCCAAAAGGTACTTTTGACACAAAAACAACACTTCACCACCAAAAGAGCACCATCCCCACGGTGAAGCATGGTGGTGGCAGTATTATGCTTTGGGGTTGCTTTTCTTCAGCTTGAATTGGGACTTTAGTGAAGGTTGAGGGAATTATGAGCAGTTCCAAATACCAGTCACTTTTGGCCCAAAACCTTCTGGCGTCTGCTAGAAAGCTGAAAATGAAGAGGAATTTCACCTTTCAACACGACAATGACCCCAAACATACATCCAAATCAACAAAAGAATGGCTTCATCAGAAGAAAATTAAAGTTTTGAAATGGCCCAGCCAGAGCCCAGACCTAAATCCTATAGAAAATCTGTGGGGTGACCTGAAAACAGCTGTGAACAAAAGATGCCCTCGCATTCTGACAGATTTGGAGCACTTTTGCAAGGAAGAGTGGGCAAATATTGTCAAGTCAAGAAGTGCCATGCTGATAGACTCCTACCCAAGAAGACCGAATGCTGTAATTAAATCAAAAGGTGCTTCAACAAAGTAGTAGTTTAAGGCTGTGCACACTTCTGCAACCAACTTATCATACATTTTTTTTATTTTTTATATTTTTTCCCCTAGTGGTCTCATTTTTTTATATCACAAAAAAATGGCATTTTAACAGGGGCGTGTACACTATATGTATATATATATATATATATATATATATATATATATATATATATATATATATATACTCACGGTTCTACTTCAAAACATCTAATTCCATCGAATCTTAAAACACTGAGACTATAACATCAAAAACCCAAAGCACTGAAAACTCAGAACACTGGAACTTTGCATCACAACATCGAAAACTACAAAGCACATGTGAATAACATCCCCTCCACCTATAACACCGAACTAACAAATACACTTTTTACTACATTTATGCAGGGGGCAAGCCCCCACACCCCCAGTAAATTAAATATACCAACTCCAAGATCACACTACAGTGGAAAAAAGTTAATTTCCTAACCCCACTGTCTCGCAATCACAATACAGAATGTACAGGCAATGTCTAAATCACTTACCTGTATGGCCTAAAAACACATACAGATTGGCAAAATAAACACTATATAAATAGTATAAATTCCTACACTATATAAATAAATATATAAATAAAAACATCTTATAGTGATACCACAAGATTAATGGATTAAACTATAACATTTACATGTTTGATGATACATTTCTCGATGTTATACATTTTCAATGTTATGAAATTCGATATTATGAGTTTTTCAGTGTTTTGGGTTTTTGATGTTATGGTCTCAGTGTTTTAAGTTTCGATGCTATGAGAATTAGATGTTTTGAAGGGAACCATGTGCACACACACACACACACACACACACACACACACACACACACACACACACACACATACACACACAAACACACACACACACACACAACATAACCTAGTATTAAAAAAAGTTTTCCAGCCTTAAAGGACTGTTTTAAGTTAATAAACCATCGCAAACAAATACCAGTTTAAATCCATTTTTCTCACTTTTAATATGAATGCAAAGTGATCTATGACATGGGTACTATATACAAAGTTTTGACAATAATATATTTTAATAAATCGTATGCCAATATCAAGATTTGTTTTCCCTGTGTGTGTGTGTGTGTGTGTGTGTGTGTGTGTGTGTGTGTGTGTGTGTGTGTATATATGTGTGTGTGCACGTGTGTGTATGTGTGTGTGTGTGTGTGCGCGTGTGTATATGTGCGCGCGTGTGTTCGTATGTGTGTGTGCGTGCATATGTGTGTGTGTATATGTGTGTGTGTGTGCAAATGTGCGTGTATGTGTGTGTGTGTGTGTGTGTGTGTGTGTGTGTGTGTGCGTGTGTGTGTGTGTGTGTGTGTCTGTGTGTGTGTGCCTGTGTGTGTGTGTATGTGTATGTGTGTAAATACACACATACACACACACGCACCCATACAAATGTATGTATTTGTATGGTTGTATCTGAACAAGAACTGGTTTCAATAAATGTCTTTCCTGTGTATATGACAAGTAAGATAATGGCTTTTGTTGAGCACTGCTTTAGTTAACTTTCAGTTTCGTTGTTACAGCACTGTTGCAAGGTATTACACTGTTGTCAAATCTCTGCCACAGTGCAGTTAATATACATGATTTGGGACAGGGTTGCAAGGGTAAAGTTCCCTATGAAAACTGAATGAGTTAATGGGCTCTATTTTATGTTTACTCTCCAGCTCTCACTGCTTTGTGTTATTTGAAACATTGCAGAATTCTACATTGTTGGGTTGTAGGAAGCAGAGAAATTTGATAACTGATACTCTCCCACGCACTCTTCCTAATTGTTTCACCTCCCAAAAATTGCTGAACTGTGTTTAAAGGTAGTTATAAGGTGTGAAAAGTCAGCAATATAAAACAACAATGTTCAGTAACAATGAGGAGTTTGTAAGAAACACTCACATTATACTGTTACATTGCCTAATAAACGTTTATAGTTGCTGTAAACTGGGTTTAAACATAACAAGGAAATTAATGACTGCTAATGAGAGAAGCACATTGAAAAAATGTTGTCACTGTTACAAATTGTGGTGCTGTGTTCTAAAGTGAAAACTATGGCTGCAGTGAAAAAATGTTTCGGGTGTGTGAAAATATGGTTGTAATCTAGCAATTGTTGGTTGGATTAAGCACTGAAGGGTAATGATTAGAAAAGTGAAAGCAGTGCTTACAAGTCAGCTATTTAAAAGTATGATGATTCACTGGCTCATAGGAGAATACTAGGCTAACTGCCTGAATTGCCATTTTAGGCCTAGCCATGTTACCCCATTAGGTGTTCAAACTACCCTTACCATGATTTTTATTCTTAGATTTCCTACTTGTGAATGAATGCCCCTGGGGCCATGCCACAGAGTACTGAAAGGGGACCCTGCTGTAGGACTGGCTTTTAAGTACAGCCTCTCTCCATTAGTAGCATGGGGGCAGTCATATGGTACATTTTCTTATTCCCATCCATTGAACTAAGTTGTGTGTGAACAGGGATGAGGAGTCTGAGACCATTAAGGAGTCCCATACTTCTGAAACACTTCAAGAGTGCTGATGCAGAGACATCAGCTCAGTGACATTTGTACACTTCTCGGATTACCCTTTGCCTGTACAAGAAAACACTTCTGTGGCAGGAAACAGGTGATGTAATGACAAGAAAAGTCTACTGGGGAAGCTTTGCTGTATTTGAATGAATTGTTAATTGGAAAAAAGGCACATAAGCAAAAGGGGACCCTCTAAGGTGAGCAAAAGGCTGAGAAATAAACAGAGTGCAAAGCTGGTAAAGTTACAATGTACTTCGACTACGGCTGGTAAATTTAAAAAATACAGCTTCTATGAACCAGGAATAATTTCCTGCATTTATGAATTATCCTGTGTTTGCAGCAAATGAAAAACCACCGTCTGCTAAAAATCTGTTGAATGATCCAGTGAAACACAATTGTGTTCTTCCTACAATACAGTGTTTGGTAGAAGAAGTATTTAGCTGAAGGCTGTGTGGAAAATGCTGACAAAATTGCAGTGCAAAGTCAGCATTTATAGGAAGTGAAACAACTGTTTTGAGAGTTGAACATTTATAAACCTGCTCTTCTCTGTTGTGATAATTTAAACAAGGTATAAACTCAGTTGCTACAAGAAGTTAAAAAGGCAATTTGATGGAAACAGTGTGCTAACCAGATATCAAGCATTATCAAACTTTAAAATATTAGTTGTACAACCCTGTGCTATACAGTAATATCCCTATGGCAGTGAAGATAGTTAATATAAAACTGTCTGTGCTACAGAGCAAAGTGGTGAACTGTGAACTCTGGTGAACGTTTGTAATGCTAAAACCTCACATGAGCTACAATGGCTTTCAAAAATAAGAGTGCATGGTTAACACAAACAAGTGTGCAAATGGGTCACCTAATGAGTGATGCTGAGAAGCAAAATTTGTTTATCAAAGACACTGCTTAAAACAGGAACTTGTGGATAAGACAACACAGGACTTCTCAGTCGGCCATCCTGCAATAAGAGAAACTAAATCTGAATTTCTGATGGTGGTGCAGCGGTAGCATTGTTGCCTCACAGCAAGAGGTTCTCCGGCTCGATTATTGGCTGGAGCACCTTCTGTGTGGAGTCTGCATGTCCCTCCCGCGGTCGAGTGGCGTTTGAAAGACATGCGTAGAATGGGCGTGCCTTCACTGAAGGTTGGTCGTCGAGCTGGCACCTGTAAAAAATCTACTGCCAATCATTAGCGGACCGGAGTTCCACTGCGGCGACCCCTAACCGGGAAAAGCCGAAAGAAAAACAATTATTAGAAAAAAGTCAGAGTCTTGACTGAGACTGCATAACTAATGCAGTCATAGGTTCTGTATCTTACCAAAAAGAATCAACAGTAAAAGAGGTGGTTTGTGAAAATGAAAGTAAAGTATCAAAAGTGTAAAAAGCTATTGGGTGTAATTGACAATGAAAGAGCTGTGAAAGGCAACAGAGATAAAGAAAATGTTGCATTGTTCAAAAGACTGTCTGAGCTTTCCAAACAAGATGAATCAGCAAAAGAAAACAGTAAACTGGAGAAATTTATAAAACAGGTTTACCTGAACAAGGGGCTGCGTAAAAACTGAAAACTAACACCAGTATGGCTGTTTCAACAGAGGTTGGATTCTCTAACACATGGAATGAAAAGTTATACAAATATGTGGAAAGTACAAGAGATGCAGAAAGAGTTTTAACTATCTTCAGAAAGACCAAACTAAAGAAATCTAGAAGGAAAGAGGGTCTGTTTTAGTGAGGCTGGAAAAACGTATAAATTGGGGAAAAGAGCAAGCTGAACTTAAGCTCAAACTTTAGAGATGAAACCAAGGTCAAATTCAGTCCCAAGTTGATACTGTAGTTTTACAGAGTGTCTAGAGTGAAAAGGAAGGCCTATGTCAAGAGTTGCAAACCAATAATGATGCTGTTCTTGGTTCAAAAGTAAAGTTCCAGAATGTCTTAGCTGAAGTGAGTTACTAAAGGCACAACTCCAAGGGACTGAAACCAAAGAAAGAATTACACAAACTCTTCTTCATAACAACGATGTGACCACTTCCCTAACTTAAAAGGAAGACATTTTGCTCCAGCTTACGAACACACAAAAAAAAAAAATCTGAAAAAGGTACATGAAAGTAAATAGCTCTTGTCAGGAAAGAACTTTTAAAAAGCTTTCTGTTTGTAAAGTCATAAAGAAATAGAATAACAGTGACTTAAATGCCTTTAGCACATTTATAAGCTGAAACAAAAATGCAAAAAGAATGAAAAAGCCTTGCTTGTGTGTTACAAGGAGAAAAAAAAATTGTACTGCAATCTGGATAAGGTACCCAGTGTGTACAAATATGGAGGCAGAAAACAAAACCCAAAGCAAATCCTTGGAGAAAGCAAACAATACATTTAAAACAGTGTATTAATCTTTCTTCTCATACTGAGACTATACAAGAAAGGTATACTGCTGCAACAGACCCACAAAATGAAAACAATTTCCACAAGCAGAAGGAAGATTCACCAAGTTTCTAAGGCACAGAGAGATCAGTAGCAGCATTCAAGGCCTGAAGGCCATAGAAACAACTATACAAACCAAAACTAAAGGCTAGCCTGGCATTGTAGTAGAAAAGCAGTAAAAGAACCTAAAGCTCTTTCGGAAGAGACCCAAGAGTGTCTCAGAAACCGAACACAGTGCTGTCAAGCAGGCTAAAGCAAAACATTGTCCCACATTTGCCTGATCTATGGTCTTATCAGAGAGATCAATAGGGATCACACTGTGCAAATATAATAGGGGGGAAAAGAACATGAAAATTTGTACGTATATCCTTTTTCAACAAAAAGTGTAAAATCTCTCTGTGAAAGAAAATTCAACAACTAAACTAGCAACTGGCAAGAAGCTTGCAAACAAAATAGTAGATATGTTAAACAGGCTGTTACTCCGAAATCTTTGCAACTATAGAAGGAAGTAGCAAATATAGCTGGGAATACAGCAACTATAGATGCTGCAGTGGAGACTATGCCATTCTAAAGTCTGACTTGGGATAATTGCAATAACGGCATACTAATACAAGCTATTAAGGCAAAGCAGTTGCTGGATGATGAATCAGGGTTACATCTTAAGTCCACAGAACAGGTTCATAAAAGCCTTGGTGTCTGTTCATCCTTATGCTGCGGTGTTTCATACAATTATTAGCATACAAGTGATGGTCGCGATTCTAACTTGTCAAAACGGTTCCCAAACATTACTCCAATAGTATCTCCAAAAATCAGAAACATTTGTATACGTTGAAAACTTATTTCTTTTATTTAATTTAAAGGAAAAAACGTTAAAAGAATAAAATTTTATTTGTAGCAAACTCAGGCAGATAAGTATTGTAGTTCTATGTAGAAGAAAACACACGGGTTACCATATATATATATATATATATATATATATATATATATATATATATATATATATATATGTATAGCAGGAAAAGTATTCATCAAATCCATATCTTCTTTTTTCATTGGACCAATAAAGTATGGGCCTATGAATCATTGGTAGACTAAACCAGGGGTGGAGTTACTCATCTCATTGCATAAGAGGAATAGGCCATCAGGAATTTGGTTGGTGGTTGGAGTGGGATCCCCTGTTTATTTATATTGTCCAATAATATCTTTTGAGGGAGGGCATGGGTGTCCGTTACCATGGGGCCTCATGATTGGGTATCTCTGTGAACTAAATTAAAGTATTTGATTTGCTACCATGGGAGTCTTTATGTAAGGGACTGGTTCCAGAGAGGTAGCCATTGAGTATAGGGAGAAGAGTGTGACTTAACCTATCAGTGCAGCGGAGTGGAGCAATGTAACCATCCCGCTTCAATGTGAAAGGTGAATGGGTTGGATTCTAATGCGAATGAGGAACCTGACCGCCATTGCTTAGTTATGTGCCTGTGTCACTGTAATTGTTCCTAAAGGCATGTGGCTGACCAATGACATCAGACTATTTCAGGGTTTTTTAAAACACTATTTACAATTTTTAAAATACGTATAACATGGCAAGTTAATCATTGAAACAAGAAATTTAAAATATCAAAATTGCATATGTATAGAAGCTCGTGTACACTGCTTTCAATTACACTTCATCAGACATGCCTAAGTAGAAAAGAGGAAATGCATTAAAAAATTAAAATTTACACCTAAATGGTTTTGTTTAAAGTGTTTTTGGAATCCGCTGTTCATTGTCTCCAGTGAGTATCAATTCCACGTCTGTGTAAAAAATGGACAATAACAATAGTAATTACTGACTAGATGAAACTAGATGAATAGATGACAATGGGCAATCATAGTCACTAGATTATCAGATGAAAATGAGCAAAAACAGTAATAATAACTGACCAGATGAAGATAAATGGATTAATAAATAAAGTCGAGAGCCAGTGAAAAATCAAGGGGGCAGGCTCTAGGGTAAAAGTGAGGGTATCTAAGAACTAATGGCAGGTACATTGGTTGGGACGGGCTGGATGAACTCTGTGTGGTCTAATAAATAATCTAATAAATCTTCTTCTTTTGGCTTTTCCTGGTTAGGGGGTGCCACAGTGGATCACCTGTCTGCTCATGACTGGCAGTGGAGTTTTACAGTGCCGAGTTGCCAGCCCGCCACCCAACCTTCCACAGAAGGCACACACACACACACACACACACACACACACACACTCACGCCTAGGGACAATTTAGAGTGTCCAATACATCTTCAGCATATCTTTGGGATGTAGGACGAAACCGGAGCACCCAGAGGAAACCCACGCGACCACAGGGAGGACAAGCATACACTGCACAGAAGGGACCCCAGCCGAGGATCAAACCGGTGAACCTCTTGCTGTGAGGCGACAACGCTAACCTCTGCACCACCGTGGCCACGCCCTTATGATCAATAATAAATAATACTTGTATTTTGATTGGGTACATACCTGACTAATAAAATAATAAAAATAGAAAAAAGACTGACTTAAAGAAAACGTATGCAAAGCTGAGTAGTAAGCATGAAAATTACAGAACTACACAGTAGAAAACTTAAACTTGAATTAATTCTAGCACAGTCACAAATAAACTTTGTCTATGTAAGACTTTAAGAAGAACTGTACAAAGGAAGCTGATAATGAAAGTACAATGCAGAAGCCATCACTGCCAAGATGTATTCAAACTTGCTGAGATGTACTGTGTGAAATGGCACTCTAATAAATGTAAGATTCAGATAAGCACGAGTTACACCAAGCCACCTATTCTGTAAAAGAGAAAAGTCACAATTTTCAATATGGGTTTGAAAAGATTCTAACAGAGAAGAATCTAAAGTTGAGAATTCATGGAAGCCGGTTAAGGTTGATGTCTGTCAATATATTACTAAACCAGCATATGTGTAAAACAATGAAAACTTGCTGTTGTGCCATCTACTGATAGACATCCAAAACAGAAGAATTAGCAAATGGCTAACATTCATAGGTTCATAGGTAGGTACTAGGCTATCGGCCCAAAGGCCTACGTAAGCCTAGCCAACAAGGGTCCCTGGCTTACGCCACCCAAGAAAGTTATTTTCCTGTGCCACTGTCGAGCAGAGACACAGAAGTGATCCCCGGGATGTATTTCCTATTTCCCATCCACTCATAAAGATTTATCTTGAAGAGTGATAATGAAGAACTTTGCTTGACATAGATGGGTAGCCTGTTCCAGAGTATGGGAAGTCTCTGGGACAGGAATCTATCCCTGCAGCGTGTCCTGTTTATTGTGGTGACAAGGTTTAGGTCCCTAGAGCGTGTAGCTCGGAGGGATTGGGATTTCTTTATGTGTAGCAAGTCCAACAGCTCTGGGTTTGACATAGCTTTATATATTCTGTGAAGTTAATCACATCTGAACCATTAAACAAGTGAGAACAGTGAGGTTTAGCCTAAAACTTATTGAGGAAATAAGTAAGCTGCAGTAGATGGGCAAGTTGTCAGAATACCTCTCAACCTCTTAGTGCAAAAAATCTGGACAAAGCTTAAAACAGTGGGGAGACAAAAGCCCCAATATAGGTACAGATTTTAAATAGTGCTCTTACAAACTTAGAACATTGCTAGAATAACAGGATTTGTCTTAGTATGCATTTTCTGAAGGAAATGAACACTAAAACACTTATGTTTGTCATTATTTAGTGATTTCAATCCTCACTAATTTGCCAGAAAACCACAATTTAATGAAGAACAGACCAAAAATATGAGTCAAAAATCTGGTCATTTTGCAAAAATCCAGATAGTTGACAGGTTTCAGGTGGCCTTAGGAGTGCAGGAAGCTTGTCCAGAGCTGCCCGGTGGGCAAGCTTATATGCAAGAGCACAGCATAGAAAACCAGGCTATAAATACTGCATGGAAGTCAGTCATTTTACAATTCAGAAGGGAAAACTGGGTTTTAAGGAACCATGGAACTCAATGGAGAACTTAATCATGGCAAGTAGGATAACTGAAAGGGTTACAGGAAGGTGGGATTAATAGAAGAATGGGGAGAAACAGCTGCAGATGGGCTGAACAAGACCAGTCACACAATTTCACTTATATCAGCTAATTCATGCATTCTTATGTTAGCGTGTTTACACATTTTCTTTGCTTATAAACCTTTTGCATTATGTAAATTGCCTACTGCAGGGGTAACATATATGCCAGACTCCTCTGCTATACCTGTACTTTATATAACAGTCAGCCACAAATGTGAATAAATAAATAACACTGAAATCACCTTGCAGTCCACGATAGGAATCCTGCATCATTTAAAAGCTAAATTGAATTTCAGAGTGATACATTTACATATTCAATAGTTTTAATACAAATTACTTGGAACACAATGTGAGTTTTGAACCTTCCACAACACCGGCAATTATCTAGAATATGATACCCTTGAAGCAAAGACTTCACTTTATTGTAATATTCACAGAAAATCAATATTAGGTCTGGTAAGAACAAATGCAGCCCATTCACAATATATTTGACTAAATATTGTGTGGGTGCGTTTTGTAGTACTCAGTACAATGCACACTGACTGGGTCTTTTACTGTGCTGTCTGGTATGTCATGTGCTTAATTTGATAAATCAATTAGAAAGTGATTTAAATCATGAAAAATCATAACAGTCAATTTACTAATTCACAATGTAGATGATTAGAATGAATGTACAGCTGTTTGATGGACATGCAGTCTTTCATTCTGTCTTACACACACACACACACACACACACACACACACACACACACACACACACACACACACACACACACACACACACACACACACCAATACCAATACATACACAACTGCTGCATCTCCATATTCTTTCATTAACCTCTGATAATTTTCAGCTAAAAATGTCTTTAGTACCTTTAAAACTGTCTTTTGGCTGCCCTCTGAACAGAATCAGTATCTTTAATGGAAAAATACTGTAAGAGAAACAATCTAGTGCCATAAATGTTTACCAAAACTTCAGCAGAGGTGACAGTAGAATAGACTAGCAAATTCTACTAAAGCAAGCAGTAGTTTAGACATCAACATAGACATTTTTATTACGGGGATGGCATTTTGGTATATTGGCAGGCTAGAAGGACTTTACTGCTCATGCCTAAAATGTTTGTATGTAATTATTCCTGCAAAATCAGAAAACAATATAAGTACAAGGGATGCTCTTGCTGATAAAAGTAAAGCGCCTCCAAATGCAATAGAAGAATCAAATACTGGAGGCCTAAGTGAAGAACTATGAAAAAATAATGTTGTCTTTTGTTCAAGAAGTTAATGTTATCCAGACAGAAAAAGGAGGCATTTGTCTAACTGGTTAATCAGAATGTAGCTCAGAAGGCGCTGTCTACAAAAGCTAAGAATACAGTTAAAAAATATACACAAGGTCAGATTCTGCATGACAGAAAAATATCAGACTACAAACAAGCTGCTCTTTCTGCAAACAGACAAGCTGCTCTGCCCTAAAGCTTACATACAGAGTACACTCAATGTCAAATGAAGGTTCTTTTAGGTCAATAAGATGCCCTGCGGCAAGGTATTTGTGGAAAGTATAACCTACTCCAGAATACATGTGCAGATTTGAAATGGTGCAAGGAGACTAACTAAAGCTTACAGAGACAACATTTGCAAGAAAGTGCAAAAAAAACTATGACTGGAATAAAAAGCTGGGCTACAAACTGAAGAACAACACCATTTTAGAGTTTAAGTCCAAGAACCACATTGCTCGAGTCAATAAGCAAATGAGAAATGTACAATATAAACCTTCTTAGATGGTGGAGAAACTCAATGTGGGACATCTGTCAAATGCTTTGAGAAAAGCAACATAGGAAGATAAGTACAATGAATACACAAATTCAGACATGGAGAACTGCACTTGGACTGCAATTGCCAAGTACCTGGGTCAGGTGAGATGAGAGTCAGCTGCACACTGATTCTCACAAACCCAGGCAGTTCAGGCATAGCTGTATGTGACATTGTTCAACTATTGGTAAGTTTTGGGCTTATGGAGCTGATGTGCATTAGCACTTTGGGTCGGGGCTTCCAGACACCTTCTGGGACTGCAAGAAGTTGCAGTCTCCTTCCCATAAAAGATATTGGAGCCGGAAGAGACATAGAATCATGTGGCCTTAGGAGTGCAGGAAGCTTGAGACAGTGTGACGCATTGGATAGCAGAGGACAGAAGACAGGTCTTAGTGATGAAATGCATTATGAGGCCTAACAGGAAATAAAGTAAAGTTGGAGTCAGAGGTCTCATCAGAGAGAGAGAGAGAGAGAGAGACAGACAGAGAAAGGCCTGAACAACATGTGTCTGAAGAGTAAGCCAATAGGAGTGCAGGAAGTTTGAGATAGTGTGAAGCAGTGGATAGCACAGCAGAGGACAGAAGACAGGTCTTAGTGATGAAATGCATTATGAGGCCTAACAGGAAATACAGTAAAGTTGGAGTCAGTGGTCTCAAGAGAGCAGAGAGAGAGAGAGACAGAGAAAGGCCTGAACAACATGTGTCTGAACAGTAAGCCTATAGACTATACATTTTCATGGAGACTATACATTTTCATGGAGAGCTGCCAGTGAGTGCATTAACTACTGTCTTAAAATTCCTTGCTGAATGGAATGTTAACACTAAAATGCTTTGCTAACAATTTACTTGCAGTGAGATTATGAACTACTGTGTTAAATGGCTTGCTATCCTGTATAAAGATTACCTGCATCTGAAAGGTCATTGAGTTGATGAACTTTTTTATTCCTTGGTTCTGTTTTCCAATGTTTATAATGCCATTAAATTTGGCTGTGACTGCTCTGTGATATTTGGATCACTGTAAAATCTGTAAAATGCCACAGTATTTCAAGAAACCATACCATACCCCCCCCCCCCCCCCCACACACACACACATATACACACACACACTTTCAGCAGGATTTACTTGTGTGCAAAGAATTAAGAAATATATCTACATCCTACATGCTGGAAATCTTTTTTCATAATACCAGAGTGCTTTGTTCAAATGCCACCAAATGAAATGTAATCGATTAACTTTTCATTGACAATAACTGTACATAAATGCCTGCGTCATTAAGAACAGTGATTTTTAGGAATGGAATATTTTTACAACATAAGCTTTTTTCAGTGATAAGAAACTGATAACAAATTTGTATTTGTAAGGGGCAATGTCCTTCATTTATTTATTTATACTTATGTGATTCTAGTTTTGTTTTTAAACTTTGTACCTTCTAAAATCTCACTTGGAAAAAAAGCACTAGGTTATAAAGGATGTTAACTTCCTACTTTCACCAGCCTCCAGTTCTGAGACAGCATTATAACAAAATGTGTACAGCAACAAAGGTGAGTAGATTAGTTGGACGTGGCTCTTATGAAAACCGACAAAAAGAAAAAAGAAAAAATAAATAAATAAATAAATATATATATATATATATATATATATATATATAGCTGTATCTATATCTATATACTCACACACACAAACATATACAAATGTCACTACAGACCTTCAAAAACCTGTCATCCACAATATATGCAGAAGACCTTGTGGTGCAATCTAGTTCGTCATCTAGGGTGCCAACAAAAAATTAGAATAACAATGCTTTGCTGTTTTTCCTACAAACACCAAACATTAGCCTAAAGAAAACAAAGGTCATACTTATGTGATACTTCACAGAGACCTGGCGAAGCTAATCATTTACTTACAAGTGAACATAAACATTTGTCATTCAAACAATCTGAGTGGTTCAAGTAGCTAGGAATTTAGCTGGACAATTCAGTGTCCTTCACATACCACAGCACAAGATTATTAGTACAATGTGACCAGGCTCCTCTTGTATGAATCTTGGATTGACTCTGGGAAGAAGTGTTTTTACCAGGAGCAACTGAGTCATTCCTTACATGCTCTCTGGACCTGGGCACCAAAACCAAAAAGTTAGAAAGCACAAAGAATGAAATGTCTTTTTATTTCTTTTACTTCTCTCTCTTTCTCTGGGCAATATCCACACCACAGACTTTCCCTAAAAATGTTGACAATTATAGGTTCATAGATTCATAGGTTCATACTAGGCTATCTGCCCTAGGGCATTTATAAGCCTAGCCAGAGTGTGTTTGGCTTTCGCCACCCATTTTAAATTAATTTTGCTATGCCCTTTTTCGAGGTTAGTATACTGTGCTTCTGTCTAACAGTGACACAGAAGTGATACCCGGGGTAAACCTACGATCTCCCATCCACTCAAGATTCCTCTTGAAGAGAGTCAATGAGGGACTCTGCCTAACCTGGACTGGGATTTTATTCCAGAGTGAAGGGAGCCTCTGGGTTATGAATTTGTCCCTCCAGCATGTCCTATTTATTTCAGTGCTGAGGTTCAAGTCTCTCGAGCGCGTAGCTCGATGGGATTTGGATTTTCTGAGGTGCAGCATGTCCATTAATTCGGGTTGGACATGGCTTTATACGTCAGGCACAGATCGCCTCTGAGCAGGCGGTATGCCACTGAGTAGAGCTGGAGTTTCTTTAACCGGGCAGCATATGGCATCTGTTTGAGCCCTTTGATCCTCTTGGTGAAGTACTTTTGGGGTCTTTCCAGTTGCTGCAGGTGTCTGGTAAGGTACATCCCAAAAGGGCATTGTACTCAATTATGGGCCTGATGAGAGATGAGTAAAGAGGCACGATGACCTCCCCTGATCTAGATGTGAATCCCTTCATGATTAGGTGGGCTATATAAAATGTTCTTCTAACCACTTTGGCCACATGGTTGTCAAATGAGAGATTGCTATCAACTTGGGTCCCCAGGTCCCTAATTACTTCTTCTGTACTTAATGGATTACCACCTATGTGGTAATTTGTGGGCACTTTGTTTTTGCCAAAGGGGATGACTATACACTTTTTGGCGTTTAGCTTGAGGCCATGGCTCTGGCACCAGTTGTCTGTTTCTATGAGGCCCTTTTGGAGGATGCTTGTGTCAGCTGAAGAGTCGATTATGGCGCCCAGTTTGCAGTTATCTGCGAACTTGGTCAGCCACAGTCCTTCCCTGTTGGCCTGTACCTCCGAGAAATATATACCGAACAAGAGAGGTCCCAGGACTGAGCCTTGTGGGACACCACTTGTAACTGGTTTGGAGTCTGACATGGCTCCAGCAATTCTAACCATGTGGGTTCTGTCCTTGAGCCAGTTTGCAACCCATCTAGTGACATAGGGGTTTATATTTAAGCTGGTGAGCTTATCTATAATGCCCGAGTGGGGTATTGTATTGAAGGCTTTTGCGAGGTCCAGGTAGGCTGTGTGGACCACCTTCCCCTCGTCAATGGCCTTGGTTACTGTTTCAAAGAAATTGACCAGGTTTAAGAGGCAGGATCTGCCCTTAACAAAGCTGAACTGGGTAGGATCCAGTGTCTGTAGGTCCCCAATATCTTTATTTATGAGGTCCATGATGATCCTTTCCATAGCTTTGCAGACCAAGCTAGTCAGGCTTATGGGGCGATAGTTTCCAGGATCCGTTGAGGCACCACCTTTGTGGAGAGGGACCACTGTTGCTGTACGCCACTCTTTGGGTACATATCCAAGGCTGAGATTAAACAGTAGTTTTATGTTTGGGTTTAGCTCTTCTTGGAGTTCATGTAGGACGCAGCCCGGGACACCGTCTGGTCCCATTGATGCTGTGTTTTTTGCTTTGAAGAGGGCGGCTCTTACCTGAGCATCTGAGATGTCAGGGGGGGCAGCACTCTGCTGGGATAGATATTTGCCCTTTTGGTGGGGAGGGGGGGGAAGAAGTTTGCGCTGAACCTGTCAGCTAGGATGTTGGCAATGTCTGTGGGTTCAGTGTATTTTTTGTCATTTTGGACTAATTCTGAGCATATCTGGGAATTCCCACCCAGGTTCCTAACATAACTAAAGAAAGCCTTGTGATTATCCTTAGTGTCCTGTGCAATTTTTCTCTCGAAGCTGGCTTTAGACGATTTTATGAGTGCCCATAGTTTTTTGCTAATACTGATCAGAGATGCCTTCCCTTTTTGGGATTTTGCTCTATCATGTAGTAGCTGCCTCCTTCTATTGTATAGTTTGTTTATGGCTGGGGTCCACCAGACAGGACATCTGCCTTTGGAGGATTGGGTCTTGGTTTTATTTGGGATTGCATGATCCATGCATTCCTGAAGGTGTTCATAGAATGTGTTTATAAAGGATTCTGTGGTCTGGGCCGTATTTTCCACAGGCCCGGGGGATTTGAAGGATTTCACCTCGGTTTTGAGGAGTGTGAAATTTGCTTTACAGAAGTTTTTCACTGTGGTTTTCTGGACAGGGGGTGGGGTCGGGATGTGAATATCCAGTGAGATTAGTTTATGGTCTGATCTTACCAGTGAGGGATACACTTCTGGTCTGGAGCATAGAGTCCCCATGTTGGTGATGATCAGGTCCAGTATGTTTTCCCCTCTTGTGGGAGTGGTAACAAGTTGTTCCATAGCATTTGAGTTTATAAATTCTAGGAACCTTTGGGCTAGGGTGTTGGAGCTAGAGTAATGCTCCCAGTCTATGTTTGGGTAGTTGAAGCCGCCCAATATAATGGTGTTTGGAGAGACCTTCATATTTTCCAGTGTTCTCAGGAAGGCCGAGTGGGGTTCCTGGGTTTGGGAGGGTGGTCTGTAGCAGGCTATAAACTGGAAGGCAGTTTTACCCACTGTTAGTTGCACATGGATAGTCTCTGATGCTTCGTGCTGTGCCACCAACCTGGAGGTGTGGGTATCCTTGACGAATATTGATACTCCCCCTCCTTTTGTGGTTCGGACCAAGTTTTGGGGCCAAAAAGCATGGTATGAGGTATAACCTGGTAGTGCTGGGTTGCTCTCGGGATCCTTGAACCAGGTTTCTGTTACTGCACAGATATCGATGTTCTCCATGCTAAGGAGAGTTTCGAGTGCATGCATCTTGAGGTTTAGACTTCTGGCGTTGAGTAGCATTACTCTTAGTTTTTTATCCCTTGTGATACCTATGGAGGTGGGTTTGTCTTTTGAGCCTTGCCTAAAAAAGGCACTATGGGGGTAGCAAGAGCCTTTGCCAATATCCGAAAGTCCAGGGGCGACAAACAAAATAAACAAAAAATTGTCTGCATTCCAACTATGCTGTCTACTCATAAAATACTATGTACAGACTGCTACCCCACCATTAGATTACTACTTTAATTTTTCCAACTAATCACCTCCCTCCCAGGATGAAAGGGCAGTGACCCTTCCAAGAGTTTCATGTAATCTAAGCTGAACAGAATGCTCTAGCAACAGACCGGCCCCGAGTACATCTGCTGTCCACACACCTAACAAGCATATAAAACCATTTTTTCAGAACATGAATGTTGGATAATTAAGCAATAACCAGCGACGTGGTGTGGTATACTGAAGATTTACCAACGGTCGGTGTGGTTTAATCACGAGGGCGAAGCCAGAGTGATTAAATAAAGCCAACCGTGGGTAAATTTAAATATAACACAACCACGGAGTCAGTTACTGCTATTATACAATGACATTATTTAAGAAAAACAATACTTACTTTTCTTAAATAATGTCTTTGTATAATGGCACATTACTGTTCTTAAGTGGCTGGTGGTATACTGCTGCCTTGTTTTGATGTACTGCGCATGAGTATGGGACTTGCGTTCCCAAGCATACCCAGTAAATCAATGCTTTGAAAAGGAAGCAACAGAGAAAAGAAAGTCTCCATTGCTCCATTTTTGTTTTGTTTTCTTTTTTTTTTTTATTATTGTCACCCGCGGTAGTGGTGCTGCGGTAGCACTGTCGCCTCACAGCAAGACATTGTCCCATTTGATTCCCCGTTCGATTTTCAGCGTCTTCTGTGTGGAGGCATGCGTGAATGGGTGTGCCTTCGTTGAAGGTTGTGCGTCAGGGCTGGTAACTCGGCACGTAAAAATCCACTACCAAATATTAGCGTACTGGAGTTCCGCTGTGGCGACCCCTAACCGGGATAAGCCAAAAGACACAACAACAACATTAAAAAAAAGTTTGGGCTACTTTAGGGGTAGGTGAGAGAGACAGAATGGAGGAAATGCAAAGAAAATCAGGTGCATGTCTTTAGTTTTAAATAACGTACCCGACTTTCTTTGTATTTCCTCCATGCTGCCTCTTGGGTATGTCCGGAGTACAGACTATAGTTTTTTTTTTTTGAAAAAAAAAAAAGTTTTGGAATATACGAACAGAAATGAGTCCGGGTGATTGGACCTTTTTCCATTGGTATATTCTGGGATTTATAACGGGCAAGCTGGTTGGGCTGGCCAATCAGCGTGCACGTTTTTGAATACTAACAATGACTGGCCATTAGAATTAAAAAAAGTAGCACGCTGATTGGTCAGCCCAACAGGCATGCCTGTTGTAAATCTGAGCATGTACCAATGGAAAAAGGTCCGGTTGCCTGGACTTTATTCCATTGGTATATACTGTAACTTTTAATTTTTTAAACAAAAATAAATAAATAAAATTAGAAATCCAGACACATACGAAAGACACAGGATGGAGGAAATCCTAGGAAAATCATGTACATTATTCAAAATTAAAGAAATGTACCTGATTTTCCTTGTATTTCCTCCATTCTGTCTCTTTCCTACCCCTAAAGTGTCCGAAACTTTATTTTGCTAAAAAAAAGAGCAATGGAGACCTTTCATTCTCCGTTGCTTCCTTTACAAAGCACTAGTGTACTAGTTAAGCATGGGAATGCAAGTCCCATACACATGCGCGATACATCAGAAAAGCCCTAGGATACCGGAGAAAACACGGAAGGGCACAATGGAGGCATTATACAAAGACATTTTTTTCTTAAATAACATCATTGTATAACAGCAATAACCTACTCTATGGTGTGGTATATTGAAGAGTTACCCACGGTTGGCTTCACCCTCATGATTAAACCACATCAACTGCGGGTAAATCTTCAATATACTACACCAACATCATTGGTTATTGATACAGACTCTCACCTCAAGTCACTGCTACATTTGTCAGCTCACTTTCCTAATTCTGTTTTTTATTACATACCTAACCCTTGCTCTAGGTGCAGAATATCATACATCTTACTCAGTCTCTCTTCTTACAGACAAATTATTAACATTTTTATTTTTTAAACAACATCCTATACAGTGCTTGTGCCCAATGCAAACTAAAGTACAGTTGTGTACCTACCATAAATGTAGATGTTCGAGTGTATTCACTGTTGCAGTCATTACTCTTGGGTTATCCTGCTGGCAGGCTACCTTCAGTCGGCCAGAATTCCAAAGTCTAGGTCCGGAGTCAGTTGCTGTCGCCTCTTCCCTGACGTCAGTGCGCCAGGGGTATAAAAGATGCAGCCGATGCCATTTTATTCAGTTTTTCTTGCCCCAGATGTCAGGTGCCCCCAAATGGTAGGCTGAAAAATATGCCAATAAAAAATGCATGCACAAAAATAACATTTCTTTCATCTACAAGCAAATACACCAAATAGGTTGTATAGGATAGAGAAGTGCAGATAAGTCCCAGCAAAGAAAAGGGGGATGGTGGATGGGTAACCTGGACTGCAACAGTGAATACACTCAAACATCTACATTTATGGTAGGTACACAACTGTACTATGTTCATAGTGTTTCACTGTTGCAGTCATTACTCTTGGGTAGAATCCCAAAGCTGAGGTTGGGTGGCTGAGCTAAATAGGATTAGGAGAGGCTATAAGGCCCTGCAGAACTGCAGTGGCAAAGCCTGCTCTGGACTTAGAGTAAAGAGGTAAGTGGTAGTGCTTTGTGAAGGTGTGCACTGAGCTCCAAGATGAAGCCTCTAAGATATATTTGGTTGGTACTCCTCTGAGGAAGGCGACTGAAGTGGCTGCTGCTCTGGTGGAATGAGGCCTAATGCCCTTAGGCACTGATTTGCCATGTTGAAAATAGCAGAAACAGATGCAATGGCCTATCCATTTTTAAATAGTCTGTTTTGAGATGGCCTTTCCTTGTGATCCTGCAGCATAAGACACTAAAAGTTGCTCAGTCTTTCTGAAAGCTTTAGTTCTGTCCAAGTAGAAGCATAGCTGCCTGTGTATGTCCAAAGAATGGAGAATTTTCTCACCCTTGTTCTGTGGATTTGGATAAAAGGTAGGCAAGTGAATGGTTTGGTTGAGGGCCACACTGGACACCACCTTAGGCATAAATGTAGGGTTTGCTCTCAGAGAAACCCTGTCTGGATGAAAGATGATGAAAGGTTCCACAGCCATGAGTGCATGTAACTCCAAGACTCGCCTTGCAGAGGTTATGGCTAGGAGCAGAGCTGTTTTCCAGGATAAGAATTTTATATCTGCTGGTGATGCTGGCTCAGAAGGAGGCAGTGTGAGTTTTTCCAAAACATAATTGAGGTCCCAGGCTGGAATTGGTGCTCTCCTTGGAGGCCTAATGTTTTTGGCCCCTCTGAGGTACTGCCTTATTAAAGGATGTGAAAAAATAGGTGGTTCCGTATTGTAATGGGCTGAAATGACAGAGGTGTGAATCTTAACTGATGAGAAAAGAAAGGCCTTTGTTCAGCATCTCAGTTAGGTATTGTAAAATCTGAGGGATATTTGGTACACACGTGTCAATGCCTTGTTCCTGGTTCCAAGCACAGCATCTCTTCCATTTTTCTGCATAAGATTTTCTGGTACTGGGCCTCCTGGCCTCCAAGATGACATCCATAACAGCTTTTGAAAGAGGAGTGTTCAGAATGGCTACATTATCCACCATGCTGCCAGATTTAAGGTCCTGAGTTGGCTGTGCAGGATCTGATTGTTTTGTTGGGTCAGCAAGTGAGAAGTCTGAGGTAAAATCCATGCTGGGCCTTGAGACAAGCTCTTTAGGACTGGGTACCAGTGCTGGCGTGGCCAGTCTGGTGCAATCAGAATCATTTTTGGCTTCTCTTGTCTGACCTTTAGGAGTACCCCGGGAAGGAAAGGCAGTGGGGGAAAAGCATACACTGTTAGGATTTTTCCAGCTGAATGATAGGGCGTCCACTTTCCATGCTTGCTTGCTTGTGGTAAATCCTTGTGCAAAATCTCTGCAACTGACAGTTGTGAGGAGAGGCAAATAGATCTATGTCTGGGCATCCCCATTTCCTTATTATCATGCTGAAGACTTGTGGATCCAGTTTCCATTTGTGGGGATCCATGAGGTTTCTGCTTAGTTTGTCTGGAAGAGTATTTGTTTTTCCTGGCAGGAATTGTGCTTGCAGGTGAACTTGAAGAGCCAATGCTGTGTCCCATAAGGTCATTGCTTGTCTGCAGAGGGGGTAGGAATGTGTACCTCCCTGCTTGTTTATGTACTACATGACCATAGTGTTGTCTGTCTTTATCAGCAACTGTCCTGGATGAAGTAGGTCCTTGAAAGCTGGCAGGGCATTTTGAACAGCTAGCATCTCTTTTTGATTGATGTGAAGATGCATCTGGTTTGCAGGTCATGTGCCCTGAATACATTTTCCTGTCATATGGGCCCCCAGGCATAATCTGATGCATCCGTTGTCAGTGTCTGTCTGGCTGTGGGTAAACTGAGTGGCAGACCCTTGTTGTTGTGACAGGCTTCTGCCCACCATCGAAACTCCTGTTGTAGGCAGGGAATGAGTGGAATTACTGTCTCCAGGCTGTGGCAATGCTGAGTCCAAACACTTTTTAGATACCATTGTAGTTTCCTCATATGCAGTCTGGCAGATGGAATTAGTAGAATGCAGGATGCCATGAAACCCAAAGCCTGCAAGAATTTCCTTGCAGATAAGTGGGTTTTTGTTGCCAATTTCTTGAAATAAGTAATTGGTTGCTTTTGCTTGTCTGGCGTGAGATAAGCCATCTGGGCAGTTGTATTTAAGCTTGCACCCAGGAATATTATCTCTTGAGAGGGTACTAGTTTTGATTTCTTTTCGTAGGCCAATTAGTAATCTTTTTACAAACACCAGACGCTTTAGAAGAGTGTCTTTGTTCTCTGCTTGAATTAGGCAGTCGTCCAAGTAGGGATATATTTGAATTCCTTTTTGTCTGCAAAACGCAATTACTGGTGCCAGGCATTTTGTGAAGACCCTGGGTGCAGTAGATAAGCCAAAGGGCAGTGCAGAGAATTGGTAATGCATTTAGCCAGCTATGAATCTGAAGTATCTTCTGAAAGATTGTCTTATTGGGACATGCAGGTATGCCTCTTTTAGGTCCAAAGTTACAAGCCAAGCCTTTTTGCCCAGCATGGGCAGTAGCTGCTGTAGCGTCAACATCTTGAATTTTGGAACTTCCAGAAACGTATTTAGTATAGACAGGTCCAGTATTGGTCTCCAGATTTTGTCCTTTCTGGATACTAGGAATAGTCTGGAGTAAAATCCTTGCCCCTGCTCTTGTTGTGGTACTTGCTGAATGGCCCTCATGTCCATGAGGGCTGTAATTTGTTTTTGTGCCTCTGCCCATTGATTGTGTAGCAGGTTTGGCATACCCTTTGACATTGGTAGAGTGTGAAAATGGAACCTGTAGCCTTGGGACACTATGTTCAGGACCCATTTGTCTTGGGTAACCATTTGCCAATTTGATGAAAAAAGTGTTAGTTTTCCCCCTAAGCGGGCTGCCAAAAGAAAAGTGCTTGGATCTGGTAGAGGAAAGTCATTGGGACTGTTTCCTGTAAGGTTGTGATTTGTCTTCTCTGCTTTTGGAGGTAGGAGCACCCCATTGTTTAGGCCTGTATGAGCCTTGGGGCTGAGATCTGCCTCTGGGATGCCTGTATCTGCCTCTTTGAGGTCTGTCTGACACTGGAAAGGACCAATTTTTAGAAGGCCAGTTTCTGCCAAACCTGGGTGGCTGTACCTGTAAGAAATCCTTGACTGTCTGCATGGATTTAGCTTTATTCTCCATTTTTTTCAACACCTCTTCTGCTTTAGTACCAAACAAAGTATCATGTTGTAATGGTGCATCTAATAATTTTGCTTTAACATGATCAGGCAAATTCTGTTCCTTTAACCAAGCATGCCTTCTAATAACAGAACCTGTAACATCGGCCCTGCAAGAGGCCTCCAGTGAATCATAACCACATTGCAAAGTATGTTTTCCCACTTGTTCAGCTGCATGCAATAAATCCTGCAATTCCTTGTTCTCTGAACATTCAGTATTTGTCAACAATTTCTGTTTAAGCAGAGACATTAAATAATGCTGATATTTAAGCATATGAAACTGACAATTTAAAGCCCTCACAAGCAGGGTAGCAGAAGTGTAGACTTTTTTCCCCCATCTGTCTAGAGCCCTAGAATCCCTATCAGAGGGGACAGGGTTTTTTGCAGTGGAAGCTTTGACCCCTTTGGGACCCTGAGATATAGTTTCTGGGTCAGCAGCAGGGTTTTTGTATAGGAATTTATGAGAATCCAGGACCTTGTAGTATCTGTCTGGCTTAGCAGGTGCAGGGGGCAAAGAGTCAGGAGACAGTCCGGATTCTGAAAAAACATCATCTACAATATCTAGAACAGGTGGAATGGCAAGGGGTCTGTGCTGAGGAAGTAGCAGAAAGTCCCTGAGCCTTTTCTTAGATTCAGAGTAATCTTGGCTCTCCCAAAGGAAAAGCTCCCTCATAGTATGCAGGGTTTCCCCAAAAGAATAATCCTCAGGAGGAGAGGCTGAAGGAATGGATTCTTCAGCATCAGAATCCTCATAGGGAAGCATGGAGTAATCATGTTCAGAAGAGGAATCAGGGGAAATAGAAACCTGATCAGAAGAATCACACTCTGTCTCTTGCCTAGGCCTCTTAACAGGAGGGGGATGGGAGCCCCTGATCAAAGTAATTAGGTCTTCGGCCATTTTGAGCATCTGTTTTTTAGGCATGGAGGTCTGAGTAGGAGAATGCTGTACTTGTTTCTTTGTCTTTAGAGCTGCTTTAGTCTTTGTCTTTGAAGCTGAGGATGGCTTAATATATAGTTGTGTAGGTCTGATGACACCCTCAGAAGCCGATGCCTGCTCAGCGGCTCCAGACCCATCTGAGGGAATGATTTCCGAGTGTCCAATACCGTGAGTATCCAGAGGCCCAGTCGGCTCCACGTCGGAGTTGGTAGCGGCCTGTGGCTCTGAGGTAGCGGGCACCAGGGGTGTGAAAGCACCTCACTGAGAACCGGCGAACCGGCGACTGGCCTAGAAGAGGCCTCGTTGTCGGTTTTGGACCTCGGATACCTATCCTTTTCCTTGTCCTTGCGTTTTTGTAAACTCCAGTTGTCGGTTGGTCCTACGGCATAATATAATTAAATCTTCGGCCAAAGTAATGAAATGCAAAATCAAACCGACGCTTGATAGTGCGTTGGTTAAATCTAGCACAAAACCGACAGCTAGCTACACTGTGATCAGGGCTTAGGCAAGTAATACAGTAAGAGTGAAAATCCTTATGAATTATTTGCTTCCCACAAGAAATACAATTGTTAACTTTTTCTGACATCGGTCTGGAGCAAGAAACAAGTTTCCCCAACGGGGTACTTAGCTTTAATGAAGACTTCGGTTCTGAAATTCGGATTCGAAAATCTCAGGAGTTGGCCGACCGGCACTTGCAAACTGCTTTTGCTTCGGGCACTGTGCGGCAAGAAAGACTGACTAAAATGGCGTCGGCTGCATCTTTTATACCCCTGGCGCACTGATGTCAGGGAAGAGGCGACAGTAACCGACGCCGGACCTAGACTTTGGAATTCTGGCCGACTGAGGGTAGCCTGCCAGCAGGATAACCCAAGAGTAATGACTGCAACAGTGAAACACGATGAACATCATTAAAATATTAACAAACAATGACAAAATGAACAGTACATGAAAGATGATGTTATATGATAAGTAGAATAACAATACAGAATGAAAAAATATATACAAATCGATAACAGGTGTATTAAAAAGTAAAATAACAGCCATAAATTCTCCGTTGTAGTAGCTGATTGATTTCTTAGCTACCAAAAAAGTGGCTACCCACAGTGAAATGGGAATCATGTCCTTGGAAACATTCTAAAGAGACAGACATTATCAAAGTGTAATTATATGCTGTGCCTGAATTTCATTTGACCGAGGCCATAATACTGAATTGTAAGCCATAGACATGATGTGTGTTTCCCTCCTCCTGTGACTTGCTTGTGATAAAAAGAATTACTGTAACGTATAGTGCTGATTGTCAGAATATCAACAGTCATGTAGAAAGTAGTGTTGTAGTGTTTCTAAATGTGGATATGTCTGTTTACATTTTTATGGGAAGTATCTCAAGTAATATGGCGGATGTTTTGTGCATTCCCAGCAGTAGTGGCAGCATGTAGACTACTGTGAGGTAAGTAAAAGGTATATGCCCTTTTCCTCATTGAAGTGCGATCCTGGAGTTAGTATATATAGTTGGGGGGTGTGGAGGGGGGCACATAGTTTGGTTTTACATCATCTGATTTCTGTTAAAAGGGTACATAAGTAGCTTTTAACTTCTGGAAAGTGTTAGTCACTGGTGTCATAAGTGTGCATGTCTACGGTTTGAAAGTTAGTATTCTGAAATGTAGCATTGTAAGGTTTCAGTATTATGAGTTTCAAAGTGAGTTTTCAGTATTTTGAAAATTAGGTATTTTGGTCTCGGTCAAATGGAAGTCAGTCAAATGAAATTTCAGTCATGTGAAGTAGACCCGTGCAGTTATATGCTAAGGAATATTATACAATGACTGGCCATTAATATTCAAAAATGAGCATGCTGATTGGTCAGCCCAATCAGCATGCCCGCTGTAAATCCGAGAACATACCAAAGGAAAAAAGTCCGGTCACCCGGACTTTTTTCCTTTCATATATTTCGTAAATTTTTTACTTTTCTTTCCTTTTTTTTAAACAAAATAACAAAACGAAAGACCTAAAATGAACAAGGGAGACGGCACAGACAAAAATAAAAGGATAATCAGGTACGTTCTCCAAAACTATAGAACCTTACCTGATTATCATTTTATTTTGTCATCATGGCTCTCCCAAATGTTAAAAGTCTCCCGTTTCCTTTTTTTTTGTTTTCAATAAATACAAAAAAAAAAGGGGGGGGGGGGTTGTTCTGTTGCTTCCTTTGCACAACACTGATGTACTGCATAAGCATGGGAACACAAGACCCATAGGCATGCACAGTACATCAGACAATGCCCCAGGATACCGGACAAACGCAGAAGGGCACCACGGAGGCATTACGCAAAGACATTATTTAAGAAAAGTACGTATTTTTTTTCTTAAATAATGTCGTTGTATAATAGCAATAACCGACTCCGTGGTTGTAGTATATTGAATATTTACCCATGGTTGGCTTTATTTAATCACTCGGGCTTTGCTCTCGTGATTAAACAACACCAACCGTGGGTAAATCTTCAACATACCACACCGACATTGTTGGTTATTGCTTAATTATTTAATACTTTTTCCCAACATTTCATTGTGTTCAGTTTTTCATGCATAAGTTTATACATGAAAAATGTCTTTGTTTTAATGAAACATTATATTTTTTACCAACCTGACAAATAAGAGATCAGTTTCCAGAGTAACACCAAACCTCTCTTTGTCACTCTTTATCTGGAATATCTGTAGTTTCCTGCATCTCATCAGTGCACGCTGTTTATCTCTTAAACCTCCCCACTTAACTCATCTTTTACACTCCTACTCACTTTTGTTTGTTCAGCTGCTGAACTACATTCACATCATCTTATCTACTCCTCACTTCCACAAACCTTTAGACATACATTACTGTGATAGATGTATTCTGCTGTAGATGTAATTCTGTGTAATGAAAATTACAAGATTATCCTCTGTGTCCGTACACAGCTCCTTCTGGCCTTGATGATCAATACAGAATCACAAAAAAGAAAAATATATGTATTTTATTTATAGCCCTATAAATACTATGCTTCTCTGCTTCTACTATTTTATTCACAAACCTTCTTTCACTGTTTGACTTTTGGTACAATTACCTAATTTGACTAATAATAGTTATAATGGGTATTCGCCTGTTGTAGATGAAAATGGTTCCTAGGCCTTATTCATCAACTAATTTATTAGTTAATTAATTAAAAAAACATATTTTGGAATTCAGAAAACCATCACAAACATAAATCCTTCATTTTTTTCCCCTTAAGAAATGACTTATACGACCCCCCCCCCCATTAATATTCCAAAACGTGCGCGCTGATTGGTCAGAGTGCACGTTGCAAATCAGACTTATACTAATGGAAAAGATCCGGTCGCCTGAACTTTTTCCATAGTATAAGTCTTTTTTTTACAGCAACGGAGAATGCAAGATCTCCGTTGCTGTTTAGACACTGTCTCGCTATATTACAAGAGTTTAACATAACGAGACAGCTTTAAAAAAAGTAACAGAGATCTTCCTTTCTCCGTTGCTTTTTTTAAAGCTGTCTCGCTATGTTAAATGGGTTTAACATACCGAGACAGTTTGTAAAATGCAACGGAGATCTTGCTTTCTTCGTTGCTTCCACCCACAGCTCTGATGTACTGCGTAAGCATACGCATGCGCAGTACATCAGAACTGCCACAGAATACCAGACAGCTGTGGAAGGGCAGCAAGGAGGCATTATACAATGCCATTATTTAAGAAAAGTGAGTATTTTTTTTCTTAAATAATGTCATTGTATAATAGCAATAACCCACTTTTGGATGTGGGTAATGCTGGATTTACCCACGGTTGTCTTTGTTTGGCCACTCGGGCTTCGCCCTCGTGACCAAACCACACCAACCGTGGTTAAATCCAGCATTACCCACACCCAGGCGTGGGTTATTGCTATAATATTATTTAAGAGTTTTTAGCTCTGTGATGCAGAGGGAAAACAAATACAAATAAAATAAAATAAAATAAAACAAATAAATAAATAAAATAAGTCCTGACTGTGACCCACACAAATCAGTACTGACTAGTAACCCTGATGCCTAAACTTGGGGGTATGGCTGCTTAGACTACATTGTACAACTGACTCTCCGTGGAGACTGGACATCAAAGCAAAAAAGGCCAAACTGCTTACCACTAAACAGTAGACCAGTCCTACAGGCAGTACTAACAGCAAGTGGTGTATGCATGTTAAAGGGTTTTTAATGTGGGGCACCCAAGTATCAAGGAGGGGAATGTAGGGCGTGGAAAAAATCTTTGATGGCTGCCTAACGAGCCACCATGGTCACCTCTCATCTGAATGGGAATGAACATGTCAGCAGAGTAACTGAAGACTGATGGTCACTAGACCAATAAAGACAAAAATGCACAGAAAAGAATATCATCTTTATTATTACTCTTCCAGATCAGTTTCTAAATAATGACCTTAATACATTCCCTGTGCATACAGTAAACAAAATCCATCCATTCATTCATCCATCCATGCCCCACTTTCCCCATTTTTGCAAGCGAGGTTGGAGTGTCATTCAACGGTGACAATCATCTACAGCCAAGGATCACATCACTGGGTAGTTAGTCCTGCTGCAGATGATCTTCCACACCACACCACACAATGGCATGCACGCTCACACCAATGACCAATTTAACGTGAAATAGCAGTTAAATATTCAATCAGACCCGGTCCATTATCCATCCTATGTAACCTGCTATAGTTATCCTGAAAGCCTCGTTAAATGGTCTTGCTGCATTATCATTAATTAGGCAAAGAACCTGGAATATTTTCTTTCATTTTTTTATGTCATGTTTCACAAACATGAGAAGTGATGGAAATAGACTGATTTTTTGGCATTTATAAATGAGCCTACACAAGTCTCTACAGGTAACACATGTTCAGAATGTACAGCTTTCACTTAGACCTCAGTTCATCAGACAATCTTATTATAAACAAAATTCACTCCGCTACCAGAAATGAATCAACACATCCTTCCCTGCCCTCATAAAATGTTTAAATCTCAGTGATTTAGCAGAAAATCAGTCAGTCAATAATGCCAGTTATTACAGTTTCATACTTCATATTGTTCAGGAAATGCATGTCACTGCAAATCCTGTTGTACTATTATCTTTGTCAATTAGAGTAATATTTAAAAACTGTTCTAATTTGGGGTCCTTGAACCCCCATTATTTCTGCTTTGTTCAGAATTCTTGTGCAAAGAAGTTGAGAGGCATAGCTGGTTAACTGCTGCAGTTGTACTCAGCCATTGTCGAATAATACAAAGGATACAGAAAGATCAGTTGGCTGTGAAGCCTGAGAATTAGACAAGAACTTCAGATTGTTGTAGTTATCACAGAATGTCTGAATGTTGCACTCATGTTTCTATCATGGCTTTGTAGCCCTTCAGTGAGCTAGCTAACCCGTTATCCACAGCTGGTATTTAATTATTCCTAGATGTATTTACATTCAGTGCCATATGTTCTACCTGTGTGGCCCACCCAATGCCTTCTGACAGACTGAACTCCCACAGGTTTTGTAAAAGCAACAAATTACAGCAACCTTAGGTGACAAAAAAAAAAAAAAACACATTCCATGTTCCATTAATTCTCCTGCATAGTTTTGGTCTTGTAACCTCTGATGTGATAGTTATTTTGGAAGCTGTACCACACATTTTGTCCAGCAAAATTATTTTATTGATTTTACCAAAGGGACATGTCAAAAAAACTGCAACTAGCACAAATTGGCATATGTTCACCTTATGTATAGCCTTCCAGTAACAAATTACTAATGTCACAAACATAGTACAACAGAATGCACAAATCCTGTCACAGATTTGATATCTGAAATTGTTTTGTCATAAGGTGGCAGAAAATAAAATTAGCAAAAGGGAGATCTTCTTAACTTAGGGTAGCCCTAATAGTTAGGTACTAGGAAAATGAAACAATGACACTATAATAGCATATTACTTTCTTCTCCAGCATAACTTTTTTCTGTCAATTAATAACAGGGAAGAATCACTTTTACAATAATTTGCAAAATGAAACATTGGCATTTGCAATAATTGATAATTAAGTGTACTAACAAGAGAAGACTTCACTGTCACACAAACTGGTAGCACAGGAGTTCAACGGTTAGTACTGCTGCATCAGGGCACTTGGGTCTCCATTTTGGTTCTTGGAGGGCATGCAGAAGGCTCCCCAGCCATTTACTGGGTGCTCCAGTTTCATCATAAAACCACAAGAAGAGATGCAGGAGAGCTGTCCATTCTGGAAACTGCCCACCAGTGTACATGTATATGTGTGTGCATCTGTCCTGTCTCAGTCTATGGGCATCCTACAATGGACTGCCACCATGATCAGGATTAGCTTCTCTGCCTTATGTCCACTGACTAGTGAGGGGCACCACCGTAAAAGCGCGCATGACAAAAGCGCGCTCCCATAACCGCGCTGCCATATGCGCGTAGCCAAAAGCGCGCGCGCGGTTTTGGAAGAATAGGACATGTGCGCGCGATATCAAAACACCCAAAAGCGCGCATTTCATATGCGCGTCATAACTGTCAGCGGTTGTTATTACAACTGGACGATTCAATTAATTCTTTTATGTTTTTACCCAAAAGTATGGAAGAAACACAGTCACAGAAATCGAAAACTCACAAGATACACGAAGGCTTCAGGTTACGACTATATTTGAATCCGGAAATGTCAACGAAGCAGCGCCCTTGGTTAAATACGGAGAGCAGTTTGTAAACATTGGTTTGGGGCCAGTGTGTAGGCAGTCTCAGTTGTTTTTGTGCTTGTGTCATTGCAGACAGATGCAGTTTGAGCAGACAGACTTTCCTTGTGTTACTTTAATTGAGATGAAACAGTGTACACTGGTACAGACCATCAGATTTCCTCACACTGTGATAAGGGATGTCAGGATTGTTTGGAGATTGTTGGTTGACCTCATTATTCTCAGGATGTTGCTATCTTGGAGAAGGAATGGTAGGACTAAGAATTTTATCATTGGGTATTAACGTGTGTTTGGTTATATGGGTTCTCTGTGACACCAGAGAAAACTTGTCAATGATACTCCTTCGGTACTGAAATAGCATTCGTAGTCCCAGAGAACCCACCTCACATTAGCAGGCTACCAAAGGATGACACACTAGATTACTTCTTGTTTTTTTCTATTTTTAAAGTGGTTCTATTTGCATTTAGTAAGCCAATGCTGTCCTTGACATTTTAGCTTGATGGTAGCAACATTGGAACTGATTAGCAATATTTTTACGCGCGCATATGGGTGCGCGCATATGTATACGCGCATATGGAAGCGCGCATTCGGGTGCGCGCTTAAGGGAGCGCGGTTATGGATGCGCGCTTTTGGGTTACGCGGTTTTGGGCGGACACGCTAGTGAGGTAGCCTCTAGCCTTCCTGTGACCCTAAAATGGATTAAGCATGTAACTACAAAAATGAATGAATGAATGCTATAAAAAGTGAATGTATACAAAAAAAAAACAAGTTTCATTGAGGACTTAACTGCAGGAAGTCTGCTGCAAGCACAAATTCAGTGAAAAGAAACATCAGACTCTTTTAGAAATAAGAAGAGCTGATTAAAATATACAAGAGACTGCAGTTCATGGAATGATAGGATTTATAATTGCTTACTAATACTATTTCAAAATCCAAATGTATTTTTCAGTTTGAATGCGGCTGAACATTCTAGGGTCAGAAATCTCACTGGCACTTATCTGGAAGTGCGAATGTCTTATCGGTATAGGATTTGGAAGAAACTCCCACCACTTTGTTACACCTTAACAAATTAATACAGTGGTGGCAACTTGGAGAAAAACTGTGATGGTGGTGCTGCGGTAGCGTTGTCGCCTCACAGTAAGACGCTGTCCTGTTCGATTCTCACCTAAAGTGTCTTCTGTGTGGAGACATGCGTGAGTGGGCATACCTTCATTGAAGGTTGTGCGGCAGGCTGGCAACTCGGCACGTAAAAATCTACTGACAATCATTAGCAGACCGGAGTTCCGCTGTGGCGACCCCTAACCGGGAAAAGCCGAAAGACGCAACAAGTGGCAACTTGGAGAATAGTTGAACTTTACTTGTTCATACTGCTACTGCCTGGTTCATGCTCTTCATTCTCTGGACTAATCAGTATGTAACATAGGTCTTCCAAAGAGTTAAAACAAGTCATTCTGAGATACCCCCTCAAGGCAAATCTCATCAGTGGTCTCAGTAATTTTGGTCCCAGACAATGCCAGCATTAATCATGTCTCAGAGAACGTCTGTAAGGCTCCTCCTGACTAAGTAAAGCAATTTGATCACACACATCTTTTCAAGGAAGGGGTTAGAGGATTGCAGGCATGTCTGAGAATACTATAGCTTATGATAATAAAACAAGTGTAGCACAACAAAATACAAGACTGAAAGCACAGCTGTGCACTAAGTTTGACACATCCTACAGCTGAGAGCAAACCAGATTCCACTACGAAAGTAAAACAATAACTAAGTAAAACAGCAAGGTTTGGAATACAGGTACAGGGAACTGGAGTCTCCATGTTGCACAGATTACTGGTTTGGGCATCAGAGGGACAGCCAGAAAGGGACAGCAATAAAGAAGGTTTTATCTGTTTTCCTTTCCTCATGAAGGAAGGGGGGCATGCCTCTGAGGGTATGTGCATCTTACCAGTGAATGGATGGGTAATGGGGACTAGAGACCTGACAAAAAGAATCCACTTTTAAAATGAATGATGACTGCCCTGAAAGCTATGTCAATTACGTTTCAATGCAGTCTCTCACTATACCCACTAGCTGCCCAAAAACTGAGTGTTTGCCAAGATATCCACAAAGCTGAGGACAAAGAGTAAAAATAAATAAATACATAAATAAATAAACAAAACCCTTAGCCCTTCTAAATTTAAGAATGTTGAGGTTTCTATTACACAAGACAGCCCAAGAGCAGAACACCACAGATAGCCTGAGGACCAAAAAATAGATATGATTACCAAGTAACCCAGAGGGAATACCATAAAGCAACCTACAAAAGCAATTAATTACAGCCAAGTATTGCTGGCGCTACTGTTGAGAAAGGATGCAAGTTTATGCAGTGCTGCTTGGCGCTGCCATATCATAAAACAGAACGACATAGCTAATGTGTAGGCCAGCTGTGCTGACTAATGCAAACATGGAAATTTGTAAGTATGAACTGGTAATGCAATCTCTTTAATATGCACTGAGTTCAATAATAGGGTAAGCTGGGGTCAGAAAAGTAACAAGGATAAGGATACCTCTCAACTGCTACAATTTAGGCATAGTGCTAGGATTTTGCTACTCCTAGATTTACTGATGGTCCTTATAAAGTCAGACTTGTTTATTGGTAAATACCTTAGAAAATAAATAAACCAAGCCTATAGAAAGACTCCACTAATTATATTGGCTCTAGTAGCTCTAGTACACAAACACCTGCTATTGTTAAAAAATGAAGATGCCCCTCATTCGGCCCTCTGCTATGGCTTTTTAAAAAACATGCTATGTATTTTAATGCTCAGAGGTTGAGAGGCATGAGAGTATTAAAGAGAAGCTGTATGTCCTGGGCATCAATAAGTAATACAGGATATTACCATCTACCTACCATTCACTGTGATGTCATGCCTCTGTTCTGATAATTACTTATTAAGGCACACGTTTCATGATGCAACATATCTCTGCATAATGGACCACATGGAGAGAATTAAACTGACCTCACTGCTATAATTGTGTTTTTTTGCTTACATTTACAAGTTCACAGCTTGGTTCACGAACTGTGCACAGCGTATCTACTGGATTATTAGCATACTCCTAGCCAGATGCATCACATCCTGAGTTAATTACCCAATACTCACTTTTTGTATTCTGGAATCATAAACACAATTGTGGCTACATGCTTGGAGAATGAGGCTATAGCTTAGTGCAAGTAGTAGTATAAATCTGACTTAACATTTACTTCCTAGCTTCCTATATTTGTTACAATATACAGTGTACCCAAAGTGTGAACGATTTACATTCCTGCAGTTCTGATATGGTTAGTAAACCAATTATCAAATACCATTGACTTAAAAGCTTTCTTAAATACCTGCCTATGATTATCTATTAATGCAAATGTCCTGTACACTATGATGCAGCATTATGTTTGGTACTCTCTCAAAAACTTAGATATTCATTGATATCATTCAGGTCTGTAAGTCAGAGCACTCTGTTTATAATCTACCTTTACAACATGGAATATGTTAAAATACATCAACAGCAACAACAATTTTCACCATGGGTTCTTAAAAGGAAACACATGTATGCATTTGATTACAATTAAGACAATCTACATTGACATACATGCCACATTACAAATGCTAAACATAATGGTTTGTTCTAACTTATAACTTGTATACATAAATTAAATCATCCCCACGTGCATCACTTTCATCCTACCCCTTCCAACATACCCCTCCTTGTTCTGGGGAACATATTCAGTCTCAAGGAATTGTATTCACATAGCATTTGAGATTCAAGTAACATTCTAAATTCCAAATTTCACTCTCCTGCTGCAAGATCTAAGAATATAATGACTGCTATAGCTTTGTCATCTCTGCCTAATTAGCTTACCTAAGCAAGCTCTTATAACTGATTAGCAGGCTGTTTCATGCTGATTCCCTCAATTATGGTTCGGGGCAAGACAGAGTGCCAGTCACTCTTCAAAATCATTCACAGGTCATGCTGGGAGGGCTTTTTATACTGCATGACACTGCATTTCTATTTCAGCTTTGTTTATACTACCACTTTGTTTACTCTTAGTCCCCAGTTCTGCAAGTGACCACTGTTAAGACACTAGAAAACAGCAGCTGCATAACTCTCTGTCCTGACTATGCCTAGACTAGTGTTTGAAGAATATACCCAAATGTTCACAAAGGTGTACTGCTTTACTGTTTCTTAGTTTGCAAAACAGCTCATTTTGTTTAAAAAAAAAAAAAAATTCCCATTAAGTAGTGAATGGCTTTGTCACATAATTTTTTTCATGTATTCAGTATTACTATTCACAAGCAAAATTTAAGGTAAATTATAACGAATCACACTTGTTTCATAAACACATTCTGTATGCATAAAGCAACACATTTTAAGTATGCACTGAGCTTCCCCGTATGACTGCTATGATTTATTTAAGCAATAACCGATGACGTGGTGTGATATATTGAAGATTTACCCACGGTTGGTGTGGTTTAATCATGAGGGTGAAGACAGAGTGATTAAATAAAGCCAACTGTGGGTAAATTTCAATATATCACAACCACGGAGTCGGTTATTGCTATTATACAATGACATTATTTAAGAAAACTTTTCTTAAATAATGTCTTTGTATAACGGCGCATTACTGTTCTTCCGTTGGTTGTGGTACACTGCTTCCTTGTTTTGATGTACTGAGCATGTGTATGGGACTTGCGTCCCATGCATACCCAGTGTATCAATACTTTGAAACGGAAGCAACGGAGAAAAGAAAGTCTCTGTTGCTCCGTTTTTTTTTTTTTTGTTTGTTTTTTTATTTGTTAAAAAAAAATGTTTTGAGCACTTTATACCTATGGAAAAAAGTCCAGGCGACCGGACCTTTTTCCGTTGGTATATTGTGGGATTTACAACGGGTGCTGGCCAATCAGCATGCACGTTTTGGAATATTAATGGAGGGTCATTGTATAATAGCAAATATTCCATAGTTTTGTATTTTTTTTCACATTCTGACACGCAATGTTTCACACCTGGAAGATGAAAGGTTGAGAATTATTTACTTGGAAGGCCTTATATTACCAAAACTAGCTGTGCTACATAACTTGTTGAATACAACTCAAATTTATTCAGGGCTCAGATATACATATATTTTTCCACTGCGTACTTTCTTTTTCTCTTAAAATAAAGAATCTTTATTATTCTGTTTCTCATATGGCACTAAGAATATGGAGTTTGCGTAACTCTTACAGGTGACAAAACATGCTGCTGTTTTCTTCCTGATCCTAACATTTGTTTTACTATTTCAATAATGAAAAAAAAAAAAAACTCAAAACACAGAAGAGGAAAACAAAAAATAACACAATGTAGGGACCCAGGGTCTGTGATATACAGGAATAAAAATCCCAACTATAACCCAGGCAACCTATGTTGAACATGGCACACACAATGGAGGAAGGGGGTGGGAAAAACACTTTTTATCTTTTGACCTTACTGTGCACGCATACCACACGCAGATACTCTCCTCAATGTATACAGCCTGGTCAGGCTTATTCTATAGAGAACATATGTGCACAAACAGGTGTGTGTGTGTGTGTGTGTGTGTGTGTGTGTGTGTGTGTGTGTGTGTGTGTGTGTGTGTATATATGTGCGTATATACATATACAGAGAGAGATACAGAGAGAGTGTTGCTGAATACTGTGTCTAGTAACCAGTAAGGACATCAAACCACACTTTTTTGTAAGCAGGACTAACAATGATAAAGGAAAGCAATGAGCATCAAGCTCGGGGTATTAAAAGGGTAAGCATCACGCTCGGGGTATTAAAAGGGTAAGCATCACGCTCGGGGTATTAAAAGGGTAAGCATCACGCTCGGGGTATTAAAAGGGAGCAACGGTCAAAGACTGATGCTTCAGAATTAACATCTTCTAGAAAAAAACAGGAAAAAATAATTAACCATACATACAAAGAGAAGACAAAGGCTTCTCTCTGCACCCTACATCTGGAAATCCCCCTCCCTTTGGGAGGTTAAAGGACATAATGAGACAGACCCACAGAATGTAAATAAGGCCAAGCTAAACAATGGCTTTATTCTTGTACAGAACTCTGGAAGAATGAATCCATTTTCAAAGCATTAGCATTTGTTACTACATGGCAGTGTTTCAGTGACAATAACACAGTCTCCTAAGCTACAGTAATGTGGTTCTTTATGTGTGTGCCACACTTACACAGAAATATAGCCAGAATGGATCATTAACAAACTCCAACTTTGGGGTTCTGTGCAAATTCTGATTATCATATTACTGCTGTCATATGAGTGTATCACAGAACAAAAAGACACAGCTCTTTATTCACATGAAAATGACAACTTACTGCATAGGAAAGTTAATACATTTTTACAGATACAACATGTTATCTCCTCATCCAACTTTTTTTTTAAAAACAATGAATAAAGACCCATCCCACTACTTTCCTGATACTGACTAAAGCACAGTCTGCAGTGTCCCACGATTCTGCCATTACCAGTCAACTTGCAGCCTTTATTATTTATTTATTTATTTATGTATGTACGTATTCATTTCTGCAGACTGGTTTGTTTCTGTCATCCTGTTACTACGGCATTTACATCTCCCATCGTCCTGAAACTGCAGTCCCCTAAGGATTCATGTTAATGAAACACCCACGTGAAAACTGCCTATGTGCTAGTACACTAATTTAGGACACCAGAAAGACCCTATTTTAAATCTCACAACAGTTATTACCTGTACTCCCATGACACTGAACAAACTACTTAATATCCCATACAATAAAACTGTACTTCAAATGACTCACCATTATTCTGTACTTAAAAGAATAACAAGCATACACACAAAATTATATCTGTTGCTGGAAGCAGTTACAATCTCCTGAATAAACAGACGTAATACTGTTTCATTTTATTTTTTTGTTGTTGTTGTTTTTATCAGTAAAGAAATTGGCAGACTCTACCTCCCTTTTTCATGCATCTGAGTAGTTCAATCTGCTTTGAAGTCATAATTAACAATGGTGGCAGTGGATTAATTTCTCTGGCTACAGGGTGAAATGCCAAATGCAGACAATTTTGATTTAACTGCCAAAAATTAACATCTGCAGTAGATTATGGCAAAACAGAAATATCTTGCACAATTAGTAGGTAAAGGAAGAACAATGAAAGCATGTCCTAGAAAATTATTTTAATGCATTTACATCGCAAAGTCCTGCTGCTGCCAATATTAAATTAGTTACTAGGTGAACAATCTGTCCTCTGCATTTCAGCCATAATTACCTAATTTTTAAAGCAGTAGGTTTCATCATTGCCCATACAAATGAGAAGTAAGCAGAAATTATTCAGTTTTAAATCCAAAATATTAAGAATTTATTTTCAAGACTGCTGTCATACCAGATTTCCATAAAATTCACTACATTTATCTGAATCATTTGCATTTACAACTATAAATAAATATGTCCTAGAAAAGTGATTTTAAAGTCCTACATATAATAAACTGCCTTGTGCTATGTATTTGTGAGATAGCTCCTAATCTCCTTTGCCCAGTCTTGAACACTTTATCCCATGGATTCTGTATTCCACCACCACTTATGCTTTACAATGTCATGCCGAGTTTTCAAGTGTACACAGAAAGGTTATGAACTAAGACATGCATCCTACCCAGAGTGTAGTGTCAGACTCCAACTCAATGTCTCAGTTGTGTATAAACACACAAGGTACTTAGATGCATGCACGTATGTGCATAGTGCCTTATATGTCTTTGCTTTGGCTACATATTGAAACTAACTTTATTTGTATATATTTTAGCTGTATTTCATAAATGCTGCTTTACAGTTGCATGTGTAAATTCCATCTGGCATGTAAAGTGCCCTGTGATAAAACAAAATAAAAGATAAGTGAATTTTGTATGTATTTATCCACAAAAAAATTAGATAAAAAATGTACAGCTAATCCAGAGTGCTTGTGCACTCAAGAGTTTGGTAGGGTGGTGACAAAGTTTATCCTCATGACAGATCTCTGAAATAGGATGTGATGAAAACATGTAGTTGGCACGTGGCACACTGTGCAGACATATTTTCTCTCCACCTTTTGTATATCATAACAGTTAATTTATGTCCCTGACATGTCATCAAGGCTACTAGAATTTTCTTAAAGCCGCCAAGGATGTAACTCAACTACCCATCCGGTTCTGCATCCCTGACTGCTGTTCCTCAAAGGAAATCACTCATGGTACTGATTCTGGTTGACCACTCTCAGTGACTCAAAGTTATTTATGGCTTTTTTATTTTTCTCTACAGTTGTGCAATTATGGAATTAGTGCATTTCATTAAGTGAGGTGTAAGGGGAGAAGCCCGAATCTGTGTGTGTGTGTGTGTGTGTGTGTGTGTGTGTGTGTGTGTGTGTGTGTGTGTGTGTGTGTGTGTGTGTGTGTGTGTGTGTGTGTGTGTGTGTGTGTGTGTGCGTGTGTCTGTGTGTGTTTTGTCTGGCTGGGGTTTTCTATGGTTTGTTTCAAAAGGTTATAACTTCTACTGAATTTGACTCAATGAGTCATAATTGAGACTATTTATGCTATACACTACAAACTAAAGCCAAATTTATAGCTACTGCAAAGTAAAAAAAAAAAAAACAGTAGGCACTCCCTTCATACCTAGGCTTAATGGTATATCATGTCTTCACACTCTAAGCCAACTGTGGTGATATATCCGTATTTTGTCAGAGACTATATAGCTTCTATACAGATTCCCACAAACCCACAAATGGAACGTACTGAACTCCAACTTAACCCTAAACAAAATCAACTGTTGGTTTAATCAGCTGTTACAGGACACCTTCAATTACCTTAGAAGTTTGTGTCCGGTTCCTAAACGTCAAGGATAAATTCTCCATAAATAAGAATTCCATCATTCTTTGAGACTTTAACAACCTATCAGTTGGCTGGAGTACCTTCAACTCCAATGTAAGACATACACAAAAATGTTTTAGATGCTCACTGAACCAGACTACTTGCCCAACAAGAGCACAACATATTATCAACCTGGTACTTACAAATGTAGTGTCAACATGCACAACTCCACTAGAAACTCCTTCTCTGATGAAGTCTGACCATAAGCTATTAACCTTTTCCCACAAATTATCTAAACACCATGAAACAAAAACAGCAAAATTAAAAGACTTCAAGTGCAATAATCCCCTCGATTTATATGATGAAATCTTTAAAATTCAGTTATAAAAATATCATCCCATACATTGCTCCAACAGACAAATTTGCAAAGGAGTTTTATACCCACATAATTAAATGTTTAGAACTGGCAGTCCCACCTAAAGCCAAATACAATGGGAAATTTAAAAACAAACCACTTGCTGGTCTACCAACATAAATAAAATCTACAATAAAAAGGAAATCAGTAGAACACACAACAGATCTAAAGACTCACATTTCAAGGAAAATATTACAAATTTGACTAAAAATTCAAAAAAGACCATTACATGGCATCTAAAACCAAGGACAATCACACATACTTGTTTATATTAGAAAGATAATAATTAGAACTCAATAATATACAGAACTCATACTAAATGGAACAACCTACTCAGACTCAGGTGTCATTGGCAGTATATAAGCAAATAAATTTAGTGCAAATTTTATTAATGAGATGACTATCCAATGCCCTGTCATGCCAATATCTCAAACTTCCCATCATCAGTAATGAACATGTATGAAACTGCTTTCCAAGACTAAGAAACCAAATAGACATGTATGTAGTAAAACGGACAGCAAACTGACTAATAGAAGCCACACAGACAAGGTGGCTGAAGCAGCATCAGATAGCATGAAGATGACCAGTGGTGTCCTGCAGGGCTCAGTGCTGGGATGACTTTTGTTCAGTATTTACTTCTCTGACCTACACACTAAAAACCAAAACCTATGGCTAACCAAATGTGCAGATGACTGCAAACTGGGAGTCATTGTGATATTCCCCTCTGATACAGAACCCCTTCAACAGGAACTTTACTTGTAAAAGCCTGGTGTATTGAAAATGGGCTTAAACCAACTGCTAAAAAATTAACATTGCTGCACTTGTTAGGCAAGCCATCCTACAATACTGCTAAACTAGCCAACCCTCTCATTTCAGCTAAGAGCATAAGTTGTGTTGCGATTTGTTTAAATGATTTAAAATGTCAAAGTAGTATAAAATATTAATGAATCAACTATATCCATAAGAAATAAAAATCAATAGTTCATAAACATTTAATGCATTCTCATAAGGTATGCTCATAAGTAGTATCTGAACCTCCATCAAAGTTTGATAACTTTTCTGCAACTCATTTTACAAACCGTTCTCAAAATAAAGAGAGTGGGACTTCCGAATCTTTAAAGAGCTAAGTGCCACTATGCCATTCTATTTGCACAACTCAATATACAGCAGAATGCACGGTCTTAAATAGCCATTAAGGAAAACTAGATATTTTCCTACTTTATAAATCAGAGTACTATATACATAGTACAAGGTAATGGACTATTGGGACACATAAAATGTATCAGTATTTATAATTACCTAATTTTAAAGCATTCTCAGCTTTTCTAGCAGCAACAGTAAACTGAATAGTTCAATCTATAAAATGATATGAAAGGACAATCAATCAACTTGAAAGCAAAATATGTAGGTATTAAAATAAAGTAAGTTACCTAGATCTAAAACAAAGTAAGAAATTAATTTCCTTACAAGAGGGCAATAAACTGGCACAGAAGTTGGCACTGGGGATTCCAATGCTTGATTTTCAAGTTCAGCTCACAGCCGGGTTACCTTCTGACTGCGGTCTGCATATCCTCCCAATGCTCGCATGCAATACCCATGGAAGCTCCATTTTCTCCTCATATCCTTAAGATGTACCACTGGTGAACTAGTGATTCCTTAAGCTATGTACAGATGTGCTTTCCATGTGAAACTGCACATAAGTGCATCCTGAGATAGGCTGATACCTCATTTAGAATCAGTTTCTCTGCCATACACTCACTGTATGCAATGATGTGCTCCCAACACTGGACTCATTTAATAATAACAGCTATTAGCAGTTTCTGATCAATGAATAGCTACCAAGAGCAGCCATGTATAGGGATCTCCAGGACACAGCCGGCTGACAGAGTAATGGATGTGACTCCCTGTTGAAATGTCAGTACTTGTAATGCAAAGTGTTGACAGAATGAATAAAAATGAAACTGCAGTAGTGACTCTCGAATATGCCTCTCCTCCTTTTCTTTTTTGCTAGGGGGACAAGCCCCTATAAACTCCTGGATGTGACAGAACCCCCCACACCCACAGACTTATATATATATATATATATATATATATATATATATATATATATATACATACCAACTCTGAGATCACCATACCTCAGAGAAAACTGAATATTCTAAGAATGGCTGTCTCTGACTTGTTATATACAAGTCTGTTTTTTGACCATTCAGTTTCTGTATTTTGGGAATCACTCAAGGGGGTCCCATCTCTTTAAATGGTTACCTGTAATGGATCACTTATGAGCACAGTCAAATAAAAAATGTACTACTACATTAATGTTATGACACACACATTAATACACAAAAGTATGAGAAAAGAACACTTATAGCATGTGTGTTCCAGACCTACATTAACATCCATCAGCCTTGCAGTTTCAAGCACAACTACTTAACATATCCTCAATGTTATCTTCTGCCTTCCCTCCTGAGAGAGTGAGGTAATCTTCGCTGCTTTATCAGTCTCTAATGCTTCCTCTCCCTCTTTGGCCTGCCCCTGAACCTCACCCAGGAGCAGTGGCACGGTTCTCTACATATCCCCAATTCTAGCACTGTGCTCATCTAGTTAGTTATATGGCTTCCTTATTTTTCTCAGCGTGCCACCATCAGTGCTCAGTTCTGTGGTTCTTTTCATGAAAATGTTGTACTATACTGTGTGATGGCACACACCACTCATTTCACACCCATAAGCACCAACTACTGTACCATGCAGCTGCAAGACAGCCCACCAACTCAGACTGGAATGATACACAATGAGCGTGCCTATAGATTCACATTATGTGCCCAGCTGCATATATAGCTATCCAATGCATGTGTGAGCATAGCACATGTAAATGCATGTCCATGCATGCATGCCTGCCCACACACACACACACACACACACCTGCATACAGACACACACACAGGTGTGCATGTGTTTTTCAAACTCAGATAGACTCAGAGGTACTAGTCACTGTCATGCATACAGGAATGTATACCATCTACCTGTCAAATTGCTGAACATTATTTTCATACTGAGGTAATCCTCGTCTCTCCTCCACTTGGAAGTTACACAATTTTCTGGAAGACTAAAACTAAATTTTGGTTATAATCATAAAACATGGCATTTCACTTTAATTAAAGACAATTCTTAAGACACAAAAACATGTACCCTCATATTAACTTACATGTGTGACTTACAAATAAGGCTGGTCTGTTGATTCATTTTCTGGGAAAAACAATTTTTAATAAGAAGCATAAAAGCAGAGTATTTATGTTTTATTGCAGTTTGTAAGGAAATTGTAAGGCTATCCACCTCTTCAAAGGTCAGGAACTAAGTTTACAAATAACTTACCTGTAGTTGGCACACTGTAATAAATTACAATTTAATAATTTTTCTTACAAACTAGCCAATTAATGAATTGCATCCATTTAAAAAAAAAACAGCATTAATGAAGTAAAATGCTTAATCATCTCAAGTGTCAAAAAAAGAAGTTATGTCTTACCATAACGTTCTATCTGTGTTGTTGATCTTCATCCATTCATCATCGATGGGTTGTCGGTTCCGTCCTTATAACCGAGGCGGCCTTATACGAAGCTCGCGCCAGCCAAAAACTCTCAAGCTAAACTTTTATCCACAATGCCCTTCTCCCTGTTCCATAGTTTTATAGGTTGTCTGATCAGGGGTCTAATGTGAGATTCCTTCCAGAAAAGTTTTACACAGACAATGTGAGATCAAGGTAGAATTCCCAAAACCATTATGAAAGTTTGAAAGGTGTGTGTGTGTGTGTGTGTGTGTGTGTGTGTGTGTGTGTGTGTGTGTGTGTGTGTGTGTGTGTGTGTGTGTCTGTGTGTGGGCAGGCATGCATGCATGGACATGCATTTACATGTGCTATGCTCACACATGCACAAGTGGATAGCTATATATGCAGTTGGGCACATACATGTGAATCGAGTTTGCCCATTATTAGTAAAGCAGAGGCAGTTTCTGCGCAAGTACCCTACTTCAGGACATGGACCCAAAGCACCCCCCAGGAGCCTTAGGAGGGGGAAGGAGGGTGGTATGTGATGAATGGATGAAGATCAACAACACACATGGAACATTATGGTAAGACATAACTTCTTTATCTGATGTTAATCTTCATCCCATTCATCACTGATGGGACAGAGTCCCCAGCTACCTTGTGTCATTTGGCCGGCCCTGTGGAAGAATATTTCTGAGCACTATTGAGCCAAATGTAGCTCTTCCCCTGGAGACCAGATCCGATTTGTAATGAGTGATAAAGGTATGAGCATTAGCCCATGTAGCTGCTGCACATATATCGTCTAAAGAAGCTCTTCAATGAAAGGCCACAAAAGTAGCCACAGATCTAGTGGAGTGAGCTTTGACTTTCTGTGGAATAGGTTTTTTCTCATGATGGTATATGGAGTATACAGTCTCTGATCTATTTAGAAAGGGTTACCTTAGAAACTGACTTTCCCATCTTAGGACCAGAAAAAAAAAAAACAGCTGGTCAAATTTGAGGAATGGATTTGTAGAATCTCAACTATCTGTGTATGTCAAACAAATGTAGACAGTATTTTCCTTTATTCAAAAAATTCAGGAAAGAAACTGGTAGGTCAATAGTCTGGTTAATGGATAAGACCGAATTAACTTTAGGGAGAAAAGAAGAATTTGTCCGGAGTGATACTCTGTCCTTGTGGAAAATCAAATAGGGATGTTTTATGCACAGAGCGTGGAGTTCTGAAATTTGCCTAGCTGATGTGATCGCCACCAGAAAAAGAGATTTCCATGACAGAAATTTGATGTCACAAGCTGCTGCAGGTTCAAAGGGAGGTTGCGTCAAAGACTGTAGGACTAGTGTAAGGTTCCATAGTTTTATAGGTTGTCTGATCAGGGGTCTAATGTGAGATTCCTTTCAGAAAAGTTTTACACAGACAATGTGAGATCAAGGTAGAATTCCCAAAACCATTATGAAAGTTTAAAATGGCAGCTAGGTGGACTCGTATAGTGGAAGCTGCAGCGCCATCTGCAAAAAAATTTTACAAGTACTCCAGTATTCCCGTAAGTGGGCCTGTGTACGGATCTAAATGTCTCTCCTTAGACCAAATCAAAAATCTCTTCCATTTATCCAAATAAAGTTTCCTGGTGAATGGTTTGTGAGAGGCCAGAATAATATCACATACAGGAGAGGAAAGAATGTTCTGCCTGGCTATCAGTGGAAGTGGAGAAACAAGCTGTCAGCCTGAGACTGGTTAAGTTTGGTAGGCTCAACCGTTGGGGGTGATAAATCAGATATGGAATGGATCCAGGATCCACGGTTGAAAATTTTCACCACTATGGATGGATTGAGGGACCACTCATGAGGCAGGAGAATACATCTGCTGAGCCTGTCCGCAATCACGTTGGCATCCCTGGGAATATGCATTGCTATCAGAAAGTGGTTGGAAGCTATCACCCATTGCCAAATCTCCATGGCCTCTTGACATAAGGGGTAGGACTTGGTTCCTCCTTGTTTGTTGATATACCAGACTACTGACATGTTGTCTGATAGAATGGCAATTGTCCCAGAGAGAAGGACAGACTGGAATGCTTGCAATGCTAGAAGCACCGCCCTCAGTTGTGGGACATTGATATGCAGATTGGCCTCCATTGTAGACCATGTGCCTTGGACTGTCATTCCCTGACAATCCCCCGACCCTATCAGGGAAGCATCTGTGGTCACAATGGCTCTAGGCTGAGGAGAACGGAAGGGGCGGCTCCACAGTTCTGTCTCTGGCCACATCCACCACCTTAGGTATTGTTTGCAATGATTTGTTATTCGTATCTGGAAGGACAAAGGATGCTGATTTGGATACCACTGAGAAAGAAGAAGCCATTGAAGGAGTCTCATGTAAAGTTTCACAAGAGGTACCATAGGTATAGAAGCTGCCACAGAACCTAGGAGCTGAAGGATCTTATCTGCTGACACTTTGTTTTGACAGAGTATCACCCGGAGTTGGAGTCTTAGTCTTTGTAATCTGTGATCCGGAAGAGAGATCAAACAGGAGTGGGTGTTAAATACTGCTCCTATGAACTCTATGGATTGGTTTGGCATCAGGGTGGATTTCTCCCACTTTATGGATATTCCCAGAAGGTTCACAAGTGATAGGGTCTATTTCAGGGCCATTACCAGCAGATGCTTGGTGGGGGCGGTGAGGAGCCAATCGTCTAAATATGGAAACACCTGGAATCCTTGCAGTCTCAAGTGAGATGTTACTACTACCAAGCATTTGGTGAACACTCTGAGGGCTGTACAGAGTGTGAAGGGCAGAGCACGGAATTGGTAGCGATTGGCTCCCAGCCGAAAGTGAAGTAGCCTTCTGGAGTGTTTGCCCATTTTGATGTGGTAATACGCATCCTGAAGGTTCATTGAGCACATCCAATCACCTTCCCCAAAAAAGGGAGAATGGACTGAACCTTGACCATGTAGAATTTCGTTTTTGTGATGAACTTGTTTAAATTGCTGATATCCAAAATTGGTCTCCAGTCCGGTCCCTTGTCTTTTTTGGCACCAAAAAGAATCTCGAGTAAAAACTGGATCCACACTGGTCTGGAGGGGCTGCTTGGATGACTCTTTTTTGACACAGCCTTTTTATCTCTAGTGCTGCTTCTTCCATTTGACTGGGTGGAATGTAGGGAATTCAGATTGGTGGCTTTGGGTAAGAATCGAATGGGATGTGGTAACCTCTGGTTATTACCTTCTGCATCAAGAATTGGTGGTTATAGATTGCCAGGTAGTGTGGTGCAGAGAGAAACATCCCCTGACTGCTTCCAGAGGAAAGCAATTGGGCCGCTCTTCAGGAGTGCTGATAGGACTGTCCAGAGAATGAGTCTCTGGGTCCCTGGTTACATGGGCTCCCTTCTGCCTCAGTATGGGAGTCTTCCAGAAGAGTTACCCCTTCTGCCTCTGGGAGTAAATTCGCCACGTGTGTCATAAAAAGGATCCTGAGCCTACTTCTGCCACAACTTTCCACTCCTCCCATTCCTGGAGAAGGAATGCTGGGGGGGGGTGGAAAAGTGTACACCTACGGCAGACAGGGTCTTACCATACTTCTCACACCTGGCTAGAGTGAACTTCACTTTTGGGCTGAACAAGGCAGATGCTTTGATTGGAGCATTCAGGAAGGAAGACTTAAAGGGGTCCACCAAATCACACAGGTGCATCCAGGTCTGACGTCTCATAACTATGCCTGAACCTGCAGCTATTGGCACCCCTTTGGTTGCATGGGATATTAACTTTATGGACAAGTTCAATATCGATTCCAGGGTCGTGAGCTGTGAGGCAACTTTGTCACTCACCTCGTCAGACATCTGTCCTGATAGAGTTCCAGAGAGTTCAGAGATCAAGTCTCTTTGGAGCCTCGTAAAATGTACCAGATAGTTCAAGGACCATATTGCAAAGATTGATGAAGCAAAGACTCGCTTCCCTAATCTGTCTACCCCCCCCCCGAGACTCCCTGTTATGTGGGTGAACAGTCTGGCTCTCTTCGGCGAGCTCTTTCTTTGTGGCCGCCGCCACCACCATAGCATCTACTGGAAAAACCTTTAGACAAATGTGGGCTCTCCTCGGGGGGGGGGGTAGAATTTTATCTGGTCTCCATGGGATTGGCTCAACAGAGTCCAGATTCTTCAAGGCCCACTGCACCACAATCTGGACTAGCTCATCTGCAGGAGGGGTCACCCAAGAGGAAGATGTATGAGCATGAAAGGCCTGCAGGAAAACGGATTCCTCAGAGGAAGGATATTTGGGCTTCCAGTCACCCCTCTGTTTCAACATTTCAAGGATGTCTCCAAAGGAGACATCTTCAGGGAGTGACCGTGGGGACCCTTCCCCTTCATCATAATCCATATCCTCTGCAAGAGACTCCTCAGGGGAGTCTATGTGCTTCCTCTTGCATGACTTCTTCCATGGCACCTCCTCAGTGGGGACTTCTGAGGAGGACTCGGAAGAAGGGGCACCCTGCAGTAGGGTATCCTGCAGGTCAAGTGCTCGCTGTCCCGAAGTGGTAGCTTGTGACAGCTGCAGCTCAGGAGGAGGAGACATTTGGGGCTCTGATGCTGGTGGTTTGCTTCCATAAGCAAGTGCTCTCTCCATCACCTGGAAGGCAGGCTCGCCCGAAGAGGGATGGGAGCCCGGAACCGAGCAAGACTCCCTCAGAACCTGGGTCACACCCTGCTCTGCCATGCCCGTCCCTGAGGGAATAGCTTCAAGAGGGATTGGTGCCGGCAGGTCCCCTGGCACCAAGGACAGAACAGTATATACACTAAGGACCGTACCTGGCATCAAAGAGCCTGCCACCCAATCCTGGGCCTGAGGAAGACCTGGCTCCAAACAAGCCAAAGGATCGGTTCCGGGGCCACTGTGAGGTCCATTAGTGGCACTGAGGATGTGGGTAACGAAAGGGGCATTGGAATCGAAGGCTTTGAAACCTGCAAGGAGGTCAAAGGTGGAGAGTAAGATGGAGTCCGTGGAGGAATGGTCCCAAGTCCGGCATGTGGTTGGGTCTTAGTAGGCATAGGAATCCCCCTGCCTGTGAGCAACTGGTCCACAAGGTGCACCACATCAAATTCAGAAAGGCTCCTGGTGGACCTAGTGGATATCCCCGAAGGGGCCTCTGGCCGTTCAAGGAAGGGGCTATATATCTGCCCAGAAACGGATCCACCTACAGGGAGTATCGGGTCTATACTGCAGAGTCCAATGGCGCCACTGTCGCAAGTTTGGAGACAGGGATTGGAGCATCCATGGTATTCATGGATACCAAAGGCAGACTTGGTGCCGAGATGATAGTCGGTACCGAAAGGGGGGTGGCAGTGATCAATGGTGGCTCGAGTGAATGTAGTCGTAGTCACCGGTACCAGAGACGAGCTTGGTGCTGAGAAAGCACTCGGCACCGAAGAGGATGAGAAAACTGGCAATGTAGATGTGGATGGTGCAGTAGACATTACTGGCGCTGAAACAGGCGTTGAGAAAGAAGGAACAGTAGGCAGAACCGAGGCAGGTGTCGAAGAGACTGGCTTTGGGTCCGACGACAATTTTGGCATCTTAGGCTTAGGTGGCTTATCCAACACATTAGACAGTGAAGCAGGCACAGAATGGGTTCTCTTTTTCTCTTTTTTAGGAGAGTGTGAACCTTCTGATGCAGAAAGAGCTTCTGAAAAGGGCAACTTAAGGAGGCCCTTCAGAATTAATTTACTTTTTCTTTCATTTAAGGTACGGTTACTAAATCCTTGGCAGATAGAGCATGGTGATTGTACTGAGAGATGAAGCACTCACAAACAGTACACACAATCATGTAAGTCACAATTTGGTATTTTCCTAGAACATTTCAGGCAATGTTTGAAGCCTGACGTTCCTTTCTTCTCAGACATACTAAACAGTCAAGTAAAACGGCAAAGATAAAGACTCTACATAGATAAAGCTATAGGTAAATATATATATCTATCTTTTTTTTTTTTTTTTTGGAATAAAGAAGAAGGGAAGAATACCAGCAATGGTATATAAGGATTACCACAAGGGTAGGGAGAAAGGTCATACCAACAATGGTACTAAAGTTACCGAAAGGTAAATAGGGAAGAAGGCTGAATGTAAAAGGGAAAGACTAGCGAGAGCGAAAGCTAGACAAAGGGATGAAGAAATATAAGTAATTACTACCAACACTCAAGTTAAATTTCAAAAAAGTTCAACTTAGCTGAGAGCAGGCTTGGGCATGGCTTTACGACTACGTGGCAAATGACATCTGAGGTAACAGGGAGAAGGGCTTTGTGGGTAAAAGCTTAGCTCAAGAGTTTTTGTCTGGTGCGAGCTTGGTATAAGGCCGGCTTGGTTCCAAGGACGGAACTGACAACCCATCGGTCATGAATGGGATGAAGATTAACAACATCAGATTAACGTATTCTATTATCTGTATTTAAGTGCAAAGCATACCTCTCAGCTGTCCTTGATTTTATATCATTTCACCTCATATTTTTGCCCTGTTCCTCATAAGATGTTTCATTTTCTGGTAAATTACTTTAGATTACAATCAGTTAATAATGGCAAACGTTTGAGTTTCATAAGTCTTATTGCTCATAAAAATGCAGGCTGAAGCAAAACTTGTTGCTTTACTATCGTTTGATATTCTGATATTTCTCCTGATTTGAGGCTTTTATTTTTGATTTTTGTCCCTTATTCTTCAGTAGAGTTGAACACTATGTTGCAAAATCCAACAGGTTATAGGACTCTTGGGATTTATCCAGGTCATATATAACATTTGCAGCTGAATGGCATAACTACATCAGAAATGGATAACATCCTCTCTAACCCATGCACTACTGTGCCTTATGTTTATTAAATGTGCTCCATTCCTGACTTTATAAAATAACAATGATTACATGGCATTTAAGCCAACATGGTCACAAGTTTTCATTATTCAACTGTATACTTCAGCAGTAATAACCAGTCTGACTTGGCAGTTCTGTAAAGCTTCATTATTCTCAGTATCTTCTTAACAAGCTGGTTGTTACTTTTAATGAGAACTCAGCAAAATTCCTCAAGTGCCTTGCAAATGACAAAAATGCAAGCATTCCCTGTTCTCTGACAAGCCATGGATACTACTGAATATAAGTAAACAACTAAAAGTCCAATACTATAAAACTTCAAAGTTACTGCTCTTACTAAAAACAGACCATATAAAACTGCATTAAAAATGGTTAACCTTTTGCAGTTGTCAAGCTAATTTTATCATCTGCTACAGTGAAGCTAATTTCATAATCCCAGACTTTTTAAATTTTATTTAGATTCTATTCAATTTTATGCACTCCAGATTGTTGTTATGGTCCCTCTGTTACCATGGATTGCACCAGAGCCAGTGTGGATTGTATATGACAGAAAACTTAAGTAAGTGAATGTTATTAATCATGGGTGACAATGCCAGCCAGTAACTTGGAAAAAAAAAAGTTTCTTCATTTTGTTGTAAGGCACTACATTTACTATCTGAAATGAGCTGCTGGAACTGGACAAGCCTTCAAAATGCCAATGTGCCTTTAGCTATAAATCCATGCAAAAATAATGTGCCATACTGGAATCATCAGTCAGAGTACCTTTCTTAAACACTTCTACATCACTGAGGTGAGTGAAGTACAAATCTGTAGCATTTATATACTAACACTTTGTCCTCAAAACCCCTAAATTAAGAATGGTGCAAGTTAGGTCTCAAGCACAGTGGTCTTGCAACCCATGAAATGCTTGTGAACAGCAACCCTGCAGAATTTAGCATGGTCAAAACAGTAATTTATGCCAATCAGGATGCCCAGTTTTAGTATTACTTACCTCTGTACTTCTGCAATGTCTAATCACTAGCACATAAACATTACAAAATGGATGTAAAAATTTCCAGATAATTTTTTCCAACTTTTATTTTATTGTATTTTCAACAGTTGATGTGCAAAAATATACAACATGACATTCCTCTATGAACAGGTAACCTTGATATGACAATTAAATTAATGCCTTTTAACTTCTAGTCTTGAAATAAAATTCTATTATCTAAAGAGACAGGTTCGCATGTACATATAAACTGAATGTTTGGAGTAAAACAGGCATAAATTTAGAAATAAGTGGTGAGTAACAGGATTCATTTACACATAATATATACAACTATTTACATATAGTGCTACAAGTTTTTAAAGTTAGTGAATAATCACTTCATTACTATGAAAGTTAGAAACGCAACTATCAGAGACTACTACCTGTTAAAACCTCATAAGGAAGAGACTTCCAAAAACTACGTGGACAGGTTGACAGATATGTTCATGGTAAAGCTTATTTCAAAATGTGTTCTAGGATAAGATTCCAAAAATTAAGACATTTCATGCACTTATGTCTATTACCTATAATCAGTTTGTGAGATACGATACATGTCGAAGCCATGTTAATAAAACCCTTCTATTCTATTTTTGACCTGTCTAGACAGTTTTGGGTGATGTACAGTTTGGCTACCGCAACTAGAGCAATCAGAATATTCAAGTCAGATCTGGGCGTACTGATGGGACTCAGATGCAATACAGCAAATTCCCAAGATAGCCCATTTTCTAAAGTTTGATCCTTAATGAGTTCCACAAGTTGTGTGCATATTTACAGTACCAGAGAATAAGCAAAAGGTCAGCTAGCTGCGATGGACAAAAAGGGCAAAAAGGAGAAATGGTTGGGCAGAAATTACTTAGACATTTTGGTGTATAGTAGGTGTTATTATTTACCATTAACTACATTTATACAAGGTTCTTGAAGGGGGGATTTGTATTATTAAAAGCATGAGAGAGTTGAACATCAGTTAAATTAGGATTTTTGTCCTTCCAGTAGTGAGTGTATGTAAGAGAAGATTGGTATTTAATAGCAAAGATTAGCTTGTATGAAGCCAATAACATATTGTTTTTGACTTTTAAAAATTTAATTAGGGATTGTGCAAGATTTACTTCTTTCTCTACACCATCTGGGATGCCTCTAATAGAAAACACCAGTTCTTTACTTTACCTCAATATTGTGGTATATTTGTTACTTAGGTTAAGATTAATTTTAATATCACTTAAGGAGTTGACCTTTAGTCTATAGAAATCCCAGACAGTATAGCTTTTGATTTGGGGAAACTGGTCTAAGTTTATCATTTTGTTACCTAATTTCAGGTTTGGGTTTAGATGGACTGGTTGCAGAACAACAAGTGCATTCTCTAGAAGTAAAAAGGAAAGGAAAGGAGATTTTGAAATGATTTGATTTTACGTTTGATTAGATTATGTATTTTAGTGTCCTTTAGTATGAATTTATCCATAAAAGGTAAGGATTTAGGTGTTATGTTAAGTGTTTTGACATTGTTTGATCCATTGTGGAGATTGGGTTAAGTTATTGGGATTATGGTCAGCAAATAAAATGATTCAATTGGCACATATTATGTCATAATATAACTTGAAATCCAGTAGACCCAGTCCTCCTTTGCTTATTGGGAGCATTAGTTTTGGTAGAGCAATTCTTGGAGTTGTTGGAAACCAGATACATTTAAAGTTGTATGATTCTCTTAAAGAAGTGCATAGGAATAATAGAGTTGTTGCATTAAACTGGTATAATATTTTGGGAAGGATATTCATTTTAATCACTGCTACTCTGGACAACACTGGAAGCTTCACGTCTTTCCATCTATGCAGGTCATGTTCAATATTCGTCCAAGTTTTAAGAATGTTATTTTGAAAGGAATTAGTTTATGTTTAAATCTTATACCTAAGTACTGGAAAGCATATTTTAATTTAATTGCAGTGTCTGGAAAAAGAGATGAGTTGTGTCTTATTGGGTTAATTGGGAAGAGGAGTGATTTGGAAAGGTTGACTTCATAGTTAGAGGCTTTTGAGAAGATATCAATAGTTTTTAAGATTTTATTTAAATCAGAGTTAGGTAATTGGAAGTATATATTGAGGTCATCAGCAAAGGTTGAGAATAGCAGGTTGTTGTTCAGTACCCTGGGAATATGATGAAAGGCTCTCTGTGATAGATAAATGAATAGGGGTTCAATATGAATGTTAAAGAGATATGATGAAAGGAGGCAACCTTGCCTTGTACCATTAATTAATTTTATCCTGTTAGAGCTGGATTTTTTAATGAATAATATGGTAAATGAAGAGTTATAAAGTATTTTAATTATGTTTATGAATGTCTTTGGAATACTGAAATGCTGTACAGTCAAGAACAAAAAGTCCAAGTTAACTCTGTCAAATGCCTAAGTGGTATCAAGTGCTACAAGATATCTGGGCAGCTTCTCCTTTGCCAAAAGCTGTATAGCTGCATCCAACATGAGGGTGTTATCCCAAGTCTGTCTCCCCTTCATAAAACCTGATTATTCTGGGGTTATAATTGTGGGTAGAACTTTTTTAAGTCTATTTGCTAATACTGTGGAAAGGATTTTTATATCTATGTTTATAACAGATATTAGTCTGTAGTTTGTTGGATTCGTTTTGTCAGTGTTGGGTTTATGAATAAAGATAGTTTTGGAATTGTTCAGGTACAAGTCTTTGAAACCAAATTTGCTAATGTGATTGAAAACTTGAAGAAGGACAGAGATCTGTTTGGGAGCAAATGTTTTGTAGAAGGTTGATGAAAAGCCATCAGGACCTGTGGCCTTATTTCTATGTAGGCTTTTAATTGCATCAGCAACTTCTTCTGATTATGAAGGGGGCTTCCAAGAGCTCAACTTGATGTTCTTCTATCTTTAGAAATTTACTATTATTAAAGAAAATGTTATAGGTCTCTGAGGAGTGTGTATCTTGGGGTCTGTATAATTTCCTGTACATCTTTTCATATACAAGCAGTATTTCTTTGTTGGTAGTAAACAGTTCATTATTATAAGTAATTTGCAAGATCACTGGAGGCTTTTGATAAATGTTTATAAGTCTAGCAAGTAATTTCAAGTGCTGTTGTTCCCATTCTGAATAATTAACTAGGAATTTCATTTCCAGAAAGAGAGGTTTTGTGAGTGGAGTAGCTATAACTCCTTTTGTTGGTTTAAAAGTTGGTGTTCTAACTCTGGTGTGAAGTTCACTTGAAGTGTTTTTTCACTTTCCTGGATTTTGTATTTTTTACTAGTTTCTTTTTGTTTAGAGATTTTTTTATAATACAAGACTTTCTGCATCAGCAGACCCCTGATTTTGGCTTTACTAGCCACCCAGAAAACATCTAGTGTAATGTCCAAGGTTGAAAGACTGGTTTTCAGTTCCTCTAGTTCCTTATTAATTTCTTCAACAACTTCCTCTTTTATCGAGGAGATTTGGATTTAAAGACCAAGTCTGGAAGTTACTAGCTTTTTTTTTTTGGGGGGGGGGGGGTCAGAGGGATAATTTTTAGAGTTATCTTAGAATGGTCAGAGAAGAATCTAGGGCTGGCTGAGTACACGGTCTCTTCATTTAGTAGGGAATCTGAGATCAGGAAAAAGGTCAATCCTGGACCATGATTTATAGCATGGGGAGTAGAATGTGTATTTACCACTAGGGTTAGAGTGACCCATTGAGTAAAAAGGATCAGATAGAGTAAAGTCTAACATTAGATCATCCAAGGCCTGCGACACCTGCGCATTGTGTGACTTGTTTCTGCTCAATCTATCCTTTAAAGGGCCAATGACAGTGTTCCAGTCCCCCCCCCCATCACATAGTCATGGTTAGGGAATTTTAATACTAAGTTATAGATTTGTATGATAAGTTCGTGTTGATTTGTACAAGGACCATATAGGCTTAAGAAGAATACAGATCTACAGTATATGGAGTTTGTACAGTGAAAATAACACCACCTTCCCAAGTTGTCAGATCCATAATCAAGAATAGTCTCACTGAATGTTTTTTTGAGAAGTGTAGCTACTCCTTTTGAATTAGTCTTACTACCAGAATCAATAACTGAGGTTATCTAAGTTTTATCTCCATCTTTATTCCAATCATTAAGTAAGTGCGTTTCTTGTAAAATAATAGTATTTGCATGTGTTTGATAGAGTAAATGTAAAAGCAGTTTCTTTTTCTTCTTATCCTGTAGACCTTTGATATTCCATGAGTCTATCTCCCACATCCTCTACTTTTAAATCTTGTCCATAATATTATGAAAGTGCATCTTAGAAGTCCCTTCCTCACAATGCAGTTAAAGATGTAAGTACAGAAGTTCAGTGTTTTTATATGTTCTGTAATATTAAGTCTCTCAGAACTACTACTGTGCCTGACCACATTACTACTATGACTGAGAGAGAGTTTGACAAGATAAGTACAATGTCAGCTAACATACTAATTTTTAAACCGGAGTGAATAAAACAGTAATCGAAAAACCCTAACATTTCTATTAAAAACAACAACAATATATACATGTTCAAATAAGCTCAAGATGTGAAGTACCACACAATCCAAACACTCTACTACTACACTCCATTTTACATGTTCCTAGTACTTAATCTTCATATGGAGAAAGTTAATACTTCCATAAATGAGTTCAAGCATGTGTAGTTACCGCCTAAGAAGGAGGTGACAGCAAAATGCTCTTACATAAAAGCCTAGTCTCCTTATTGCAGATAACAGAAGCAGTACAAAGTACATTAATTTTTGAAAGACGACTGAGTGAAGTTTTCATAAACTTCACCTATGAGATTAACTTGCTATCTCTTTGACAAGGAGGCGACCCAACTATGTTTCCATGCTACGGTTATTTATGCAATAATTAAGACATGAATGAACTTTTTTAAGTAACAAGAAGAAACGATAAGATAGTTAACCCACATACCCTGGTTTATTATAAATATGAATGGATTAAGCAATAAAAAATTCAGAGTTGCTGTTGACTAGTTTTGCATGCTACAATGCATGACTTCACTTCACTGACTGTGCAGTTAAATAGTGGTTTATCACGTCTTATGTACATTTGTGTTATTCAGACAGGATTATTTGCAAAGCACTCGAAGATTGTCTAAGGGAAAAACAGTCTCACTTTACTTTTCCCCCTTCTTTTTTGTTCTGCACAGCCAAGTCAGCAGTTCTACATAAGCAAACAGTACAAACAGCATTAGATCACCAGCTAGATGTTTAATAGCTAGTTTAAAGCTATGTATTAGGAGGAAGTCACATATTACTGTATTTGACTTCATTTGCAGTTAGTAATTTGAGGACCATTAGTGATTTTCTGTTAGCTAAGTTTTCAAAAGGATCCTCATTAGGCCAGTTACACACTTGCCTGTAATTGCATTCAAGTTAGCAAAAGACCCACAGTTCTTAATTCTTTATGTTTTGTTTCTCCCAGCGCCGAAGACAAACATCTGATTTATTAATCCACAAGCCCATTTCGCCAAGAAGATGGGAAAAGGAAGTGAATCTGTGTTAACTGCTGCAACAAACAAGGGATTACAGTCAGCTGCGATAGGTTGGACCAAAAAGACAGCCCTATGCGTTTCCGGGCTTACCAAATTAACTGTTACAATCCGTAGCTTAGAATGTTGCAACAGAGCTCACGGCCTGCCGTTTGAAACCCCTACCATGTGGATTTGAACAAAAACAGTAAAAATATGTGATGGAGGAAGGAAACGGTTCTGGAAAAAAGCCACTTAGGACTTCTTTGTGCTGCAATCCACGAGTTAAATGGGGATTCAAGTCAGTCTGCAGCTAGGTGAGCTACCTTTTTTCTTCTTGTTTTTCATTCTCAGCTTTCCCTCTTTTAGAGTTTCAGGAGCTCCCCAAAGGCTTTAAGAAAGGTGGTTTTGGCTTCCAACGGAGTTTTAACTAAGACTTTCTGGTCATTTTTAGAGGAGGATAGAGTGCTAGGATATTTCATTTGAAATTTCACCTTCTTGGTAAGAAGGAAGGCACAAAAAGGTGCCAGCAGTTGTCTTGCTTGCTTAATTTGCATTTGTAGGTCCTGAGCAAATGTAATTGTGTCCATTCCAGTTTAATGTTCCTTTTTGCTTTGCTGCATTTAAGAGTTCTTGAACATGCTGGTAGTTTAGTGGCTTAGCATAGACCTGCCAATGATTGGTAGGGTTTTGTGATCTACGGAGAGTTCTATGCATTCTCTCTATCACAATGTCTTCAACAGTGGATTGATTATCCAGCAAGGCACTAAAAATCTTTTTTAAAGTATCTTGAAGTTGTGCTTGATCAAACGTTTCAGGAATTCCTCGTATGAGGATATTATTTCTCTTTTCCTCCTTCGAGATCTGTAAGTGTTTGCTGCATGTCTTCTAAAACAGCATATTTTTTTTAGTTGTTTTTGGAGCTCCACAATTTTCATTTCCTTTGCTGTTGATTTGGATTCTGCATGGTCTAATTGAGAAACAATTTGTCCCAGTGAAGTTCCAAAGTTTGAGAGTTGGTCTGAAAAATTTTGAATAGCAGTCTGTATAGGCATTAGAGCAGATTTCAGGTCATCCATGGTATAGGCCCCTCCTGCTTTTGTTTTAGAGGTAGACTTAGTTGCATCTTGTTTCAATGTTCACTGCCTTTTCAATAAAGGTTCTTTTTCAGGTGAAGCGATTTGTGAAAGCTTAGTTTTGATTGTTTGTAGTTCCATTTGTTCCAAGTCATTAGGCATGGTTTCATTTTTAGCAAGATCACAGTTATTTACTATATGCAGCTCTTACCACTAGTAAGATTAGGCCTCAAAATGCCATGTGCCTTTGCTATAGAAGTATCCAAGGTAAAGAAAAGTTGACTAGTTGAATACTGATACCTCTAGATGGTTAGTTGCTTATATCAGGAACCCCGTTAGGATGAAATTGCAGGCTGATGCTTCCTGATTACGAAGATTCAAATAGAGGGGTTGTGGAGCTGTAGGGAGACAGTGCTCACAGGCTGTCCACCATCTTGAAAGTCTTACAATTTCCAGATTATGACTAACTATAAAGCATGCTCTATATGTGTTTAAAAGGTCAGTTCAAACTGACACAATGAAAACTAAGTACAACTGGAAACTTTACACTGTAGAACCAACCGATCATCAAAGGCATGAGAATTAACTTTATATTATAGGATTTGAAAATAGTACCAAATTAAATAAAATCTAAGACAATTGAATTAAACCAATACTCCTGATGTTACATTGTTTAAAAACACAACTAATCAGAAACAGTGATAATTTACTGGTTGATAGTTGTTAAAACTTTATGTGTGGTTGTAAATTCTCCCTCAACATCATCTTTATTATCAGACAGCTTGCCCAAAATGTAGCATAACTGACTATACTGATACTGAACAAGGTGTAAGTGTTAAACTGTGCTCATGGTCTGTTTGCATTAGATGTATTCCAGCAGTTAAACTCAGAATTGTGAAACCATGCATTTCACCACAACCACTATATGGCAAAAAACACAATATTTTAAAATTGAGGTAAGTAAACAGGACAAAACAATGCACACAAGCAGGCTATGTTTAAGCAATAAGGCAACGAAGGTGATAAAATGAAAGAACAGTCATATTGTGGCAGAATACCAAGGGCTCTCATCACCTGAAAATGAGTGCCACCTTACCACAAAACCCTGCCACATCTTTATCATAACCACAACCCTGCTACATCTGTATCACAACCAAAACCATGCTACATATGTATCACAGCCAAAACCTTGCTACATCTCTAACACAACTACAACCCTGCTACATCTGTATCACAACACAAAACACTGCTACCTCTGCATCACAACCAAAACCCTGCTGCATCTGTATTATAACTAGAACCCTGCTACATCAGTATCATAAATCAAAACCCTACTACATCCGTATCACAACCAAAACCCTGCTACATCCGTATCACAACCAAAACCCTGCTACACCAGTATCATAACCCAAAACCTTGCTACATCGTAATCACAACCAAAACCCTGCTATATCTGTATCACAACCAAAACCCTGCTACATCTACATCACAACCAAAACCCTGCTACATCTACATCATATCCAAAACCCGGCTACATCTGTATCACAACCAAAACACTGCTATATCTGTATCACAACCAAGATCCTGATACACCTGCATCACAACCAAAACCCTGCTGCATCTGTATCATAACCCAAACCATGTTGCATCTGCATCACAACCAAAATCCTGCTGCATCTGTATTATAACCAAAACCCTGCTACATCAGTATCGTAACCCAAAACCCTGCTACATCTGTATTACATCCAAAAGCCTACTACATCTGTATCATAACCCAAACCCTGCTAAATCTGTATCACAACCAAAACCCTACTACATCTGTGTCATAAACAAAAGTCTGCTATATCTGTATCATAATCAAAACCCTGTTACATCTGTATTGCAACCACAAAGCTGCTATACCTGTATCATAACCAAATCCCTGCTAAATCCGTATCACAACCACAACCCTGCTACATCAGTATCATAACCCAAAACCCTGATACATCTGTATCACAACCAAAACCCTGATACATGTGCATCACAACAAAAATCCTGCTACATCTGTATCTTAACCAAAAGCCTGCTACATCCATATCACAACCAAAACCCTGATACACCTGTTCCATAACCAAAACCCTGCTACATCTGTATCATAATCAAAAGCCTGCTACATCAGTATCATAACCAAAACCCTGCTACATCTGTATCACAAACAAAACTCTGCTACATCTGTATCACAAACAAAACCCTGATACATCTGCATCACAACCAAACCCCTACTACATCTGTATTACAATCAAAACCCTGATACATATGCATCACAACCAAAACCCTGCTACATCTGTATTAAAACCTAAATCCTACTACATCTGTATCATAACCAAACCTCTGTTACATCTGTATCATAACCAAACCTCGATACGTCTGCATCACAACCAAACCCCTGCTACATCTGTATTAAAACCTAAACCCTGCAACACCTGTATCATAACCAAAACCCTGCTACATCTGTATCATAACCAAAAGCCTGTTACATCTGTATCACAACCAAAACCCTGCTACATCTGCATCAAAACCAAAACCCTGCTACATCTGTATTACAACCTAAACCCTGCTACATCTGTATCATAACCAAAAGCCTGCTACATCTGTATCACAACCAAAACCCTGCTACATCTGCATCAAAACCAAAACCCTGCCACATCTGTATTACAACCAAAACTCTGCTACATCTGTTTTACAACCAAACCCCTGCTACATCTGTATCATAAAGAAAAAACAAAACCAACTAGATACAAAAGACAGCTTGCTGTAATATCCCAACACACGTTGTTTTGAGTAAGAATTGGGCTTTACTACAAGAATATTCTAATATTAGGAAAAGAGTAGGTAATAGCCCACATGTAGTGTATAGAAGAGGCCTCACCTTGAAAGCTTTACTAGAAGGCAAAAATAAGATTAAGGGCACACATAACAGTTGGGCCATGAATAAATGTGGAAATGCCAACAATGCCAGTACATTCTGGCACGGATTAAGTTTACCATAAAAGAAAAAGAATATCAGATTTATGGCAGATATAACTGTGACACAGCATGTGTGGTATATATTGCAATATGCCAGCTGTGTTCCAGTTATTATGTTGGAAAAACAGAGAGAGCTCTTAAGCAAATAATATATGATCATCAGTATCACATTAGTAAAGGCACTACTACGAACGCTTTAGCTAGACACATACTAGAATATCCATCACATAAATTCAAGTATGTTATAGCAGAATGTGTGTGTAAAGACGTTAGAGGAAGGAACTTATATGGCAAATCAATACTCATGCATATATGCATCCAGGACTCAATGAATATGGTTCCATCAAATGTATTTTGAAATTAAAAGCTTTAGATACGTGAGACATATTGTATTTTTATTTAAACTATAATACCTAAATGGTTAACAGTTATCTATCTGTTGAGTGAATTTCTAAGTTGTTTAAATGGTGAAGTTTTTATAGATTTTAAATTTTAAATTCTAATCAACTTAAATTATGGAATAATTTATTCTATTCTATTCTATCCTATTTTTATTTGGAAAATATTTTTATGATGAAAATAATAGTGGTTTTAATTTTAATGCATTTGTATTTGTAGTTGGATATCCAGTTTCTTAGGAAATAGTGGTATAGATCTAATTTAATATATAAATGTTTATATTTAACATTGTATAGAATGTATTTAAAGTGATGTATATCTTTAAATAATTGTGACTCATTTTAATAGGTAATTAATTGCACCATGGATGTATTTAAGGATTGATATTTGGGAATGTACTTTGTCTGAAGAAGTGCAGGCATCGGACTTGCACGAAAGCGCTAAAAACAAAAAACGTGTATTGGGATATTACAGCAAGCTGTCTTTTGTATCTAGTTATATCTGTATCATAACCAAAACCCTGACACATCTGCATCACAAACAAAACCGTGCTACATCTGCATCACAACCAAAACCCTGCTGCATCTGTATTATAACCAATACCCTGCCACATCAGTATCATAACCCAAACCCTGCCACGTCTGTATCATAACCAAAACCCTGCTACATCTGCATCATAGCCAAAACCCTGCTACATCAGTATCATAACCCAAAACCATGCTACATCTGTAGGACAACCAAAACCCTGACACATCTGCATCACAACCAAAACCCTGCTACATCTGTATCATAACCAAAAGCCTGCTACATCTGAATCACAACCACAACCCTGCCACATCAGTATCATAACCCAAACCCTGCCACATCTGTATCACAACCAAAACCCTGCTACATCTGCATCATAGCCAAAACCCTGCTGCATCTGCATCACAACCAAAACCCTGCTACATCAGTATTGTAACCCAAAACCCTGCTACATCTGTATCACAACCAAATCCCTGCTACATCTGTATTACAACCAAAAGCCTGCCACATCTGTATCATAACCAAGACTCGGCTACATCCGTATCACAACCAAAATCCTACTACATCTGTGTCATAATCAAATGCCTGCTATATCTGTATCATAACCAAAACCCTGTTACATCCGTATCATAACCACAACCCTGCTATACCTGTATCATAACCAAATCCCTGCTATATCCATAACACAACCAAAACCTTACTACATCTGTATCACAACCAAAACCCTGATACATCTGTATTACAACCAAAACCCTGCTACATCTGTATTACAACCAAAATCCTGCTACATCTGCATCATAGCCAAAACCCTGCTGCATCTGCATCACAACCAAAACCCTGCTACATCAGTATCATAACCCAAAACCCTGCTACATCTGTATCACAACCAAATCCCTGCTACATCTGTATTACAACCAAAAGCCTACCACATCTGCATCATAACCAAGACCCTACTACATCCGTATCACAACCAAAACCCTTCTACATCTGTGTCATAATCAAAAGCCTGCTATATCTGTATCATAACCAAAACCCTGTTACATCCGTATCATAACCACAACCCTGCTATACCTGTATCATAACCAAATCCCTGCTATATCCATAACACAACCAAAACCCTGCTACATCTGTATCACAACCAAAACCCTGATACATCTGCATCACAATCAAAACCCTGCTACATCTGTATTACAACCAAAACCCTGATACATCTGCATCACAACCAAAACCCTGCTACATCAGTATTAAAACCTAAACCCTGCTACATCTGTATCATAACCAAAAATCTGCTACATCTGTATCACAACCAAAACCCTGCCACATCTGTATCACAACCTAAACCCTGCAACATTTGTATCATAACCAAAACCCTGCTACATCTGTATCACAACCAAAACCCTGATACAGCTGCATCACAACCAAAACTCTGCTATGTCTGTATTACAACCAAAACCCTGCTACATCAGTATCGTAACCCAAAACCCTGCTACATCTATATCACAATCAAAACCCTGCTACATCTGTATCACAGCCAAAATCCTGCTACATCTGTATCACAACCAAAATCCTGCTACATCCTAATCATAACCAAAACCCTGCTACATCCATATCACAACTAAAACCCTACTACATCTGTGTCATAACCAAAAGCCTGCTACATCTGTATCACAACCACAACCCTGCTACATCAATATCATAACCCAAAACCATGCTACATCTGTAGGACAACCAAAACCCTGATACATCTGCATCACAACCAAAACCCTGCTACATCTGTATCACAACCAAAACCCTGCTACATCTGTATCACAAACAAAACCCTGCTACATCTGTATCACAATCAAAACCTGATACAGCTGTATCACAACCAAAACTCTGTTACATCTGTATTACAACCAAACTCCTGATACATCTGCATCATAACCAAAACCCTGACACATCTGCATCACAAACAAAACCCTGCTACATCTGTATTACAACCAAATCCCAGCTACATCTGCATCATAACCAAAAGCCTGCTACATCTGTATCGCAACCAAAACCCTGATACACCTGCATCACAACCAAAGCTCTGTTACATCTGTATTACAACCAAAACCCTGCTACATCTGTATCATAACCAAAACCCTGCTGCATCAGTATCATACCCTGCTACATCTGTATCACAAAACCTTGCTACCTCTGCATCACAACCAAAACCCTGCTACATACGAATCACAACCACAACCTTGCTACGTCTCTATCACAACCAAAACTCTGCTACATCTCTATCACAACCACAACCCTGCTACATAGGTTCATAGGTTCACACTAGGCTATATGCCCTAGGGCATTTATAAGCCTAGCCAGAGTTGTGTGGCTTTCACCACCCCTTAGGTTGAAGAATACTATACCCATTAGTTTGCCGTGCCTCTGTCCAGCAGTGATACAGAGATGATCCCCGGGGTAAACCTACGATCTCCCATCCACTGGTCAAGATTCCTCTTGAACAGAGCCAGCGAGGTGCTCTGTCTCACATGGACCGGGATTCTGTTCCACAGCATAGGGAGTCTCTGGGTGATGAATCTGTCCCTCCAGCACGTCCTATTTATATCCGTGTTGAGGTTTAAGTCTCTTGCGCTTGTGGCTCTGGTGGATATGGATTTTTTGAGGTGGAGCATGTCCATTAATTCCGGGTTGGACATGGCCTTGTATGTCAGGCACAGGTCACCTCTGAGCAGACGACATGTGACTGAATAGAGCTGGAGTTTCTTCAGTCGGGCAGCATATGGCATATTTTTGAGCCCCTTTATCCTTTTGGTGAGGAACTTTTGGGGTCTTTCCAATTGCTGCAGCTGTCGGGTAAGATACATTCCGAATGGGGCATTGTACTCAATCATTGGTCTGATAAGTGAAGAGTACAGGGGAACAATGACCTCCCTTGATCTGGATGTGAATCCCTTCATAATCAGGTGGGCAATGTAGAAGGTCCTCCTAACCACTTTGGCAATGTGAGTGTCAAAAGAAAGGTTACTGTCAACTTGGGTCCCCAGGTCCCTGATAACCTCTTCTGTGCTAAATGGATTGCCACCTATGTGGTAACTTGGGGTTACCTTGTTTTTACCAAAGGGTATGACTATACATTTTTTGGCGTTTAGCTTAAGGCCATGGCTCTGGCACCAGTTATCCGTTTCTATGAGACCTCTCTGAAGGATATCTGTGTCTGATGGATTTTCAACTATGGCCCAGTTTGCAGTCATCTGCAAACTTTGTCAGCCACAATCCTCCTATGTTTGCCTGCACTTCTGAAAAGTAGATGCCAAACAAGAGGGGGCCCAGGACTGAGCCCTGTGGGACACCGCTTGTGACCGGCTTGGAGTCTGACATGGCACCAGCAACTCTAACCCTGTGGGTTCTGTCCTTGAGCCAGTTTGCAACCCATCTTGTGACATATGGGTTTACATTTAAGCTGGTGAGCTTTTCTATGATACCCGAGTGGGGTATTGTGTCGAAAGCTTTTGCAAGGTCAAGGTAGGCTGTGTGAACTGCCTTACCCTCATCAATGGCCTTGGTGACTGTTTTCTCTCTCCATCTCCCTCCACATCTCCCTCTACATACATATATATATATATATATATATATATATATATATATATATATATATATATATATATATATATATATATATATAAAATATAATATACACACACAACCCCCCCCACACACACACATCTATATAGCGCTCTCTCTCTATATCTCTCGCTCGCGCTCTCTCTCTATAAGTATATATATATATATATATATATATATATATAGATATATATATATATATAATAATAATATACACACACAACCCCCCACACACATCTATATATATATATATATATATATATATATATATATATATATATTATATATATACACACACACACACAAAATCTATACATCTGTGTGTGTATACCTTCTGGCTTTTCCCGGTTAGGGGTTGTCACAGCAGATCACCTGTCCGCTCATGATTGGCAGTGGAAGCCCAGCACCCAGCCTTCCGCAGAAGGCACACACGCACAGACACCTAGGGCCAATTCTGACTGTCCAATCCACCTACAGCAAGTCTTTGGGAGGAAACCAGAGCACCCAGAGGAAACGCACACAACCACAGGGAGGACATGCAAACTCCTAACAGAAGGCACTCCAGCAGAGGATCAAACCGGAGAACCTCTTGATGTGAGGAGACAATGCTAACCGCTACACCACTACAGCAGACACACTAATATATATATATATATATATATATATATATATATATATATATATATATATATATATATATATATATATATATATATATATACACATACACACATATACATATACATATATACACACATACACACACATTATATATATATATATATATATATATATATACACACACACACACACACACACACACACACACACACACACACACACACACACACACAGGCAGTCGTTGGGTGGGTGCAGCTATTGCAGTGGTGAGGAATTTGATCCACAACTATACCACGCTTGCCACTCACTGCAGTATTTAGATTGACAAAGCTTATCCAGCCAAGGATGGATGCAAATCCAGGGCCTCTGGGAGAAAAGACTTAAAAGAAACAGCCCTACACTGGGAAGATGAATCCAGTTTGCACTACTTTCTCTATCACAACCACAACCCTGCTACATCTGTATCACAACCAAATCCCTGTTACATCTGCATCACAACCAAAACCCTGCTGCATCTGTATCAAAAAATAAAGCTGGCTACATCTGTATCATAACCACACATTTGTGACAAAATATCTGGCAGACACCTTAAACAGTGCAGTGGCAGATGTATGAAACATACATTTTACTGGTTTACCCTGTCTGTATAGCCTACATTCCATGTGATAATTTCTCTGCCAAACACCCTTAGAGTGTTTTAGAATGAACCTACAAGAATCATTTTGTGATATACCTTGCATGTAAATAAACAAATTTGTTCCAGAATATCCAGTCATTCCACATAATCCACTTTTAAATCACAGGTGTCTGCATTAAGTATGCAAATATATTACTTAAAGGCATCCTTGTCTAAACTGTGCACAGAAATTTCCATTGAAATTGTTTTTATTCTTCTGCCCTACCTTCCACTGCATTATTTTTCAGAAATGACACATCATAGGGAGTCTCACCTGAAAAACAGCCTCAGGCTCAAATGATTTCACCCAGATATGAAAAAGAAATAAAAAAAATATCAATAGTTTTCAGCAAAAATATACAAGCATCTTCTTCAGTCACCCTGTAAATATAGACCCTTAGGAGAAAACAAACCCTCAACTTGTGAAGAATATCTATTAAGCAGTCACACTGCTTTTACCAGTTTACAAAAATGATTCCCACATATATTCAGAAATTTAACTCCAGTGTTCTGTGTCTATAAGCTAGTTTTGCATTAATTCTAAACAGTAACAAAGTGCACCCACAAATAAAATAAAAATGCATGCATACATACATACATTTATATATGTATGCACAGATACACATCCCTTGCTCCACAACTTTGCCGGATATAGTTATAAAGAACAAAAAGAAAACCATGCATCACCATGAGTTTATAGGGAAAAGTATGACAACTGCCAGCTATATAGGCATATAAGCCCCTAACTACACTCTAGGCAATATATGGTTAGTACCATGGGTGCCAGTCATGGTGGTGTTGGTGGTGGTGGGGGGGGGAGGGGTTGAACAGCCAGCGTCATTTTTCCCATCTGAAGTGGAGGCAGTTATTTGCTCCAGCTGTAATGACCCCATTGACTGGCTGAAGAACAGCATCACAAAAAAAAAGAGAATAAAACTATAATATCCCAAACAGAAAATCATAACATGAAGTCTAGGTATCTATACAACAAGCTTCAATTGTAAGTAACAGGGGTAGTCACTTGTGATGACATTTTCTATAGCTCATTCCTGTTAGTATTTTGAAAGCTATGACCCCAGAATATACTTCTGACCTCAGGATTGCCACAAAATAAATACTATTTTCCCAGCCTTTCTTCCAAATTCAACAAAAAGCCTGTGCCAGATATAAATCAGTAAAGGCATGTAAATTTAGATCACTGCATGGTGCCTCTCACTATGACCCCTTCTCTACATACAGCTGGGAAACTCTGTCATACTACAAGGAGGACCAGACATAAAATCTGTCTTTACTTACTTGAAAAGAGCAGCGCCTGGAATCGAGTCATTTCAGTAAAAATTATGAATGCAACTGGTGCTAGGAAGTACTTTAGCAACATTCCCAGAGACAGAGTTCAGATTCCCACAGTGAGCCTGAGCAGTGCATAAAACAAGCGTAAAATACTGAGACACCCAATTAAGCAGGCAGAGCTAGGCAGTGGTAAAGTACTGCAGAACCCTTTCAGGAAAAAAAAACGCTGGTGTCAGCAAACTTCAACAGCAATGCAGTCATACTAATCTGATGTTTTTTTCACTCCTGAGATTATTCAGAGGTGCACTACCCACGACCAGAATCATCATGCTGTGTACAACCTATCAGATGCTACCACTGAGGTGCATGGTACACTGTTATAGAATGACAGGTGTGTGTGTGTGTGTGTGTGTGTGTGTGTGTGTGTGTGTGTGTGTGTGAGTGTGAGTGTTTGGGGGAGGCTAGCCTGTGAAAGTACTACTTACTCATGGTCATCACTTGTGTTGTTAAAACTATCCTACCTTCACAACACGTGGCTAAGTATGACATTTAATTAAATATTTTTGTGTTTAGGTGCACAAACATTTAGTTTAGAGTAAGATCTTGCCACATTCTGTGGCACTAGGGAAGCTTAAGAATGCATGCAATTGTGTTAAGTATAGCTTTGTACAGCACTATTCCTTTCTGAATATCCCTATGAGGATCAAACATCTAGATAGCAAAAGGCAAATGACTGCACTCAGTAGCTCAGATTGCCTGCAGAAGCTTTGTTAATACATAAGAGACATTAAATCCAGCAAAAGGCATGCATACAACTCATACTGAGTAGAACAGAAAGCCTGCAGCATGCAGGATGTGCAGATAATGCATACTCTAATTATAATGAACAAAAAGAATATGCGGGATGTGCAGATAATGCATACTCTAATTATAATGAACAAAAAGAATAACTTCAGTTGCATCAAGCATTACATTTCCTAAATGGCACTTGATAAGCCTAGCGTTTATGCCACAGGGGGGTTTTACCAAAGATGTACACATCCTTCTCTATGAGAAAGGACTGTAAACTACATCCCATCTATTACAATCATCTATCTGTACTGCTAAAGAAAATGCCAAAACTGCCCAACACCATTAACAAATGTACTGAATGTCACCTGGGACCAGATAATTCCACTTTGAGAGCTCTGGACTTTTGATTTCTATCCATTTTCAAGTCAGGCAAGTATTTCACTTCAGGGGTAATCAGGGAACTTTGGTCTGTTTAAGTGAATATGTCTGTTTAAGTGACCATGTCTCATTTACAGTAAACAACTGAATATAGACAGTAGCAAACTTGAGGCCTGTGAGACTGTAAAAAAGAAGCCTTTACAATTGCACCTATGCGCTAACCCAGTATTGTTTTTTCCGTAATACATAATGTGCCACAACATTTCAAATAGTAAAAATGTGAACTTAGTCAATGATAAAGCAGCAAGTGATGCAGGCCTTTCCATGACAAGTGACCTACATGTGCTATCAAGGAATCAATGATGCTTGTGTCAGAATACCAATGATATAGCCAGGCATATGTCATATACACCATGCTATACATTTTTTAATTAGTTTGTTGTAAAACGAGATATGCTAGAATTCAAATTTAAATTAAAATAGCATCTGGAGTGTTTATCCTTATTTTATTATATTATATTATTTTTGTTGTGTCTTTCGGCTTTTCCCAGTTAGGGGTCGCCACAGCGGAACTCCGGTCCGCTAATGATTGGTAGTTGATTTTTACGTGCCGAGTTACCAGCCCTGATGCACAACCTTCAACGAAGGTATGCCCATTCACGCATGTCTCCACACAGAAGACGCTCAAACTGAGAATCGAACCGGACAGCATCTTACTGTGAGGCGACAACGCTACCGCAGCACCACCACCGCGAACAGTTAGTTATGTACTCACCATAATGATCGATGTATGTGGTCCATCTCGCCTACATTCATTACTGACGGGTTCGGAGCCGAGAATCGGCTCCGACTCGGCCAACTATTTTTCTCTAGCATGAAGTCTCTAACTGGCTGGGCTAACCTGGTATCCCAGGATGCACCTCGCCCCAACCCCCAGATCTTGTTTGCATACATCGCAATCACTCCGCATACACAACCCTCACTAAGAGGAATATCGCCAACCAGGAAAAAGGAACAAATAACTCATTTTAAAGGGTCTCAGAGCAATTTTCCTCCAAATCCTTCAGGAAGGGGGCAGGTGGGAGGGTACGTAAGAATGTAGGCGAGATGGACCACATACATCGATCATTATGGTGAGTACATAACTAACTGATGTTATGTGGTCCTAGCTTGCCTACATTCATTACTGACGTGACAGCGTCCCTAGCACCTCTAACCCGGGAGGCTCATAGGAAAATACTCCTGAGAACCGTGGAACCTCTAGACGCCACGTCTAGCTTGTAATGAGAGATAAAGGTATGATGAGAAGCCCAGGTGGCCGCTGCACAAATGTCGTCCAAGGAAAGCCTTGCATGATACGCTATCGAAGTCGAGACTGCCCTGGTGGAATGAGTTTTAACTGGGAATGGTAAATTTCTGCCTGCTGATGAGTAAATAAAGGAAATGCAATCCTTAATCCACTTAGAAATTGTGCACTTGGAAACAGGGCCACCCGTTCTATTCTCTGAGAAGGACACAAACAATTGATCCGATTTCCTTACATGTTTCGTCCTGTGTAAATAGAATCTCAGTTGACTATGCACATCCAACTGATGAAATTTGAACTCTGCTTTGTTGGAGAAGTTTGGAAAAAACACAGGTAACTCAATGGATTGGTGCAGGCTAAACGTGGAAGACACCTTAGGAAGGACGGACGGATTAAGTCTCAAGGATACCCTGTCCTTATGGAAGATCAAACACGGGGGTTTAATGGACAACGCTTGAAGTTCTGATACTCTTCTAGCCGAAGTGATGGCAACCAAGAACGCCGTCTTCCAGGATAAGAATTTTAGTTCGCAAGTGGCAGCCGGCTCAAAGGGCAGAGAAGTGATGGCTTGCAACACCAGATTTAAATCCCATGGCCTGATGGGTTCTGACACAGGAGGGTGAAGTAACCAGGCTCCTTTCAAAAAGGCCTTACAAAGTTTATGGCCCATAAGAGCGGGCTCATAGGATACATGGAAGTTAGAAATGGGCGCCAGCTGCACCTTAATGGGCGAGGGAGAGGAGCCCTGTTGGAAGAGCATAGCTAAAAAGTCTAAGACCGCCGATATAGGGGCTGTGAAAGAGTCCAGACCTTGGGCCAGAGCCCAGATGGAAAATCTCTTCCATTTGTTGGAGTAAATTCTTCTGGTGGAGGACTTGTGAGACGATGATAGGATATGCACCACCTCAGGTGAAAGGGAATGTAGTCTAACTAATGATGGAAATGGAGCAGCCAGGCTGCCAACCTGAGGGACTGTAGGGAGGGGTGGGACTGTCCCGACATGTGAGTCAATAGGTCTGGCACTGGATCCAGAGTCCAAGGACTGTCCACTGTGTACTGCTGAAGAAAGGGGAACCAGACTTGGCGGGGCCAGTGTGGGGCAATTAGAATCATCTTGCTTACCAAGTACATGGTTTTCTGAATCACTCTTGGTAACAGAGGAAACGGAGAAAAGACATAGAGCAGACCGGGAGGCCAACCGTGGACTAGTGCGTCCCTGAGTGACTCCCCCTGTGGGGGGATCAGGGTGAAGTAGTTGCTGCATTTGGCATTGAGAGGATTGGCAAAGAGATCGCAGCAAGGCTGACCCCACCTGCTGAAGATCCGAGTCGCAACTCGGTTGTTCAGAGACCACTTGTAAGGCTTCAGAATAGCTCTGCTTAGCCTGTCTGCTATCACTTTGGACTTTCCCGGAATGTGCGTTGCCACTAGGAACCGTTGGAAAGACACTGCCCAATGCCACACTCTCATGGCTTCTCTGCAAAGGAGGTAAGACTTGGTTCCTCCTTGCTTGTTCAGGTACCACACAACTGACATGCTGTCCGAGTGAACTGCAATCGTTCCCTGGGGAAGAGAGCTCTGGAGTGCTTGCAACACTAATAGCACCGCTCTCATCTCTAGGACATTGATGTGTAAGTGTACCTCGTGATCCTGCCACGTGCCTTGGACCGTTCTGCCCAGATAATGCCCCCCACCCAATCTGGGAAGTGTCCGTGGTCACTGTGGCAGCAGGAGACAAAGGAACTAGATTCCTCCCCTTGTCCAGGTTGGAGGAACATAGTCACCAATGGAGATCCTGTCTGCATTGTTCCATGAGAAGAATTGGATGAGAGAGAGGGAATTTTTGAAAGGAGCCACTAGAAGATCCGCATGTGTAGCCTGCCTAAAGACACTAGCATGATGGTAGCCGCCATGGATCCCAATAGCTGAAGAACTAACCTGGCTTGGACCTTCTTGAGGGGCAACAAAGCTTGAACTTGAGACTGCAGCACTCTTATCCTTTCTAGAGGTAGAAAGGCCCTCATTTGAACAGAGTCTAGCTCTGCGCCTATAAATACAGCACGCTGTGAGGGCAGCAAGGCAGATTTTTCCCATTTTAATGTAATTCCTAGCCTTTGGCAAAGGGTTATGGTAGCCTCCCTGGCTCGAATAAGGAGATGCCTGGTAGGGGCAGTAAGGAGCCAATCGTCCAGGTAAGGAAACACCTGGAATCTTAGACATCTCAGGTGAGCTGTCACCACTGCAAAACACTTGGTAAACACCCTGGGGGCTGTGGTGAGACCAAAGGGCAGGGCACAAAACTGGAAATGATTGGCTCCCAGCCGGAAGCGTAAATGATTCCTGGATGCCTTGTTCATCTTGATGTGGTAATACGCATCCTTGAGGTCTATGGAGCACATCCATACTCCCTCTCCCAGCAATGGGAAGATGGACTGAATTGTGACCATTCGGAATTTGGACTTCAGGACTTAGTGATTCAATCGGCTGAGATCCAGAATGGGTCTCAGGTCCCCTGTTTTTTTCGGCACTAAAAAGAGTCTTGAGTAAGTTCCTGATCCAATCTGGTCTGAGGGGATCGGTTGGATGACTCCTTTTTCTAGCAGCTTTGATATCTCTAGTGCTGCTTGATCCCTTTGACTGGGTGGAACGTCCGGGATTTTTCTGATTGGGGGAGGGGGTGAAGTAAAGGGAATGGTTTAACCTCCGGTAATTATTTGAAACACCCATCGATCCTGGGTGATGCTCTCCCAGGCTTGAGGATACCTCGAAAAACGGCCCCTGACTTGCTCCGGAATAGCACAGTCAGGCAATCCCTCAGGGATGCTGACAGGAAGATCCGCGAAAGGAGTCGCGGTCTCCCAAATTGCGGGGGCCTCCTCTGTCCCTAGGACGGTGTCTTCCAGAGTAATTCCCCCCTCCTCTGCCTCTGGAGGGGGGCTCACCATGAGTGGCGGGGAAAGACTTTTGTGACTTCTTGAACCACATCTTCCCTCCTCTCTGAGCCTTGGGATAAGGCGTAGAAGAAAGAGAAAAACGGGCCCCTACGGCAGATAAGGTCTTACCCTCCTGCTCACATCTGGTGAGAGTGTCTTTCACTTTGGGTCCGAAAAGAGAAGACCCATCGAAGGGGGCGTCAGTGAAGGAAGACTTGAAGGCCTCTGCGAAGTGACATAGGCGCATCCAGGCTTGCCTCCTAAGAGCCAAACCTGAACTAGCTGCCTTACTCGCCCCCTCGGCTGCATAAGATATGAGCCTCATGGACGAGTTGACAATGGAACCAAGGGTAGACAACTGGGCGTTAACAGTCTGCGCTACCGCCTCAGGCATGTTACCCGTCAAGGTATCTCCCAACTCTTTGAGGAGATCTCTCTGAAGCCGAGTAAAGTGACAAAGGTAAATCAGCGAGCCGAGTAAGGTGACAAAGGTAATTCAGCGACCGCAGTGTAAAGGTCGCTGAAGACAGGGTACGCTTCCCATACCGATCCATACTCCTGGACTCCTTGTTAGGAGGATGGACGGAAGAAGAAGCTTCTGCAACTTCCTGCTGAGTGGCTGACGCCACCACCATGGCATCTACTGGGACCCCTTTTGTCAAGAACTCTTTCCCTGGGGGAGCAGACAGGAACTTATTCGGACGACTGGGCACCAGTTCCATGGAATCATGGTGCCCCCACACGCTTCAACAAATCAGGTCCAAGAGTTCATCGAAGGGTGGAGACACCCAGGAGGTGGAAGGTTGAGCTACGAAGGCCTTGAGGAATACTGACTCCTCCTCAGAAGGGGACTTGGAAGGCCAGTCGCCTCTCTGCCTCAATATCTCCAGGATGTCGGAGAAAGACATAATCGGAGGACGACTTAGAGGACCCCTCTGCATCCTCGAGGACGGTATCAGAGGTGATGGACTCGTCTTGGGAGTCTATGTGCTTCCTCTTGCACAACTTCTTCCTGGGAGGCTCCTCAGGCACAGACTCTGAGGGGCCCTCAGAAAGTTGGGGACCACTCATGGGGGGTGTCCTCAGGCCTTCAAGCTCTGCTGTCCATGGATAGCAGGGCATCAGAGGCGCTAGCCAGGGTGTATGGGGACTGAGTGACCGATCCAAGTGATGTCACTGACAACCTGGCCAATGCGCTCCTCATGGCCTCGAAGGCGGGCCCCCCCGAATCCATGGACTGACCCATCTCCAAGACCACAACCGGGGTCGGGGTCCCCCTAGCCGAAGCCCCGAGAGGGAGACTCGCAGCTGACAGAAGTCCCGATGCATCCCCCTTGGGCCCGACCGAGGAAACCCGAGTACCGAAACCAGATGACGGAACCGAAACGGTTGGAGCTGACGTCGGCTCCGATAAACCCACCAGGGGTATCGACGACACAGAGGTGCTTGGAGGAGGAATCATCGGTACCGACAAGGGGGCAGGCTCCGGAGCCGACTGGGTCGGAGCTGAAAACAATTTGGCTAACACCGACGACTGAAGGAGCCTCTGGACCACCTTATCCACATCAGACAACCTCAAGGATTTGGAGGATACTGAAGGAGATGAGGATCTCCTACCTATGGACTCCTGCCTAACACTGGGTGACCGGCTCCGAATTGGCTCCAAAAAGAATGGAGCTGAGGTCACCTCCAGTACCACAGATACCTCCTGCGGCCCCGAGGACAATGGAGCCGAGGAGGCAGTATCCAAAACAGAGAGCTTGTCCTGCGGCTCTGAAGCCAAAGGAACCGAGGAGGTAGTACCTACTTTCAAAATTTTCTCCGGGGGCTCTGAAGAATTAGATGGAGCCAGAGATCTTTTCTTAGTTCTGGTAGATTTAGACTTGCCAGTAGAAGAAGCAGACTCTAGAACCTCTTCAAAGGCGGGCTTAACTAGGCCCTTCAAAATCAGTTTATTTTTCCTTTCCTGCAGCACCCTAGAGCTAAAGGAATGGCAGACACTGCATGATTCTTATAGGTGAATCGCACCAAGGCAATAAACATAGATGGCATGCCCATCTGTAATTGACATTTTGTAAGCACATTTAGAGCATTTTTTAAAGCCGGAGGGTTTATGCTCCTTCTGCTCCTTGGACATGTCAGACAAAAAACCAAACACTCAACAACTAACAGTAGGAAGGTGGGAAGCACTACTGGACACAGGAACTCTGACTTAAACGTTCCCTAGGGAAGAAAAACTGACAAAAACAAACTACAGAACTATTTACGACGGAGAGGACTAGGTCCCTCTAAATTAAATGGGCCTAGCCTGCCAAACACAAGGGAAACCACACACACACTCTCCAAAATCTACACCGAACAGGCTCAAACACACACAAAACACAATATAGCTATGAAAATAGCTTTTTTTATATAAAGGAGAAGTACAAAAATTTTAGAAAGTTTAGTAAAAGTGTACTTAGCCACAGCCAAGCGCGAGACCACGTCCTAAATCAACGAGCGGCAAACGAGATCTGGGGGTTGGGGCGAGGTGCATCCTGGGATACCGGGTTAGCCCAGCCAATTAGAGACTTCATGCTAGAGAAAAATAGTCAGCCGAGTCGGAGCCGAACCAGTCAGTAATGAATGTAGGCGAGATAGGACCACATAACATCTTTTGTTATGCACCTTTTTTTTGGCGAAATCTTTAGCTGGCTAAATATGATTTTTGTCTATCAATTTCGAAAAGAGCACTTTTATTTATTCAGTTTTATTTATTTATTTATTGGAAGTACACTTTTTTTGCTGGTGGGGAGCTGTACTTGGGGGATGGCTGCATCCTAGAAGCCAATGTACTGTTCCAAAACGTCTACCCAATCACATTTTCTACATATTATTACAGTCATGCACATAAATGTATGCATGTTTATACACACATACATATCTTTACTCTCTTTTGTCCCTTTCAGTAAGTGGTCCCATGGTGTGCTGTGGTCATCTACAGGTTAGCAATCTACCTCCACTGCTTCAAAGCCCATTGACCCACCCTGCCTGGAACTACCTGTGGTCAACTTCCTTCGTGGGTGCCTCCCTCCAATTTTGAGACTGTTTAAGTATGTCCTGCTTATTCTGAAAAGATATTAGTTGCTAACTGTACAGTACTGTTGCTCCCGTGGTAGATATCCCCCTTGCACATCCGCGGACTGCTCCCTATCTTTCTTTTTTCTCTTTCCTATCCTGCTCTCCCACTCTTCATGCCTTCCTCCAACTATTTTCTGCTCTCTGAAAGCACTCTTGTTTGCTGGACTCCCTCTGCTCACTGTCTGTCTCTCCTACTCTGAAGTATCCCTACTTCACCTACCTATCCTTTCTGACCATCTCCACTTACTATATTCCTGTTCCTTTGCCTCCAGTCCTACAGATCTACTCAGTCAATATCTCTCTGGGTTTCTGCTGGCCCCCCCTTCTGCCTCTCCTGCTCACATATCTCTCAAACTTATCTGCTTTAACAGAGTGTTTTTCTGAGGTTTTCTCCATGGGTGTAGCCCCACTCCGCTCACCCTCGTTACACTCGGGCTCACTTTACTCCACTACCCTATCCCCATTCCCACCCACCCCCATTACAATTACCTTTATACGAAACCACTTCCTCCCCATCCTCTCTCATCATCCACTGACTAACAACTTTGTGTCAAACTTAATATACATATACATCACTACCTTCCCTTAACTATTATACCCAACCTACAACCTCTCTACCCACATTCTAATATGCAACACCTTCTTATTTCCAATACACTCCTCCTACTTTTCTCCAATCTAACCTCTTATCACTCCCACCTTTCCTGCCCACTGATATGCTCTCCAACCTCCTACACATATGGTATTCATTCAACAACATCCACCTTTATTATCTCCCCAGATCTGTTCAACCTCTCCACCTCAAGTCCTCATAAACTGTCTAGACTTAAAATCCTCCCACCTACCTGCAAATCTAATCCAAAGCTACACAAACTTCTTTTACCTATTACTATACCCTCTCTTCTCTCAAAAAAACCTACTCAGCTCTGGAGGCATCCACCCCAACCCAGGCCCTTCTCCCTCTCCTCACAGCCACATACCCCTCAAGCTTTCATCTACCTCTCTCTCTCCACATACTTCTCACCATCCACAACCTCATACACTAAACTCATCCTTATCCAAGCACCTGCCTATATACTTACTAAATATTCAAAGCCTAACTAACAAAATCACTGAGCTACACAAATGGATAGCCCATACCACCCCTCACACCCTTTCCTTATCAAAAATATGGCTTAAGCCACATATCACTAATAATGAAATACTCCCACCTGGCTATAATATCTGTCACACTGACAGATTCCCCAAAAAAGGGGGGTGGCATAGCCATCCTCTACTTCAATAGCCTCACCATCTCTCCTTCCACCACACCCATCCCTGACTTCCACCCAGCTGAACTTATCATCCTAAACTCCCACCTTAATCCTCACAAGAAACTTGCTGTTGCTTCCATCTCTATTCCCCCTGGGAATAATTTTCCCATCTTAGAAAATATCCTATACTGGTTTTCCCACAATATACCCTATGAAACCATCATCTTAGGAGATGTCAACCTAGATCCAAACTTACAAACAACTCTCCACAACTCAATATCAATCTACATGGTTTCCATCAATTGATATCTTCCCCCACCTGCCTCCATAAAACTCATCTTCCAGATCCATAATTGACTGGATTCTTACAAACACCCCCCACCACTACCACATCCCCACTACCTTACCAGACTCCCTCAGTGGCTCAGGAAACTGATATCCTCCTCAATAAACACTTTATTGACACCATTCAAACACTCATACCATCCAACTGTAGCACAACTTCTCTGCCTACCTCTCCCAACCATCCAAGCAAAAATCTATTCTCCTTTCAACCTGTTCTTACTTCCTACATCAAATCTGTTCTTCTAAAGCCCAAACCCTGCTCTCCCTCCGCTGATAATCTACCTCCTACCTTCCTCAAACTTGCTGCTGAATCCATTGCCTATCCTGTGTCTATTCTAATCAACAGATCAATTCAGGAATCCACCACCCCTACCATATGGAAATCTTTCTTCACTATTCCCTTGCAATAAGGAGGAAACTCTACAGACCCATCTAACTACCGACCCATCACCATCCTATCCCCCCCCCTCTAAGATTCTTGAAAAATGCATTCACTCACAGCTTCTTAACTACCTCCTCCAGCATAACCTTCGCACTCCCACTCAGCATGGTTTCCGTCCCAACCACAGCACAACTACTGCCCTCCTATCTTTCACACATACAATTGCTGAGGCCCAAGATAACAATAAACTCATATCATGTCCCTTCCTTGACCTTTCCAAAGCCTTTGATACTGTCTTCCACTGCCTACTGCTATCTAAACATGCTAATATCAACCTATATTCCAGCTCCCTTGTCTGGTTCTCCAGCTACCTTTCCTGCAGGCAGCAATCTGTTAAATGGCTCTCATCCTTTTCTCCATTATACCTGTCCCAACCGGAGTACCACAAGGTTCCATCTTGAGTCCCCTTCTGTTTAAAATCTTTATCAATGATCTCTATACATCTTGTAAACAATCCTCCCTCATCCAATATGCTGATGACTCAACTCAAATCTCTATTTCTAACAATATCTCTGAACTCCATACCCTAACCCAACATGCCTTTCTATCCACTGAACAGTGGTTGTCTGATAATCTACTTATCCCTAACCTTAAGAAGACCAAACTCTTACTGTTTCTCCCCCGTTCTCTCATTCACTACAAATCCACCTTTGCTATTACATCCTCTAACAATACAATAATCCAACCCGAAACCCACACGACACTCCGTGGAGTCATCATTGATGATGAACTCAAATTCAACCTTCACATACTCCAATGTATAAAAAAGACACACCAGAAACTAGGGTTTACTGTATTGCAACAAAAAATTTTCTAACCCCTAATGCCAGACTTTCCCTTGCACAGGCACTCCTCCTCCCCTTCCTTCTATACGCTGCCCCAGTTCTTACCAACATTCAAACCACAACCCTGAACAAACTTCAACAAACTTACCATAAGATAGCTAGCTTTATTACAAACTTTCCATACAATGCACATCACTGCCTCACCCTAAACTCACTCCAGTGGCTTGAACTCCCCCAACAACTACTGCTATCACAATTTCAAATATTACACTTCATTCTTTACAAACCTTCATCCTGTCCAGCTCTCTCTTCCTTCATCTCTATCCATACTCCACCTCAGACTCTCAGTACCTCTAATCAGCAACTACTAGACATCTACCATCCCAAAAAACAGTAGGCAAACTTCTGTATAAAAACTCTGTGGCCCATGCTTGGAACAAATTTCCCCATGACATACGTTCCATCACCCACCCATCAAACTTTAAAAATGAACTCAAACTTCATCTACTTAACTCCAAAATTTGCCCTTGTCAAGACCCAAACTAAGCTTCCCATACCCCACATACATACTTAAACAATTCCTCCCCTTTCATCTAAGTAGTCTATTATGTGGATACTTACTAAACTCAATCAATCAATACTAATGGACAAAATTCTTACGTAAATATATTGTTTCTCTTTAAAACATGATGTATATATTCCTTTGTGCATGCATTTTACTTTGTGTCTTTAACTTTCTGTTTAACAATTTTTTTGTAATTCCTTTGACTCAAATGTTTTAATTATGTTAACTGTTTGTGAATGGAGCTTTTCTCCTTGGGTCTCCACTGAAAATGGGCCACAAGCCCACTGGACCGACCCAGTTAACAAATGGCAATAAATAAAATAAATAAATGTGTGTGTTGGTGCATGCATATACATATACATATATATATATATATATATATATATATATATATATATATATATATATATATATATATATATATATGTATAAATATATATATATATATATATATATAGATAGATAGATATATAGATATAGATAGATAGATATAATTTATATACATATATATATATATATATATATATATATATATGTATGTATATTTGCATATTTGCATATATGGGACTACTTCACATCACCTAAATCTTATCTGAATGAATTTCATTTGACTGAGACCAAATCACCTAATTTTCAAAATACTGAAAACTCATTTGACTGAATCTCATTTCAATGAATTGTAAGCCATAGACAAGATGGGGGTTTTACTTCACCTGTGTCTTGTTTGTGATAAAAAGAATTTCTGTAACTTACAGTGCTGACTGTCAGAATACCGATAGTAATGTAGAAAGTAGTGTTGCAGTGTTTCTAAATGTGGGTATGTCTCTTTACATTTTCATGGGAAATATCTAAAGTAACATGGCAGATGTGTTGTGCGTTCCCAGCAGTAGTGGCAGCGTGTAGAGTACTATAAGGCAAGCAAAAGGTATATGCCCTTTTCCTCACTGTAGTGCAATCCTGGCGTTAGTATATATAGTTGGGGGGCCTAGCCCCCCACCTAGTTTGGTATTATATTGTCTGTTTTCTGTTAAGAGGGTAAGTACGTAGTTTTTAAATTCTGGAAAGAGATGGTCATTAGTGTTGCAAGTGTGTATGTCTACAGTTTAAAATGCAGTCTTTTGAAATTTAGCATTGTAAGCTTTTGGTGAAATGAGATTCAGTCAAATGAGTTTTCAGTATTTTGAAAATTAGGTGATTTGGTCTCAGTTAAATGAAAGTCAGTCAAATGAGATTTAGGTGATGTGAAGTAGACCCATATGTATGCATATATATATATATATATATATATATATATATATATATATATATATATATATGCGGTCACCTTAGGCCAATCGATTGGCGTTATCAAGTCCTAGTTCATTTAGTGCAATTCACTAATTTCCATTTCATTTATATGTTAAAACAGGTGCACAGAACTAATACAATTGGGTAACTGGACTTATTAATTAGAATTGGACAAACAATATGTCTACTTACTTACTTGCTTGCTAACTTACTTTCTTATATATTTATTCATTCATCCTAACAATCATTATCTATTTATTTTTTTTATTACAAAAAATCTACCTTTGATTTCTATATTCACAAAAGTGGGCAAGGCTTCATTAAGTTAGGCTACACAAATCTAATTTAAGCTATTATTCAACTCCATCTCAGGATACAGACATCACTATTTTTATACTTGGATAAAAATATAACATTTGCAGTATGGATGCATGTTTCACTATACTGTTTAACTATAACATAGATAAGAAACCTATGTTTTGCCACACCCTGCTTTGTAAAGTACTAAATCATGGAAGCAGGAATATCAGCTGTTTTGTGTTGTCGACATTTCAGTATGTTAGCACTGAACAGGTTACATGCAGACTATGATATTACTTGTGACTGATGTCAGTTATTTCTACTTTCTTCTTTTTCTCCAAGTATGTATATAAAGTCTGAGGTGTAGTGTGCAAGGAGGCTAGCTTCCCAGCAAAAAAAAAAAAAACAATTATATATTTTTTTGAGAACTTGGGAGTGCTGCAGTTTTTAGGCTGGCAACTTCAAGTAATCAAACATCAATTAAATGACACATGATTTTTTTTTTTTTTTTTACCGGAGATCCACATAAAATTTTAATAATGCTGAAATGACTGAGCTATGTAATAAAACAGAGTGGACTACAAGGTATATGTTCGGCTACCAAATTCTAAAAAAACAAGAACCATAAAACAGCGAAAGTTAAACAGCAAACGGGACAATCATCAAATAACAACAATGTTGAAAAAAATTACATTGAATGGCCATAGTCGGTCAACATCACACACACAACCAACCATGGTGGGGGGGCTGCGACCACCACACTCTCCCAGTCTGGGAGGCTGTGCCCCCCTCACCCTCCCAACTATACATACCAATCACACTACAGTGGGGAAAAGGGAAAATTGAAAAGGTTTCCCTACACTTACCTTACATATCACGTTACTTCCTGGTTGTTGGAAAACTATGGCCATTCGTGTATATTTTTTTCAAAGCTGCTGTAGTTTGAAGATTATCCCTTTCGCTGTTTTCCATTTGTTAGTTTGCACTTCAATTATTTTAGAATTCCGTAGCTGAACATGGACCCAATCATTTGGCAGAAGTGTTTTTTCTAGCTTAAACAGTGTTTCACAGCTATCTAAAGATTTTGTTGTCTTGTCATTAGTTTCACAATTTTCACTGTGATGTTATGTTATTAGTAAAGTCAGTTTTCACTAGGCTGTTTAATTTTCATTATCATGTGATCTAAAATGTTCAACCTTTTGTAGTATGTATATTGGGATTTAAGTATATATATATATATATATATATATATATATATATATATATATTTAGACAGAGAGACAGAGAACACAGCTCACTCCCTCCTCACTCTCTCTGTATACACACACACAAATAGTAGATATACAGATAAATATAGATGCATACCTAGATTTTGGGGGATATCTGCAAGTACTGGAATGTTGCCCACCCACAAATACAATGGACAAATCACACTCCTTGAATCCTCATCTCCCAAAATGTTTTTATACATAGGTACATAGGGCAGCTCTGTTATGAGATTAGTGCTGTGCAAACCATGTTTCGCCTGCACTTCTTTTTTTACTCAGTGTTGTGCAAGTGCAGAGCTAGTGTGTGTGTGTGTATGTGATATATATATATATATATATATATATATATATATATGTGTGTGTGTGTGTGTGTGTGTGCGTGCAGAGGCTGAAATCTCCCACAAGGGGAGTTTCTTTTTGATTAGACCTGTTGCTCCTACTACTACTAGAACTGAGTATCTTTCTTCCATATTGCTCTAGTTACTGCCTGCAAATCCTGGTATTTTATAACTTTGTGTCTCTTTACACGTAAGACTGCGTAATCACTGGGTGTATCAATTTCACCGCCACTATTAACTTTTTGTCTTTTGGTTTAAATTCACCTCTACTTAACCATTTCTGTGTTGGATCCTGATCGACATGAAGCTGTTCCAGGAGACTTCTGTACTTGCAACTATATTTACGGCTTTTCCATATTTCTTGCCTTCTGATCTGATCTTCACCTTATATTCTTTCTTTTGTTTTTTAGCACATTCATTTGCTGCCTGATTTTTATCTACTTCTGCTTTGATTTCCATTCCTGCTTGACACCGATATGCTTCTGCTAAACTAAGTAGTGAAGTCATCGTAGACTTGTTCTCCTCATGTTTTAAAACTTTCACTATGTTTGTAGCTTGTGAGGTCAGCAGATATGTATGCAGTCTTTTGATTGCAGATCTATGCATGCAATCAACTTCGGGGAGGCCCATACCTGATTCAGAATGGGAAATATGTAATCTTGGTATAAACCAAATGTTATACGGCATTTGAGAAGTGTGAAGCATCTTTCTTATTTTCCTGTCTAACTGATCCAATACATTTTAGGGCCAGACAATCACCCCAAAACTGTAAGTTAGAACACAAAGAGCAAATTGGTATATAGCTTGGACTTTGCTCCTAGATGTCAGGGCTGTTTTCAGTATTAATTTTAGTCTTCTGAAATATTCCTTACTAAGTTTTATTTGCATTTGTTCATATTTTACTGTTGATCCTTCATCAATTCCCAAATATTTATACACTCCCTGTTGCTCAAGTTACTTTATATCACATTCCTGTCCCAGACTGATATTTTCTTGGTGCTACAGCTTTCCTGCTTTTAAGGTTGCTTTTGCACATTTATCAAGACCAAATGACATTCTTATATGGTCTGAGAAAGTTTTTACCACTTGTAGTTGTGCTTTCAGCTCCTCATCTGATGAACTATACAGTTTTAAATCATCCACAAAAAGAAGATGAGAAGTCTTTCCAGTTTGTTGTTTTCTGGGAGCCAAATTGTAGCCACGACCTCATCTGTTAAGGTGACAGCTTCATGGGTTAAGAGCATGACAAAAAAGCAGCGGTGACAACGAATCACCCTGAAATATCCCCCTTTTCATTTTTATCCCTGGGATAATAATTTGTCCTTTGTCATGACTTAGCTGCAAAGTGGTTTGCCACTGTTTCATGGTCACTGTAATCCAACTGATCAACATAGGATGTATCTTACACATCTGTAAGCACTCCTTTATCCATGAATGTGGAATACTGTCAAATGTTTTTTGTAGTCTATCCATGCCATACTGAAATTCTTCCCCTTTTTACAGTTCTCAATTATGACTTAATTTAACAACAAATAATCCTTTGTTCCATGTGACTTTCTTTTGTTACCCTTTTGTTCTATTGCCATGATTGAGTTTTCTTCTAAATGTCTATAAACTCTGTTGGCATCAGTTCCAGTGTATATTTTATATGTCATTGGAAGGCACATTACTGGTCTACAGTTTTTAGAAAAGCTTGCAGGTTTATTCTTAAGGAGGAGTATTGTTTTTCCTGTTGTTAATCAGGCTGGCATCTGTTTGGAGTGTGCATATAAATAGTTATTACACAGGGCTAAATCTTCATGTAAAGATGTTAATACTTCTAGCCAGAAGTTAGGTACTGCATCTGGGCCTGGAATTTTCCAGTTAGGAGCTTTTCTTAATTTCATTTCAGTTTCTGTGGCCGTTACATCATCCCATTTCATATCCTCTACATTTGAACTTCTTACTGTTTCTTTTACTTCTGCTTTCCATTTCGCATCTTTGTTATGTTCTACAGGATCTTCATAGATATTTCTCCAAAATGTGTCTATTTCTTCTTTTTGTTGGTGTTTCTATTCCCTTTTCCTTGTTTCCCAAGTCTCTATAAAACTTTTTGGATCCTCAGTGAATTGCTTATTTTATACTTTTCCCTTACATTTATCTGCATATCTTCTAAGTTTTTCTGCCTCCGCTGATATCTTTAGTTTATTATTTGCAGCACTGTATGATTGATCCTGGACTGTTCTGATATTGCGCATTGCTTTTATCATGTCCATCTCCTGTATTCTTCTAACAATGACACTTCTTGTCTTAATTGCTTTACAGTTTTCTCTATTCAGTATTTCATGATGGCATATGATTTCTTCCCTTCCTTTCCCTTACTGCCCTGTGTTTTTGTGGTAATACTTTATTTGTTATTAATTTAGCTGCACAGTAACAAATCCCATTTACTTCTGTTATATCACATGAATTAATAAGAACAGTCCTAATTATGGTGTTTATTTTATCATTTTGGGTCTTACTGACTTTCTGGAATCAATTTCTTTCATTGAGTTTAATATGTGTATCTGTGCTTAATTGTTTAATTGTTTAATTGATTGACTGATATTCCGAATTATTTTGTATACATATATTTAGCATTTGTGCTTTGTATTTTGTACTCCTGGAAGGCATTGTTTGCCAAAGCGCTAGAGAGGTGATTTTATTAAAATTTTGTTCGGTACTGACCTTGTTTTTGTTGTTTTATTAGACATCTTATTCTTTTTTTCTTGGTTGTATCATTCTGCATTGTTTCTGTGGCCAGTGAATCGAACATTAATTTGCCAAGAGTTTTTTCAGGAAGATCTGCTGGATTCTACGCAAAGGAGCATGGAGAGTTATGTAGTTCCACTGAGAGAAGGCATTCCATTACGTGCAGATAAGTGAAATGTTAATTGGGATAATGTTATCGAAGAAAGTCGTAAGCAACATATTATGAATCCCTTTGACTCAGTGGGCAAGCGAACTAATGTCTGTTTTTCAACTGATGTGACTGAGACTATTACCAAATTAGAACAGCTGATGACTAGAGAAACAGCAGTTTACCTTAACCTACTGAGTCTGCAGCATTATGATGAGTGATACATAACATCAATGGGGTTACGTGCCTTTAAAAATCCATCTATGCCTTTTGATATATATGATAAAACTGAGAAAAGGTTTCAAGATAGGTGGATTGCAGCAGCGCAGTGCTGTGCTTCTGAATGGGTGAATATTTTGCTAGAGCGGGATATTACAAAGCAGCAGAGGTTAAAAGAAGAAATTCCTACAGTGTGTAACTCCTTGGCAACAGAATTGATCCTGGTTCAATTGCAACAACAGTTGCATGAAATAAATAAGAAATTGGTTCAATTAGAAAAAGAACTAATGAAAAAGAAAAACAACTAAACTACAGAGATGTCAAAATGTCCAGTTCAGTAACATTTTTATTTTGCACATCAGAGTCAGTCTCAGGGGTTATTAGGTCCAATATTAGAGAAAGTTGTGGATAATTATTTGTATAAAAATATTAAAAATGTTTTACTATATAAAGAAGCAGTTTATATTTTAAAATTTGACACTTTGGCACCACAAGGAATGAATGTAGATTTTAATTGGAGAGTTTTACTTTAAATAACTTGGTATGTAATTAAATGAGATTATTGGATAATTGGTTCAATGAATGCATTATAAATATGGAGTGTGAAGTTTGTTTAGTATTCTCCTATGAAGGCATTAGCCGAGACATCAGAGGAACAATAAAAGCTGATTTTGCTTCATTTTGGGTCATCAGCTTGTGGTTTTTGCTCTTAGTTGTTCTTAGTTTGTGGTTTAATAAACTACAGAGAGACTCTAGAGACTACAACAACCATAAGGCTTTCATCTGGAAAGCCAATAAAAAAATGTCATTAGCCGTGGAGCAAATTGGAGTGAACATATGACATCTAGACCGCTACTGGAGAAATCAAGAGGTTCTACAGATTGGGATATTGATGACGACCAGTATCCTCCTTTACCTCCAGCACAGAAGCCCCAATATCTAATGAATAATTATCAGAATGGAAAACGGACTGTAGAACAGGAACAATACCCTGAGGAGGGGTTTCAGGACCAATGCAAAACAGGTGGTTATCGAGGAGCTTATCAGCAACGTAACAAAGGAACTAGATGGAATTGAACATGTTTTCTTTACTTATGGTAACACTGGTGAAATTAATAATGTAAATGTATTAAATGAATCATTAAATGATGTACAATTGAGCAATTTAAACAAAGGTTTAAAATTCATCCCTACAGCTATGCCGATGTTGTATATGTCTAAAACTGATGTTTTTAGAATGTGGAGAAAGTTGCATTTAATTAATTAATTTTTTTAATAATACTCATACTCAAGATTACTTGGATGAGGGAAATGCTTTTGATGAAATTAATGATCTCATGGACAGTATTTACACATGTGCTTCAGATACAGATGATTTCAATGCATATTATCAACTAGATACTTGCTATCCACGGTGGTGCAGAGGTAGCATTGTTGCCTCACAGCAAGAGGTTCTCCCGTTCGATTCTTGGCTGAAGTGCGGGGAGTGCCTTCTGTGTGGAGTCTGCATGTCCTCCCCGCGGTTGGGTGGGCGCTTGAAAGACATGCATAAATGGGTGTGCCTTCATTGAAGGTTGAACATCGAGCTGGCACCTGGGCGTTCATGAAAATCTACTGCCAATCATTAGCGGACCAAAGTTCACCTGTGGCGAGTGGCGACCCCTAACTGGGAAAAGCCGAAAGACAAACAACAACAACAACATTATCAACTAGATACTACTAACGTGAAGTATACAACTGACTTTATTCCACCATATGTTCATGAAGGTGTGTGTATAGCAGTTCTCTGCTATGGTAAATTTTTCTATAGAACAAGCTTTGTTAGAATTAAGATTCTATTGTTTATAATCTAAGTAAAAATTAATGGAAAGCTCTGAGAGAATTGGGGAGCAGAAAAAATTGTATTTAAGCCATCAGAAAAAGAGATCCAATTAGTGGTAATGCATGTTAATCAGTATATACAAATGTGCTTGTATCACTTAAAAGATGAGAATGTATATAGTAGGGTGTCATGACAGGAATATTTGAATGCTAAAGAGGAGTTTAAAACATTATTATTTAAAGGCTGTAGATTACGATATTTTTCAAGACTGGACATAGATAAAAAATTATACAATGACAATAACACAAGGAGTTGTTTTTATTGTCTGCCCAACCTGCACAAAAGTATGTTGAATCCACCAGGTAGACCTACAATTTCAGCCTCTAATTATGTTTTACAGCTTATTAGGGTATTTCTCTTTAACTACTTATTACCATATGTGGTTAAGTTACCATCTTTTCTTAGGGATACCTTTGATTTCTTACAAAAAATTGAAAACATTAAATGGACAGAGGGAATGTACCGGGTTTCTATAGATATGAAAAGTTTATATACTACCATTCATCACAAACATGGTTTGGAAGCCCTTAATTTTTTCTTGGGTGATAGCCCAAGTAAGTAATTATATTCTGGAATAGATTGAATTTTGTCTAAATAATAATTTTTGTTTTTTGTGAGGATGTTTTTAAACAAATTGCCCCCATGTATGCGAATCTGTTTATGGCAAAATATGAGGTTGAATATTTATATAAACACAATTTTTTTAATGAATTTGTTGTTACATATTACAGATTTATTGACGACTTGGTCTTCATCTGTAAAGGAGGCACGGATATGCTTCCTTCTTTTGTTAGAGATTTGGACAATAATAGACTAGATATAAAATTTCATGGATTGCAATGTGGCAATTCCATAACACTTCCGGATGTACACCTGACAGGTGTTGTTGGAGAAAAAAATAGAAACCAAAATTCATCGAAAATTTGAAAATAGCCATCATTTTCTACATAGAACGAGTTGTCATCCTCTGCATTTATTAAATTCACTTCCCTTTGGAGAATTATTAAGAGTGTATAGATTACGTAGTGGTACTAGAGAATTATATAAAGAAAGGAGTACAACAATAGGTATGCCTTTAAAGAGAGTTTATTGGATTAAAGACATTAGGGAAGCTTTGGTTAAACTGAAAATTACAGTGTTAGGCAGTGGTAATAACAAAAATATGAACAATAACCAGGTTATGTACAAAGTAAGAGAGGATGGACAGGAATGTAAGAAAATGTATATAGTTATATCATATAGTATTTTTGCAAATGAACGGGTAAATATCATAAGGTATTTTTGAGATTTTTGTTTAACCTCAAAGAATTTAAAAAAATATTATGTTTACATCCTATTTTTTCATTTACAAGAGGCAGGAACATCCAAGACATAATAGTCCACAACAAACTCATTAAACCAGTGGATCATTTATGCGAGGAAATATCAGTTAGGGGAACTAGTATTTGTAAAAAATGTTCAGTGTGCAGTTATGTGGTGAATCATTTTACTTACATTAATGGGACTGTTTTTTATCCAAAAGGATATTACTGTTGTCAAACTATTGGTGTAATTTATCTCCTGAGGTGTCCCTGCAGTGTCTTTTATATAGGAGAAACTAACAGAGCCTTTAAGACAAGACTGCAGGAACATATTAGGGACATCAAACAGGTGAAAATAACTAGTTCTATAACCACACATTTTAAAATGTTTCATAATAGTAACCCTGATTTACTAAAGGCTAGTATTTTGGAACAAATAACCAGCAATAGTGATGATTTTGATATTAAAAGGAAGTTGTTGCACAAAGAAAGCATATATATTCTTAACTACAATACTTTGGGCCCTTCCGGGCTCAATACTGAATGTACACAGAAACGTTTAATTTGCTTGCATTTTCCTAAATCTAAATTGTGTACAACTTAATTGTTTAATTGACTGATTGCTTGAGAGTCTGAATTATTGTGTGTGTGTATGTGTGTGTGTGTGTGTGTATATATATATACATATTATTCAGCATTTGTGCTTTGTATTTTGTACTCCTGGAAGGCATTGTTTGCCAAAGCACTAGGGAGGTGATTTTATTAAATTTTGTTTGATAATGGCCTTGTTTTTGTCATTTTTTAATATGTCTATCCTTCTCTGTTAAATCAAGCAACTCTTCCCTTAGATTAAACAAGTGTAAATGAATAATAAAATTGTTTTTGAATGTTTTGTATTAGAACTATTACATTTTTAATATTTAGTTTTGGCACTACAGTTCATTTTTAGTGATATTTCATGGAACTGTTTTTAGGAGTCAGGAACTATACTTCTTCATCAGCTTTTACAAGTTTAATGTATTTAAACAGTGGGTTGGTTATAGAAGTCCTATGATTAATTAACTGTATTATTTAGATACTAATTGATGTTGTTTTCGTTGTTCTGATGAAGACTAACTAGTCGAAAGCGCTAAACCAGTGATTAAATTATATTTTCCTCTGACTGTTGTCACCAGTGGTTTTTATTTTATTTTAAACATTTCAATAAAATTGATTTGTTTTCCACTGGAGAGGGCAGTGATCAAAGGCATGATATGATATGGACAAATAAGACTATAATCAGCAAAGCTGATTAGAAATCAGCAAGAAAATGGTGGAAAAGGGCACATAATTTGGAAATTACAGGGAGTTTATGTCATCATCATCAGCCCCCTTTTTCTCATTTTTTTTCCTACATGGGGTCAGGGTATCATGTTAACTGTCGCCAACTCTGTTGATTCAGTGCCACTCTCCTGCCTTCTTCAACACTCATGCCTCACTGTCGCAGAACTTCTATCACACAATCCATCCACCTCTTTGCTGGATGTCCTCGCTTCTTCTTACCTTCTTCCTGTCTGACTCAAATCTTCCTCACCAGATTGTCTTCTGCTTTTCTACACATGTGCCCAGACCACCGTAATCTGTTCTCTTTGATCTTTTCTGCAATTGGAGCTAATTTGGCTTCTGCTCGTATGTCCTCATTTCTTCATCTGTCCCACAGTGTGCATCCTGTCACCTTTCTCAGGCACTTCATTTCCATCACCTCTAGCTTCTTCAAGTGTTCTGCCTTTACTGCCCAGGTTTCCGTACCATACAGTAGTAATGGTCACACCACTGTCTTGTACACCTTACTTTTCAGCTTCTTTGGCATTCTTCTGTCATAGACTACCCCTGATACTCTATGCCAGTTGGCTGCAGCCCCTCCGATTCTAGCTTTGGCCTCTTCATTCAGACTACCCTTCTCCTCAACTACTCCTCACAGATATTTGAAGCTGTTTACCTGTTGCACTACCTTCCCTTCTATCTCTATTCTCAGCTTCTTCTGATTTCCCCAATCTGCTGCCATTACCACTGTCTTACCTGTGCTTAGTTTCATCCCATGTGCCCTCAGATTTGCATTCCATTCTCCTATCCTTTGCTGAAGTTCTAGCTCAGAGTCTGTCTGTACTGCCACATCGTCTGCATACAGCAGCTTTGTTGATCCATCCCCTCCAACCTGTTTGCTAATGTAGTCCATCACCAGTGTGAACATGATGTATACCCACACCCACTGGGAACCCCTCTGTGAGGCCAAACATTGTTCATACTTGAGTCACTGGGTCCATGTACATAGCTACAATAATTCTACCAATGTTTCTGAGACTTCAAATCACCACAGTAATGCCTAGATCAGCTTTATTGGGACCTTGTCATATGCTTTCTACAAGTCTAGGAATGCCCAGTTGGACTGTCTCCTCATCTCTAGCTTCTTCTCAAGTATCTGTCTCAATGCAAACATCAGATCAGTTGTGCTGCATCCTGATCTGAATCCAAACTGCTCATCTCCCATCTTACATTCTACTACTCTGCGTATCCTTTTATCAATCACCCTACTTTCATGCAATGTGGTAGGAGTTTGATGCCTCTGTACTGCCCACAGTTGTGGATGTCCCCTTTGTTCTTATACACTGGCATGAGTATGCTTATTCTCCACTCATCTGGGATACTCCTTTCTCTCCACACTGCTTAAGGGGAGAAATGTCTCCTGAGGGTACTATTTCACCCAGCATCTTTTTCATATCTGCTGTGACCTCATCTGAGCCTGCTGCTTTCCCTGACTTCATCTTCCTTAGTGCTGTTCTTACTTCTTCTAAGGTGGGCTCCACTTCTTCTCTCATTGTAGGCTGTTTCTGGGGCAGTACTGTGGGGTTTTCTTTATTCATAAGCTCCTGGAAATACTCCTTCCATCTGCCTTTGATGTCCTATGGACTGGTGAGCAAGTTGTTGCTGGCATCCCTTATGAAGGGCGTCTGACTATCTTCTTTATCTTTCTGTCGTTGCCTTGAAACCTGATATAGTTTCTTTGTGCCCTTTATTGAGTCACTTTCCAGAAGTTGGTACAGTGCCTCCGATGCCCTATTCTTTGTTGTTGCAACTTCTTTCTTGGCTTCTTTGTTAGCCAAACAGTAGTCCTTCCTAGCCTGGTCAGTCTTTTCTGTTTCCCACTTCTTCCTGAACTCCTTTTTTTCTTTTGATGACTACTTCTGCATTCCATCACAGCTTTCCTTATGTACCTTATTTCCATACCTGGCTTGGCCACATATCTTTTCTGTAGTTCTGACACACGCTGCTTTTAGGCGCTGCCATTCTTCTTCTACTCCACCTATTTCCTCCTCTTCTTGGGATGCTACAGCCCTGAGTAATTCCTTGAACTGTTGCACATTCTCTCCAGTCAACTTCCAGGTCTTCAGCCTGGTCTCTGTTGACCTTAGAGCCTTCTCTGACCACTGCTTGCAGCTGATTATGGCAACTAATGGTTTATGCTGTGGGCTGACTGTTTCACTGGGGATGACTTTGCAGCCATGGATTCTACCCCAGTGACTTTTCCTTACTAGGAGGAAGTCTACCTGAGTTGCATGTTGACTACTCTTGTATGTGATCTTGTGACTCTCTCTTTCTGAGCCATGAGTTGGCTACTATCAAGCCATTTGCCAGAAAGAAGTGTAGAATGGATTCTCCTTCTGTATTCCTGTTGCCCACCCATGTGGACCCAGACAGTCCTCATATCCTGTTCTGTCTGTCCCAATATGTACATTCAAGTCACCGATTATCAACACCAATTCATGTTGTCCTGCTTTATCTAGTGGGTCCTGCAACTGCTGTCGGAATGCACTCTTTTCCTCACTATCACAACTCTGCTGTGGGATATAGGCTGAGATTATGAATACTGCCCTATCATTACACTAGAGTCTGACTGCCATGAGTCTGTCATTAACTCAGATGATATCCCTTACTGCCTTCTGAAGCCTCTCTTTATGTAATGGGAATAATTTTGTGTATTAGGTGGTGGAATGATAGGGTGCTTTATTTACATGGACAATGCAGGCTGGAAATTAGGAAAATGTTAAGTTACTTTTTGTTAAATGTAATTAGGTCACAAAGAGGAATGGAAATATATTTGGTTTAGTGGCTAGGTGCTTACCTTGAACAATTAGTAGGACATCAATTGTCAGTTTTGTTGGCTTTCTTAATATAATTTCCTGTTTTTTTCTTTCTACGTGCTAATATATTGCAATATTCTAAGTGGAACACCAGAAGGACACTTCCTGAGTTGTAAAATGCAAACATGTTTGAATAAGGTGGCAGGAAATATCAGTACTGCCTCCAGTGATTTATTCAATAAGATTTGCGGCTTTCCACTTTTGCAACAGGGCATATGGGTCCCAAAAGAATAACAAGTAACTTAATTGCTTATAAAAGCAGGATATCAGAAGTGAATAAGTGAATGTACCTATGGGAAATAAAGGGACAACAATAAAGTGAAGCAGACAGATGCTATAAAGAAATGTTCAGAATACAGAGGCATATCTCACGTATGGGATTTAGCAAGTTGTAAACTATAAACATTCAGAGATGTAGTTTCAGCAGCATAAAATTCAGACTTGTTTCCATTTAAACATTTGAAACCTTTATTTACAGCACTTTAGGTGATACATAAAGGAAACTTAATTTGAAAACTATACACAAGAAAAGTCATCATAAGAAAAAGCTTACTATCAAGGGGTGTACATAACGAAACATTTTGTATGCTCCTTTTTATATTTCTCTGAGCACATGATTTAAATAAATCTGTACAGAGCTGTCTCCTGAATGAGTTTTCTGTACTATTTGTGATGTACCAATTTAAATCTGTTTATAACTTTATGATTTGCCTTTTAAATCGATATTCAAGGTACCAAAATAAAGAATAAGAGTGGATGTGTGGCAGCTGACAGGTGCTGATGGTGAATTTAAGATTATATTAAACAGTATTTCTTAGAGAAGATGATGAGGTCCTGGAATGGCATAGTAGGGTGAACAGAACAGTGGTATGTCTTTCAGTGGAAGGGATGAACTGAAGGCAGTCTTTTGAGACTATATTCATGTCTGCAAACTGTTCCACAAAAATAACATATACCTCTTTGTTAGTAAGAAAGCCTATTATACATAGGAAGTACACCCCTTCTAACCCAGTCTATTGAAGATTCACTGAAACTGTAAATAGCTACTTAATTTAGACTTTTTAGTACCTACGTGGTTTGTCTGTGTTAAACATTATAAACTGTGTCTTTACTCTGTATACAAAGCTCAAAGTTCTTACCAGAACCCATGACACAGTATTCCTCTGCTTATGGTCCAGAGCATTTATTCTGTGATTTAAGGAGTGCAAAGAATGTTGGGATATAGTCACAACCATTTGCAATAGCTTTCTCATTCTTCCCTGCTCCTGCAAATCAATGCTGGAGACTGTATCATGCAACTGTATATGTGCGCACAGTGGAAATGAGTTTAGTTTTGTCTATTACATATCCTGATGTGTATGTAATAAATGAGCTACCACCTTTTTACCACAAGTGATGTACAAAGTCATATGTCCTCATATGTAGAACTGGCAATGGAAGGAGTATATCTGGTGCAGTTAATGGAGAAGATCATGTGACTGTAATATGTAAAGATGCATTTATACAATTACATAAACTGCACCAAGTTACAGCTGTATATTATGGTCATCTTCGGTGCACTGTAATTGTACTTTTATTTTCCCATTACTTATGTACATATCTGTTTGGAACTACAAATTACTGCAGTTGTAAGAATTCATGTTTTGTGCAATGCATTACCACCTAGGACTTTGTAAGGAAATATGGTCTGCTGATTCCTTGTTGTGGAACATTTCCTTTTGAGGCCTGTCATTATGAATCCTTGTTGGCCTTTGTGTTTGGATTAAGTGACATTGCCTGCAGACACATGACATACTTCACAGTGTGGTAATAGATAAAGTGTTACCAGAAAAGCATACAGTAACAAAGGAAATAAAGGCAACAAGTAAGATTAATTCACACTATTGCTAATAATAAACTAAAAATATCAGCCCATCAGAAAAAAAAATAGAAGATATGCAGATAAACGTAAGGGAAACATACAAAATAAGCAATTAATGGATGACCCAAAAAAGATTTTATAGAGAACTGAGAAACAAAGCAAAGTGAACAGAAAAAAGCATTAACACCACTGTACAAAGATTTAGCCCTGTGTAAGAATTACTTATATGTGCATCCCGAACAGACACCAAGCTGGTTAATAAAAGGAAAAAAACAATAGTCCTCATTAAAAATGAACCTGCAAGCCATCATAAAAACTGTAGACCAATAACTTGCCTCCTGACAATATACAAGCTATATACTGAAACTGATGCAGACAGAGTTTATATTCATTTAGAAAAAAAAAATCAATCATAGCAATATAAAAAAAGGGTAACAAAAACTGTCAAATGAAACAAAGGATTATTTGTTGCTAAAAAGACATAACAGAGAATTGTAAAAAGGGGAAGAATCTAAGTATGGCATGGGTAGATTACAAAAAACATTTGACATCATCCCACATTTATGGATAGAGGTGTATTTACAGATGAATAAGATACAGTCTGGATTGATCAATTACATTACAATGATCATGAAACAGTGGCAAACCAGTTTGCAGTTGAGACATGACAATGGCCAAATTATTATCCCAGGGTTAAAAATATTCCAGGATTATTCTCAGTCACTGCTACTGTTTAGTCTTGCCCTTAATTCATTAAGTTGTTTATTTAAAAGCTTAGGCTATGGTAATAATTTGTTTAAAGACATCTCATCTACTTTTTGTGGATGACTTAAAATTGCAGAGTTCACCATATAAGGCGTTGAAAGCATGACTGCAAATGGTTAAAATGTTTTTTGATCATATAAGGGGTGGGCGCGGTAGTACAGCAGTTAGCATTTTTGCCTCACAGCAAGAGCTTGTCTGGTTCAATTGTCAGCTGGGGTGCCTTCTGTGTGGAATCTGCATGTCCTCACTTCCGGTCGTGTAGGTTTCCTCCCACATTCCAAAGACATGCAAGTAGGTGATTTGGACACTCTAAATTGGCCCTAAGTGCAAGTGTGTGTGAGCGAGTGAGTAGTATGGATAAACTACCATGGCAGGGCTAACCACCCGGCGGTGTAAACCTTGGCTTGAGATGATTGCCACTGTTGAATAACACCCCGATCCCAATGTGCAAAATGGAAAAAAGGGGTTGAGGATGGATGGATGGATGGATGATTTTTAGATCATATAATAATGTCATTTGGTTTTGATAAATTTGTAAAAGTAACATTTAAAATAGAAAAGCTGCAGTACAAAGAAAATATCGATCTTGGACAGGAATGTGATATAAAAGAACTTGAGCAGGAGGGAATGTATATTTGGCAAACAGCGGAAGGATCAGCAGTAAAACAATAACAAATTATGATAAAACTCAGTGCAGAATACCTAAACGACTAAAACTAATATTGAAAACTGTCTTAACATCTAGGAGTAAAATCCAAGCTATTTCAGTTTTGCTCTTCCTGTTCTAAATTAAGATTTTGGGGTGACTGAATTGCCCCAAAAAGTATTGTTATCAGTTGGACAGGGAAAAAAAAGAAAAACCCTTCATGCTTATCAGATAATACATACAAATCAGTGCACAGCAAGTTTATAAATTCCTCGCTCTTATAGGCCTAGAAATTGATTACATGTATAGATCTGCAATTGTGGGATTGCATGAATATCTGCTGCCTTCCTCACCAGAACCAAACACAGGAACAATTTTAAAACATAAGGAAAAGAAATCTAAGATGAAATCCTTCTTTAGGTTAGCAGAAGCATTTTGGTATGAAGTGAGAATAGAAATCAAAACAGAAGAAGATAAAAATCAGACAGTCAATGTGCCAAAAAAAAAAAAAAAAAAAAAAAACAGAAGAAAGATTACAAGGAAAAGGATCAGATGAGAAGGAAAGAAAATTGGAAAAGAGATCTCCTCGAACAACCTCATGTTGACCAAGATTTGACAGAGGAATGGTTAAGGAGAGGTGAAATGAATACAAAAGATGAAAGGTTAATAATGTCGGACCAGGATAGTGGACTATGTATACGTTGGTTTACACAGTCCATTGAGCATGTGGGAAGAACAGATAAATGCGGGTTCTGTAAAAAAAGAAATGGAAACAGTCAAACATCTCATTACTGGGTGTGATGCACTCATGACAGAGAGCCCGTATACTGAAAGGTACAATAATGTGGCACGACTCTTGCACTGGAGATTGTACAAACACTACAATGCAGAAGTAGTTGAGAAGCATTGGAAACAGGAGCCATAAAGCATCATAGAAAATGATGAAGTTTATACTACATGGGCTCACCCATTACCAACAGTTTAAAAAACAGATACATGAAAAAAACAGATACAGTAGTCCATGAAAAAAGACAAAAGTAGCATTAATCACAAAACTGCTACACCCAGTGATTACAGTGTCATACATACAGAGAGAGACACAAAGTCATAAAATACCAGGATTTGCAGGCAGTAATGAGGGCACTGAGGAAGAAGGATACCCAGACAGTTCAAACACTAGTATGAGCAATGGGTCTCATAAAAAAGAATTTACAGTAATATTTAGATATGTTACCAATACATGCGGTGGTGGTGCTGTGGTAGCATTGTCGTCTCACAGTAAGACGTTGTCCTGTTCGATTCTCAGCTAGAGCGTCTTCTGTGTGGAGACATGCGTGAATGGGTGTACCTTCGTTGAAGGTTCTGCGTCGGAGCCAGCAACTTGGCACGTAAAAATCTACTGCCAATCATTAGCGGACCGGAGATCCGCTGTGGCGACCCCTAACTGGAAAAAGCCAAAAGACACAACAACATGTAACTCAATATGAATTGCAAAACAAGTAATTTCTGGACACATTGTGGATACTGCGAAGAGTACTTTTGTCTAACATGGAACTTTGAAACAATACTAATTTCATGAACTTTATTCATACTTTCATTCAGGAATGGGGTCCATTCCCATCACAGTATTAGAAACCCAAAAGCCTTGGAGAAATTAAACTGAGAAATGCATGGAGGGTGGTGATAGTATATGTAAATGGCATGTAACATCATAAGACTGTGCACCCTGACCACAGAAAGTGCTAGTGAGCTATGTAAAGGGTGCACATTGTTCATAGGCTGTAAACTCCTGTTCAGTATAGTCTATGTGTTTACAGGAGGAAAGTGATTATACATAAAGTGTTTACAGCATCACATGGCTATGCACACCTGACACAGGAAGTGCTGGGGAGTACTAAAAGCAAAGGATGGACAGTGTCACAAGCTGTGAGACCCTGTTCAGTATATCACAAGAGGTGCATAAGGTTAGTGGGGTTAGTGTACATAAATGCTGAGTAGCATTTCATATTCTGTAGCTCTGTCAACTGTAGCATAACATCACATCATTACAGTACAAGGAGGGGACTGATGGAACAAAGACTGCACAGCAAAGCAAGCTGTATGCTATGCATCTAGAATGTTCATAAGGCACTCAGGGATATAGGCATTGAATGTACAGATATATGAAAGGGATAATAACTATTTCCTGTCAGGGAAGATGTGAGAGCCATCTAGGGATATGCCAGATGATCTGTAAGTGGTAACAGTGGGAATCAAACCAATGACTACAATAGGTTACTCTTTGGCAGCTCTTAACTTGCATTGCCCCCCCGTCCTATTCCACTGCACAGATGGGGAAAGTACGTTGGATTGGCTGCACTCCATGATAATGCAAGGTACAGCATGTAAGGCATGCATGCTGAGACTGTCTATAAGAGCAGCAATGTACACACATATATATGCGCCATAATCAAGGTGACCTGTAGATATATTTAGTATGCACAGCAAGACATTTCTTTTTGCCCTATACACTGCCCGCAAGTTCACACAACCATCCAGGAGAAGAAATCTCAATGTCCTGTGCAGCTGAAGGCTGTATGCAGTGTGGGACCATTACTGCTAGCTCTGGTTTGAAAGAATGAGTAATGTGATTCAGGAAGTCAGTGAACTGTATTGTGCACATTACTTGCTGCAACTTATAAGTGCTGACTAGCACATCACCTAAGCTTCACCTATTGTGTTACTGGTGCCTATTGGACTGCACTGCTGCCAGAAGCAGTGGCTACAGTGTTGCTGTACTAAAACAGCAGAGGCAGTATTGTACAGGTGACATGACAGAAAATGTCTTCACTGATTAGAGTGATGTGTGTGTGTGTGTGTGTGTGTGTGTGTGTGTGTGTGTGTGTGTGTGTGTGTGTGTGTGTGTGTGTGAGCATGCTTGCATAACCTTGTGGTTGCATTCTACAACCCAAGTGAGAAATGGGGCATTGCTTATTTACAATAGCAGCAACAGATTTACACATGTCCGAATGGAGAGATGAAAAGTCAGAGGGGTCCGAATGGAGAGATGAAAAGTCAACTGGGTCCGAATGGAGAGATGAAAAGTCAGCGGGGTCCAAATGGAGAGATGAAAAGTCAGAGGGGTCCAAATGGAGAGATGAAAAGTCAGAGGGGTCCAAATGGAGAGATGAAAATGCAGAGGAGTCCAAATGGAGAGATGAAAAGTCAACAAGCAAAGGAGAGTAGTAGTGCTGAAACTGAATTCATCCTCAAGTCTTAGTGAGTACTTTCTCGAGGTGGACCCTATTTTCACAACATCTCACCAAGGTGGCACTGATATATAGACTGTATTTATACAGCATATATCATGGACAAAAGTAGGTAAAAAACTAAAAAAGATAGCTGGGTGCATAAGACCCAAGATAAAAAAGTGCCTAATCCTGGTAGGCAAACAGGTGCCAGGACTGGAAAAGATGACAGTGTAGAATCTTCAAAATACGGAAACATTCCTACAATGGGGTCAGGCCAGGCACAGGGGAGGGTGGCCACCCTGTTGAAGAAGAAAGCAGTAGTCCACAAAAATCACAAAAACTAATAGGCCAAAGAAGAGTCATAAAGATGATAAAGTGGACTATTGAACATAAGAAAAAAATTATGTACTGTTACTATTATGCAAAAAGCCCAGAATTTCCAGACACAAGATATACAAAATGATTAAGAGAGAAATTAGAGGAAAGAAAAATACTTCCGCAAGAAAAACTGTCAGAAGCTTCAAATGAAAATTTGTGTCCACTAATACAACAGATTTGTGAGAAACAGTATATAGATCAAGAAACCTTGATCTGTTTGGAAAAAGAAGCATCTGAGGAAGTGCGAAAATATAAACAACAAAACCAAGAGATATTTGAAAAGTATAAAAAAGAAATATGGACATGGGAAAGAAAGAGAGATTTGATATGGTGCAATATTTATGCAATGGAGAAAGCCAAATTAATCAATGTAAAGAAGGTAGCCCCAAAGGCAAAAGCATCCGGATATGGAAAATTTCACAATAAAAAAAATATCAGAAAGATGGAACATAGAAAAGAAGATCAGTAAAGTAGAAATTAAAAAAATAGAAGTTAAAGTTGTGGCGTGCCTGCGAAGTGAAGGATTTGATGTAGGTCTAACACAGGTTACATCACAGCAGGATGGAGTGAGTCCCCAAAGCAGGGAGAAACATGAAGATCAGGAAACATCTGAAGAAGAAATATGGACATGAGAAAGAAAAAGAGATTTAATATGGTGCAATATTTACTCAAAGCACAATGCAAAACTAACCAACACAAAAAGAGCAGCACCAAAGATATTTGAAGAGAAATACAGACAAAGGAATCCGGACATGGAAGATTTTACAATACAAAAAATAAGACGACAAAGAGGAAAAGTAGAAAAACAGATTAGTAATGGAGAAGTTAAAGAAATAGAAACTGAGGTTGTGGAGTACCTGCGAAGTGAAGGATTCAGTGTAGAAAATCGAATTCAGAAAGTACCACAACAGGCCAGGGCAATGGATATCCAAATTAAGGGGAAAACAGTGGAATAGAAATCACTGGTCAGGTGCCGTGAATGACAATTTAGAGCCTTCCACAGGAAACCAGTACAAATGTCCACTTGAAGCTAGACAGCAAGGGAAGGAACAGAAAACTGTGGAAACTCTGATGCAATCAATGTTGAGGAGTGATAGGCCAGTGAGTTCCCATATGACAGAGCAATGGACGGCACAGGATGAAATTGAGGAGAATGTGCCATAGGAAGATGTTATAAAACCTTCTATAAAATGCCTGCAGGAAGTGGAAAACCAGGGATGTACCCTCCTTTTGGAAGAAAATGAAGAACTGTTTGATAGACATGGACAGATATATCAGGATCAATGAAAGAAATATTTATTCATTTATTTATTTATTTATTTATTCCAGTTTGATGACCGGGGAGGTCCACTGGGCTCAGGGAGCCCGTTTTCAGTGGAGGGACGGGGAGAAAAACTTTACAATACCTAGTTTAGTTACATAAATAATTACTAAGAAACTTTGCATTACAAACAAAAGGTAGTATTCATACAAGAAAACAATCAATTACTGTTTTGTTTAGGTGAGAGAGACAGGCAAAAAGCCTGGTGGCTAGATTTTACAGTTTAGTTATTTTTACAATCCGCTGTGGCGACCCCTAACCAGGAAAAGCCGAAAGACACAACAAGTTATTTTTACAATCTATGTTTGAGAGAGGTTAGCTAGGTGAGAAGGTTAGCCAGGAGTCAAAGTGGAGGAGAGCTTGAGAGGTTTGGGGTGAAGAGTACAGTTGCATTTCCTGTTTAAATAAAGGAAGGAATGAAGAAGAGTTTTAAAGTTTTCAAGGGTGTCACAGGTCCTCAGTGAGGAGGGAAGGGCATTCCATTTTTTTAGCTAAGGAGAAGGATAGCAGAAATTGACCAGCTGGGCGCTTTGGTGGGTAGATCTAAGGGTTCTATGGTATCTGTGGTGATTTGGAGAAAGTCAAGTTGGTTGGGAAGTTTGAGCCAATTTAATGAGTGAAGGAAGGAACAGTGATGAGAGGAGGATTTGGCTTTGGTAGCAAATCTGGAGATTTTATTGAAACATACTTCCAGTTTGGACGAGAGTGTGGAGAATAACTTAGTGAGCAGAGGGGTGCCATACAGTAGGGTGGGAAGGAGATAGATTGTGGTGAGAGTTAGTCTGGTAGCAGGAGAGAGGAAGTAGTTGTTTCTATAAAGTAGTTTTATATGGGTTTTCTTTATGTTTAGCTGGATGTGAGTGTTAAATTTTAGGTGTTCATCAATGTGGCACCAACAAGTTTGGCAGAGGGAATGATCTCTATAATGGAGTTGTTATGGCTGGTTATTTGAAGTGAATTTGTATGAATAGTGGAGGCTTTTGAAGGAGAGAACAGAAGGATTTTAGTTTTGTTGGCATTTAGTGAGAGGTGATTTTGGAGCATCCAGTTTTCAGTGGTTGAGAAGGCTGTTTGTGTCAGTGATTGGAGATCTGTTAGGTTAGAGGCGTAGCAGATCAAAGTAGAATCGTCAGCATATTGCAAATTTTTGGTATTAGGTATGGCTTTGTGAAAGTCGTTAATAAAGATATTGAATAGTACTGGGCCGAGTATGGAGCCTTGGGGTACTCTAGTGGGGGTAGGAAGGAAGGTGGAGGTGCTCTGGCCCCATTTTACAGCCTGGGACATGTCTGAAAGATAGCTGCAGAACAAGGAAAGTGTTTTGTGGGAGAGATTGAGCTTAGACAGATGATTTAGAAGGTGGGTATGGGAGATGGTATTGAAAGCTTTAGATAAATCTAGCAGAACTGAGGATACTATTTTACCAGAGTCGCGGGCTAAATTGACAGTATATAAGAAGGAGAGAAGTGTGGTGTTGGTACTGTGTCCAGGGCGGAAGCCGTGTTGGGTAGGAGAGAGTAGCTGGTGTTTGGTAAGCAATGGCAAGAACTGAAGGTGGATGCATTTTCAGGAGTTTTGGAGATTGGGGAGAGGATGGCTATGGGGTGGAAATTAGAGACGTTACAGTTTTTGCCACCCTTGTGAAGTGGAAGAATATATGCAGTGCACCATAGTTTGGGAACATAGGTTTCAATTAGGGCTCTATTAATCAGGATGCTGATAGGGAGAGCAATACCTTCAGATGCTATTTTTAAGAAGGAGGAAGGAATGCTGTCGGGGGCGTTGGAGCAAGGCTTCAGTTTAGAGAGGAGTTTCTTTATTAGGTGGGTGTCAATGGGTTTGAATTTGAAAGTGGGGGGGAGAGGAGGGAGAGGAAGATTGGTTGGGGTGGGGTAGAGGATTATTCTTGGTAAAGGTCTTGGCTAGCTCAGCAATAGAAGTGGCGAAGAAGGTATTGAATAGTGAGGCAATTTCTAGGTCAGATTTGCTGGAGTCGAGATGGGTTGTTTTTAGTACCTGGCCTAAGGAGGGAATTAATTGAGTTCCAACATTGTTTGGGGTTTTTTTGCATAATTTACTTGTATTTTGATGTAGTAAGACTTTTTGTATTTGATAACTTGTTTTTTGGCCAGGTTTCTCAGCTGTTTATTTTTAAGTAAGATTTCTGGCTGCTTATATTGGAGGTATGTTTTCCAGGATTTATCTCTTTGTAGCATAATCTTTTTGGTGTCTTTGGTAAGCCATGGGGCGGTCTTAGTTTTCACTCTTTTTGTTCTTATTGGAGCTAGGGAGTTAAGGACATTTAGGAATGTTGTATTGAAAAAGTCGACAGCAACGTCTAGTGGAAGAGTTTTCAGGAGGTTCCAGTTAGTATACTTAAGGGAATCAGAGAAAGTAGTGGGATTAAAGTTAGAGAGGTTACCAGTGTGGATGAACTGGTGGGGGTGTAGGGAAGTGAGGGTAGCTCAATGGGTGAAGGCAGTGAGGTGGTTTCCTAAAGGGTCAGGAATGATGCCAGATTTTATAACTTTACTTGAATGACATACTAGGATCCAGTCTAGTATGGAGCCTGGGGGGGGGGGGGGGGTTGGTTTTGTTAGGCCTAGTAACGGAGTTAGTAAATTGAGAGTAGTTAAATAGACTGATTGACATGGTGGGATTGGGGTTATCAATTTTGCTCCAGTCTATACTTACATCTCCCAATATGTAGGTTTCTAGCTTAATATTTGAGGAGGCCCAGGAGAGGATGTCTTCCAGGGTATTGGTGTTTTTACCTGGAGGAATATAGAGGGACATGAAGCAGATGCTTTTATGGTTGTTTATTTTTAGTAGGCCAGTTACAAGTTCAGCATTATTGAAAGAAGGGATGGGTTTAGGATATGGAGAAAAGGACAGCTGGTTGGAGTAGATTAATGCTACACCACCACCTCTTCGACTTAGGTGGTCAGATCGAAGTGATTGACATCTAGGGGGAAGGAATTCAGAGTCACTTATTTGAGGTTTTAGCCAGGTTTCAGAGATGGCTACAATGTCAGGTGAGCTGTGATTGAGCCAGGCATGAAAGAGGGTTAATTTATTTTTTAAGCTTTGGGTGTTGATGGCGAGGAATTTGAGGTATTTACTGGTGGATTTATTGTGGGTGCTAGGGGGTTAGCTGGAGAGAAGTTTGGTCCAGGATTAGGGTGAATGTCACCAGCTAAGCAAAGGTAAGAGGGGAAAGGAATGAGTATTTTTTTTGGTTTGTACTTAGATGGAAGAGTCTGGTAGAGAATAGGTTTAGGTTTGTAGTATTTGGTAGTGATTAGGAAAAGTTTTACTTTTAAGAGGAGGATAGGGTGGGAGGGAACTAAAGAGGCTGAGATGTGGAAGTGTGTTGTGTCGGGGAGGTGTGGAGGAAGAGGTGGGGGGTGTAGATGGAAGTGGGTATAGGAGGTGGCATGGTATAGAGTAAGTAGAAGAAGGATGAGGATAGATGAGGGAATAAGGGTATTGGGGTTAAGAGAGAGCATGAAAGCTGGAGCATGTCAGATGTAATAGAGAGGAAGGTAATGTGAGTGAGGAGGGGATGTGGTAGTGAAAGTCAGGTAGGCTGGAGGAAGGGGCGGAGGAAAAGTGTTTGTGTATTGGTTGATGGTGAGAGGGAGGGAGATTAGGGTGAGAATAAATGTAGGAGTAGTGGAGGCGGGTGGAATTTGGGGGCAGGGAAGGGGAGCGGAGTGAGCCCGCAGGGTGAACAAAGCGGGTACAGCCAAAAAGAAGGAGTGAGTACTGTAAAAAAGGGAAGAAAAACTATCAGTAGCTGCAGTTCATGCAGGTAAATACAAAACTTGCTGGAGCTATGTAGTAATGGAGGCAATATTGGGAGGGTCTCACTTTGGGTTGAGTAGTCCTGCAGGGTAGAGGGAGTTAGTACATAAAATAAGTGGAAGAAAAACTGAAAAACAGCTGCTATCCCTAGGTGGACACTTTAGGAAAATAATACTGCACAAACGGTTTGTCCCGGTCTTTTCTGCCACCTACTGGCAGAAGGAGAAGGTGAACAGAAAGCTAGCATATTTCTCTTTTCACTGTAGTAGGGTTGAATTTATTGTAAATGTCTTTTAACAGCTAGAGGGGAGCGTGGCAATCAGGCTGTGGTAGGCTGCTAACGCGGACACGGGAGGTCAGATTAACAATTGCAGATACAATTAAAGTTTGCAAGTTTATTTCTCAGGGTTACATACATTGACCTCCTTATTACTGCGGTGGTGGTGCTGCGGTAGCATTGTCGCCTCACAGTTAGACGTTGCCCGTTCGATTCTCAGAGCGTCTTCTGTGTGGCAACATGCGTGAATGGGCGTTCCTTCGTTGAAGGCTGTGCGTTAGGCCCGGCAAGCCAGCACGTAAAACTCTACTGCCAATTATTAGCGGACCAGAGTTCTGCTGTGGCGACCCCTAACCGGGAAAAGCCGAAAGACACAAACAAACATACATTGACCTCCTTAGAGTAATACTGTCCTTTTTGTAGCAGCGTGCAGTGCTGCCTGGGTAGCACGCAATTCAGGATGACTTCTGGAGTAGGCAGTGAGGTGGTTCTTGAGTCTTACAGGCAAGGAGGGAGCACCCGAGTAGGTAGACTGTAAAAATAGAGAGAAACACTGAGTTAGGTAATGTGAAAAACAAGGATAGGCAGGTAGAAGGATAGAGCAGTAGTAAGGGATATCAAGAAGAGAGGGGTATACTAGCGTGTACAGAAAATAGAGAGAGACTAGAAGAAAGAAAAGATAAGAGAGGCAGCTAATAGACTGCAGAAGGTAAATAAAACCCAAAATGTCAGAAATCTGATAAAACAAATGAACACAGTAATTAAGACTGTTCATAGAGATCCATGCGGTATAACAGAAGTAATCAGGATATATTACTGTGCAGCTAAATTAATAACTGATAAAGTTCTACCACAAGAACACAGGATAGTGATGGAAAGGAAGGGGAGAAATTGAATACCATCATGGAAGTATCGAATAGAGAATACTATAAAGCAATTAAGACAAGAAGTGTCACTGTTAGAAGAATACAGAAGAGGGAATAGATCAACAAAAATACTAAAAAAGATAGATGTGATAAAAGCAATGCACAGTATTAGAACAGACCGGGATCTATCATGCACCACCGCAAATAACAAACTAAATATTTCAGCACAGGTGGAAAAACATAGAAGATACGAAGCTAAATATAAAGGAAAAGTGCAAAATAAGCAATTTATTGATGACCCAAAAAGTTTTATACAGAACTGGGAAATAAGGTAAAAGGAATTGAAAGACAGCCAAAAAAAGAAGAAATAGATACATTTTGGAGAACTATCTATGAAGATTCTATGGAACATAACAAAGATGCTAAATGGACAGAAGAAGTAAAAGAAAGAATATTAAGTTTAGAGGTATAGGATAAGAAATGGGAGGAAGTAACAGCTAGAGAGATTGGAAAAAGTTAAGAAAAGCCTCTAATTGGAAAACCCCAGGCCCAGATGCAGTACCTAATTTCTTTGCACGAAGATTTAGCCATGAGTAAGAACTATTTATATGAGGACCCCAAACAGACACCAACCTGGCTAACAACAGGAAAAACAATGCTCCTACTTAAGAGTGAACCTGCAAGCTACCCTAAAGGTTATAGACCAATAACTTGCCCTCCAACGATGTATAAACTACACATGGGAATTGATGCTGACAGAGTTTATAGTCATTTAGAAGAAAAGTCAATTATGGCAGTAGAACAAAAAGGCAATAAAAGAAAGTCATATGGAACAAAGGATCATTTGTGGTTAAATAAAGTTATAGTGGAGAATTGTAAAAAGGGGAAGAATCTAACTATGCCATGGATTGACTACAAAAAAACATTTGATAGTATCCCTCATTCATGGATAAAAGAGTGCTTAAAAATGTATAAGATACACCCCATACTGATCGGCTACATTACAATGACCACGAAACAGTGTCAGACCACTTTGCAATTAAGCCATGATACAGGACAAATTGTTATCTGAGGGATAAAAATTCAAAGGGGAATATTCCAGGATGACTCTGTTACCATTACTATTCTGCCTGCCCTTAATCCATTAAGATGTTTATTCAACAGCTTAGGCCATGGCTATAATCTGTCTCCTAGAAAACAACAAAGTGTAAAGACTTCTCACCCTCTCTTTGTCCATGATTTAAAACTGTACAGCTCATCAGATGAGGAACTGAAAGCACAACTGCAAATTGTCAAAACTTTTTCAGATGATATAAGAATGTCATTTGGTCTTGATAAATGTGCAAAAGCAACCTTTAAAGCAGGAAAACTGGAACACCAGGAAAACATCAGTTTGGGACAAGAATGTGACATAAAAGAACTTGTGGAAGAAGAAGTGCATAAATATTTTGGAAATGATGAAGGATCAACAATAAAACACAAACAAATGCGGATAAAACATAGTAAGGAATACTTCAGAAGACTTAAATTAATCCTGAAAACAGCACTGACATCTAGGAACAAAATCTAAGCTATAAACCAATTTGCTCTTCCTGTCCTAACTTAAAGTTTTGGAGTAATTGACTGGCCCCAAAAAGTGTTGGATGGATTAGATAAGAAAACAAGAAGGATGCTTCATGCTCACCAAATGATTTATAAAAATCAGTGCATACCAAGATTATATATTCCTCATTCCGAAGGAGGGATGGGCCTCCTTGAAATTGATTATATGTATAGATCTGCAATCGTTGGACTCCACACATACTGTATCTGCTGACCTCACAAAACCCAAACATAGTGAAAGTTTTGAAACATGAGTAGACCAAATCTAAGATGACTTCTCTGCTTAATTTAGCAGAAGTTTATCGGCGTCAAGCAGGAATGGAAATCAAACCAGAAGTAGATAAAAATCAGGTAGCAACTGAATGTGCCAAAAAACAAAAGAAATAATATAAGGTGAACAATCAGATGAGAAGGCAAGAAATGTGGAAAAAGCTTAAATATAGTTGCAAGTATAGAAAACTTCTGGAAGAACCTCATGTTGATCAGGAATTAACACAGGAGTGGTTAAGGAGAGGCGAATTCAAATCAAAAGATGAAAGGTTAATATTGGCGGCCCTAGATAGTGGGCTATGTACACTTTGATTTATAAAGTCCATTGAACATGTAGGAGAGACAGACAAATGTAGGTTTTGTAAAGCTGAATTGGAAACAGTTGCATACCTCGTCTCTGGTTGTGACATACTAATGGCAGAAGGACTGTATACTGAAAAGCATAATAATGTGGCAAGACTGTTGCACTGGGGATTGTGCAAACATTATGGTACTGAAGTGGCCAAAAAACACTGGAATCATGAGCCACAAAGCATCATAGAAAATGAAGAAGTCTACATCACATGGGATCATCCATTACCAACAATTTAAAACAGAGATGCTAGAAAACTGGATAAAGTGGTCCAAGAAAAGAAGACAAGAGTAACATTGATCAATGAAACTGCCACACGTAGTGACTACAGTGTCTTGCATTAGAGAGACACTTCTTCTTCTTCTTTCAGCTGCTCCCATTAGGGGTCGCCACAGCAGATCAACTGTTTCCATTTCTTCCTGTCCTCTGCATCTTGCTCTGTCACACCAACTGCCTGCATGTCCTCTCTCACTACATCCATAAACCTTATCTTAGGCCTTCCTCTTTTCCTGTTACCTGGCAGCTTCATCCTTAGCATCTTTTTCCCCAATATACTCTGCATCCCTCCTCAGCACATGTCCAAACCAACGTAATCTTCCTCTCTGGCTTTGTCTCCAAACCTTCCAACCTGGGCTGACCCCCTAATATACTTATTCCTAATCCTGTCCATCCTCGTCACACCCAGTGCAAATCTTAACATCTTCAACTCTGCCACGTCAAGCTCTGACTCCTGCCTTATTGTCAAAGCCACTGTCTCCAACCCGTATAACATAGCTGGTCTCACTACCCTCTTGTAGACCTTCTCTTTCACTCTCACTGGTACTCGTCTGTCACAAATCACTCCTGACACTCTTTCCCACCCACTCCATCCTGCCTGTACTCTCTTCTTCACCTCTCTTCCACACTCACCATTACTCTGAACTGTTGATCCCAAGTAATTAAACTCATTCACCTTCCCCACCTCTACTCCCTGCATCCTCACCATTCCTCTGTCCTCCCTCTCATTCACACACATATATTCTGTCTTAGTCCTGCTGACCTTCATTCCTCTTCTCTCTAGAGCATATCTCCACCTCTCCAGGGTCTCCTCCACCTGTTCCCTACTCTCACTACAGATCACAATGTCATCTGCAAACATCATAGTCCACAGGGACTCCTGTCTGATCTCGTCTGTCAACCTGTCCATCACCATTGCAAATAAGAAAGGGCTCAGAGCTGATCCTTGATGTAATCCCACCTCCACCTTAAACGCATCCGTCACTCCCACCGCAGACCTCACCGCTATCACACTACCCTCGTACATATCCTGTACCACTCTTACATACTTCTCTGACACTCCCGACTTTCTCATACAATACCACAACTCCTCTCTAGGCACCCTGTCATATGCTTTCTCTAAATCCACAAAGACACAATGCAACTCCTTCTGACCTTCTCTGTACTTCTCCATCAACACTCTCAGAGCAAACATCGCATCTGTAGTGCCCTTTCCTGGCATGAAACCATACTGCTGATCACTAATCATCACCTCCCTTCTTAACCTAGCTTCCACTACTCTTTCCCATAACTTCATGCTGTGACTGATCAATTGAATCCCTCTGGAGACACAAAGTCATAAAATATCAGGATCTGCAAGTGGAAACGACAGCAATGTGGAAGAAAGCTACCCAGACAGTTCCAATAGTAGTAGGAGCAATGGGTCTTATAAAAAAGAATTTACAATTGTGTTTAGATATGTTACCAATACATGTAACTCCATATAACATGCAGAAGGAGTCATTACTGGGCACATTGCAAGTGCTGTGAAGAGCACTACTGGCTGGCATCAAAGATTGAAACAATACTAATTTCATGAACTTTAACTGTACTTTGACTTAGGAATGGAGGCCCATTCCAGTCATGGTATTAGAAACCCAAAGGACTTGGAGAAATTAAAAAAAAGAAATATCACTGAAGTCAAATGCAACATTATACATGAGAATGGCAGAATCCTGATCTAACTTTTTGTAGGTACATAGTGGAAAACAAACCACACTGACACAATCTTATTTGCCAACATTTTACATCACAAACCATACTGACACACTCCCAGTGGAGTTCTGATGTAGTTCAGTGTGTGTGTGTGTGTGTGAGTGTGTGTGATGAAACACTGTGCCTATCATGGAACAATGATGTAATCTGATGGATGTGCATGATGGAATATCAATGTAATATTTTGTGGGTGAGCACAATGGAACATTGATTTAATTTTATGTGTCTATGATGGAAACCTGATGCAATTTTATGTGTGTATATGATGGAACCCTGGAGTAATAATATATGTGTACATAATGTAATCCTCATGTAATTGTATGTTTAAGTATAATGGAACTCTGATGTGACTTAATGTATCTGCATGACAGAATCCTGATGTCATTTTGTGCATTTGCAGGGTGTGACACTCATGTAAACTGTATGTGTGCATGGTGGTGCACTGATGTAATTTTATGTTAGTCTGTGACAAAACACTGATGTAATTGTATGTGTTTGAATGACTGAACCCCAATGTAACTGTATGTGTTTGAAAGATTGAACGCCGATGTAATTGTATGTCTTTCTATGAAAGAACAGTAATGTAATTTTATTTGTGTGAATGATTACACCCTGATATAATTTTAAGTTTTCTATGATGGAACCCTGATGTAATCAGATGTAGGTGGGCATGATGGAACACAAATGCAAAATGTATGTGTGTCCATGATGGAACCTTCATTTAATTGTGTGTGGTGTGTGTATGTGTGTGTGTGTGTGTGTGTGTGTGTGTGTGTGTGTGTGTGTGTGTGTGTGTGTGTGTGTAAGTGTGTAGAATGGAACACTGATGTAATTTTTTTGTGTGTGCACAGAGGAACACTGATGTAATTTTGTGTGTGAATATTATGGAAACCTGACTTGTGTACAAGATGGAACACCAATGCAATTTTATGTGTGTGCATGATAGAAAACTGAAGCAATTATACATGGTTTAGCACAAGCATGGAACACTGGTGTAATTTTGTATATGCATGATGGAACACAAATGCAATTTTACATGTCTACATGAGGAGGAGGGAGTGGCTGGTGTAATCACAAGCTGTACTTCTATAACAAAAGTATTGGTAAACTTGGAAACATGTCAATAATATTGTGTTAATTATGTGAATAAAGCAAAACCACGGACTCACCACGAACAAAAACGTCTATTCAGACATTAAACTTCAAAACTTTTATTAACAGTGGTAAGCGCTTTCGCGTATTGAAGATACGCTTCCTCAGACCATAACTTAAAATAAGCATTGCTAGGACTTATATAATCAACAAGCATCATTAAAATGATTAGATAATTGATAAATTGACAAATTTGATAATTGTCAGAGTTTCTTCAAGCAACAATGCTATAGAAAATGCTTCAAGTATAAAAGCTTAAACAGATAAATTACATTCAATCTAAAATCTAAGTTATGACAAAAAACTATAAATAAACTCTCTTATATTCAATAAAACATGTATGTCTGTCATAAACTATTAAGCATAATAAATAAAACAAACACTATAAGTTCTAATATAGCTGAATGTAAATAAATAATTAATGATTCCTCGAATTAAATCTATAGATTAAGCTCAAACTACTAAATATGATGAAGTAGTCTCAGAATTATAATTATAGAATTCAAATGTTAAACATCAAGAATATTGAATCTAAAAATAATAAATATAAATGTAAATCAGAATACGATCATGAAATATCATATAAACACTATATATTGTGAACAATAATGAACCTGAATAAAAAGTTCTTTATAATATCATATATAAGAACTATAATAAGATGTCATATATCCACCTTATAAAAAATTCATAACCAACTCATCTACGAGATTTGAGATGTGATCTAAGTGAAACATAGGTATTTAAACCAGGGGAATAATGTCCCCTAAGTTTAAAAATCCATTGTAATTCTTTTTGTTCCAGGTGGCACATATAATCACCACCTCTTACACTTTGTTCAACAATCTGCAAAACTCTAAAAACAAAAAAATGGTCAGGATGAAGCATAATATGCCTTGCTAAGGCATTCAGTTCATTATTACATTTGATATCATATAAATGATTATAAATTCTGTTTTTTAATTTTCTTGTAGTTAAACCTATATAAAAAAAACAGAACATAATACACAAGTGGCCATTATTTTTTATTGTGTTAATTATGAGGTAAGCTTAGCTAGGCTTATAATGGCTCTTGAGCTAATAGCATATTAACCTACAAGCCTATGAAAAGGAAGTACATTATTACAATGAACCTTTTGATAGGCTGGAAAGGAGGAAAACACATAGCACGGTGCTTCTTGAGACAGAAAGTGGAGCTTTGTGAATATTAGAAGTACTTTTTCTGTTACAGAAAAAATTTAAGAGAAAATAATTAAGGAAATATATTAGGTCACAGAAGAAATTAAGGAAATGAATGCAAATTAAATTTACAACATAACATTCATTGAGGCTGTGAGCAAAAATTATATTAGGTTTCTATTTAGAATGCAGTACGTAAAAATGTTTTCATATTCTTTTAAGTTTGCTACTTTGTTGCTATAAATACTTCTACTACTCAGCAAAGTACCATGGAATCTTCTACACCCACCCATTCACCAACTAAAGCAAAGGAGCTTATATTAGATATCTCATCTGAAGTGGCTACCACAACCTCAGAAATCACATAAAAGGCAAGACGACGGAGGTAAACTAGTACTGCATTTTTTTCATCAATGACATGATGAGCACCTAACTTCAAGATTTAACTGCTACAATGGAAAACATTCTCTGTCAGTATCAGTGGAGCAGAGTTATGAAGCTCTTACTATAGCCTGGAGACCCAAGTTCAGTTAGTAGCACAGTTGGCTAACAGAGGGACAGGTGGATAGGCACCTATTCTGCTGGGAAGGAATGTCCTGGGGCACATTGTCTAAAGAGCTTAGAAAGGAGGCTGCATCTCAAATGAACTGATGACAGTTTGGGGAAGTGAGGGGAACAGAGTAAGATGTGACCTCTCAAAAGCTGGGAGTGGGGAACATACTCATTGTGATTTTGTCACTACTCAGCTTAGCCTACACAAATATGGTGTCAGCATCCAGAGGCTGGGAGTTAGGGAAGTGCCACAAAAAGTCCACACATGGTTTTATGAAGGGTTCTCAGACAGACAATCACAGCACTTGCTTGGTGCATATCACACCCAGAATAGCTTGAGTAAGTTGTCGGATCCCACCTCAAAGCAAGAGCTCTCTCAGATAGGAGACCCTCCCAGAGACAGGAACACAAGGACTCTGCCAGGATGGGACATCTGGTAGAGAAGACTGGGTTGAAGAAGGTGTCTCAAAGGTCAGCCACTGTGGTAGAAAAAAACACGAAAATATTTTCCATCAGCAATAAAAACTGGGGAATTACTGGATCAGTGACGGTATGGTGTGTGTGTGTGTGTGTGTGTGTGTGTGTGTGTGTGTGTGTGTGTGTGTGTGTGTGTGTGTGTGTGCGCATGTTTATGTCAGTGGGTGATGGTACAGTTCTACCTTTACAATTTCAACCGTGTTTCAGTCACAAGCTTCTACTCAGCCTGGTTAACATCAGACATGAACAAGTGTCACTGAGCTGTTTCTGTGTTGGAGATCATTTTATTGTGTGTCAGATTACAGCACTGTGGATCCTCTGAAGTACACAAAAGTTTCGCCATCACCAAGCAAAGTGTAAAGATTCTATTCAAAACACATGGATGTTGCAACAAACTGTTTAGGCTCTGTTTTTGCAAACTGCATTGGAATATTCTGTGTCACAGATTTCTATAATTCACCATTTTTTCCTATAACTGCAGTCAATTTAGAATAAAGGTTCTTAGCATACTCATTCTATATAATCACATTCAGTACTGAACCAAAACATTTCTAAAACAGCAACATCAACAGTAAAAAAGCTCTGTGTATGTACTGTACCATTTCAATAACTGAATACAATCAATGACTGAGGTTTGCCCACTGCCTTACCACTGCAGACACTAGTACGAAAAGGAGCTGGTTGTAAAAATAAATAAATAACTGGTGTCAAAATCATGGCCTGAAATTAAACGGCAAAATATGTATTATTGTATCCTTTGGGAAGTCATGTATTCTAGGGAACTAATACATTAACAATACACCCCTAAGAGTTAACCCAATTGTTCAGAATTTGGGAAGATATGTGGACAGTGACCTAACTTTTGACCAATGTGTCCATTGTTGTAACAAAGTCCTTCTGTATTTCACAGCTTATAAACAATGGAATTATGTCTAGATCTAGGGATGTCATTGTCCTTTACTCAGCCCTCATTAGGCCAATCATTAAATACAATTCCCCCTTTGGCATGCATCTGTCTAGACAAATGCAGGAACTGGAATGCCCACAGAGATACCGTACTAAAAGGATACAAAGCCTAAAAAGCATATCCTACATGGCCCAAGTCAACGCCCTGTCATTATACTTGGTATACTACAGCTGCTAAGAGGTGACCTGTGTCTGGCATACAAGGCATCCTCTGACCCATTACTGATGGATTTACTGCACATCAACAAGTCAAATGGCATCAGAAATACTCAGTCTAGGGATGTAAATATCTTCTGTAACATCAACAAAATGGTTTGTAAGGACAGGTATATCTTATAGAGGATAACCGCTGCTATGGAACAGACTCCCCATCCACATAAAACAAAGTTCATCCCTGTCCATATTCAAGTGCAACTTGGATTTATGGATGGGAAACAGAAAATTTACTCCAGGATTGCTCCTTGTACTATTAATGGATAAATGCAGCTTCTACATTTATTATTTATTTTACATTTGTTGACCAGGATTGTCCGACTGAGCTGAAGAACCCTTTTTCAGCATAGGCCCGGGGAGAAAAGCTCCAACATATTTATGCTATGCATGGATCCATGCAAACTATCTTCTGCATGATCACAGTTATTCTTATTGGGGGTAAGATATAATTATCGACCATGGGATGGGTAAGGCCGATCTGTAACCCAATGGGATAGGTTAATTCAAGCACAAAAAGAGGAACTGGCTAGGCTTAAAAAGGCTAAAGAAACAATGTAATTTGTACCACCCTTTTGACATGGTAGGCACAGGGGTGGGAGAAAACACAGGAATAAATATGGTAGAAGGTCTATTACAAACATTGATGACCCGGTAGAGCATGATTATAATATCCATAACATTTCCTCAGTTGAAATAACAGATGAACAAAAACAATTACTTAATAAAGGTCTTAATTATTTTCCTGGTTTCTTTACTTACTTTACTGATAGAATGATATGGTTAATGTTCTGGAGTTTTGCTGTAGACTTAATTTAAGACTATTTTTTTGGTACTAGGGATTCCTCTCATAGATCTACTGATTTCAGGTTCTTGAAGTCTGAATGTACCCCTCCAATGAATAAATATGTATCAATATTCCAGCAAGCAGTGCTCAAAGATTTACATTTCAAGTTGTGTCAACCTAGAATGCTTGCTCATAATCTTACAGTTGGTGAATAACAGGCCTTAAAAGCAATAAGGATATTGTCATATTACCGGCTGACAAGGGTGGGGCAGTGGTCATTATGAATGTGGATTATTATCTGGCTGAGGGAAATAGACAACTGTCTAACCCTCAACATTATATGCATATGCTTATTGATCCCACACCCAATTTTAAGAAGGATATTTATTTGTTTCTCAAACAGGCAGTAGAAGAAGGAGTCATTAAGGATACAGTCATGCAACACCTGATGGTGAGTGACCCACAGAAACAGATTCTGTATTTACTGTCCAAAATATGCAAAAGCCTGGATAAACCTCTGGGTAGGCCTATTGTTTCAGGCATAGGTTCTTTGACGGAACCATTATCTGCATTTTTGACACAATACTTTGACGCTAATAAGAGCTAGGATACAGGATACAACCCAATTTTTGAAAATCATATCAGACACACAACTGGAACCAACTTTGTACGCTGGATGTGAAGGCTCTTTATACGAATATCCCCAACTGGGCGGGCCTACAGGAAATTTAATACTGGTTAGAGAGGGCCAATAGACATCCAGCGGGTTTCAATACACTTTTGGTATGTATGGCCGAACGTGTTTATTTAAACATGTTTTTTATTTTCAAGGAGAATGTTACTGGTAGACACAAGCTACAGCAATGGGGGCATCATTCGCCCCCATCTATGCTGACCTGTTTATGGGATATCTTGAAGAACATCTAATATATAATGATACCCATAACATTTACCTGAATTAAATGGATATTTGGAGGGGATTTTTAGATGACTGTTGGTTGGTATGGTGAGCAGACAGGCAATACTTGTTGGAGTTTGTACAATACTTAAATGATAACAAGTGGGGAATAGTAATGGTAATGGTAAGTAGTGAAAAAGTCAATTTTTCCACCAACAAAACACAGGAAAAACTACTTTTAACACTTACCCAGCCCCCAGAAGTAAAGTAATATAACTTTTGCCTTAGAAAAAGTAGCTTTAAATTAGTTTTAACAACTTCTTTCCACAGAAGTAAAAAGTAACACTCCTGTTTAAAAATAATTAAATGTCACTTGACAGTCAATAAATACACCTTTTCCTAGCTTAAAATTGATATTTCCATAGAAAAAAGTTCAGTTTCTATCATAAAAGGTATGGAAGGGTTTTTTTTTTTACCTGATGGGAACTTATCTGCCCAACAAAGGAACATATTAGTTGACTGTTGATCCTCTGACGATTTCTTCAGTGGCAGGAAAACTCTGTTAGGTTTGACATCCAAGCCACTCTTTTTCTTCAGTTGAGCTCCAGTTGCCTAATGATTTGGGTGGATGGAAGCTGGCCAGCAGTTATATCCTTAGCACGACATCAACCATATAATTAAGGCTACTGCAGCAGTGATTATGATGAACACCTGTAGACTCTGTTCCCAAATCAGTAAAGTCCTTATCTTACTTTTCCTATCCCTTAGAAGTGGTTTGTTGATTGGACCCCATTAGATCCTTTACAGGAATCCACAGACACCACAGCAGTCTCAGCAGTAGGATTTCTGTATAGGTATTTTCAAGAATCCATAAAACTTTAAAATGGTCTGGCTTCTTGATGGCAGGGTTTGGGAGTCTGACTCCATATATGTACTAGTAAATATATCTTCAATGCTTCATCACTGGAAGAATAGTTAAGAGTTTTGATTTTGGCATGTGCGGCAGTACCCTGTCCTTAAATTCCCATTCAAAAAGTGTGTTTTTTATTCTACTGAGGGTATAATTGATTGAGAAATCTACTGAAATCCTCTGGTAAGGAGCATATGGTGCCTTCAGTGCTTAACACATAACTAAGTGGGGAAGACATGTGGATTGCATAGGCCAGTTATTCTATTTCTGAGTCAGAGTCATTAGATTCCTTACAGGGGATAGCTCTCTTTCCTTTTTTGAGGACGCATTCCTGGTACTGAAGCTTCTTCTTAGGGTGGCTACACACTCTGAAAGAATAATACAAAAGTTTTGGCATTGGCATGGAGGGTTTGTGGTTGGCATAATGGCTAAGGTGCTTACCTCATAGGTTCATAGGTTCACAGGTAGTTACTAGGCTATTGGACCAAGGGCCTACGCAAGCCTAGCCAACAAGGTTCCCTGGCTTACGCCACCCAAGAAAGTTATTTTCCTGTGCCACTGAAGAGCAGAGACACAGAAGTGATCCCTGGGGTGTATTTCCTATTTCCCATCCACTCATCAAGATTTTTCTTGAAGAGTGCTAATGAAGAACTTTGCTTGACATAGATGGGTAGCCTGTTCCAGAGTATGGGAAGTCTCTGGGATAGGAATCTATCTCTCCACCATGTCCTGTTTATTGTGGTGACAAGGTTTAGGTCCCTAGAGCGTGTAGCTCGGAGGGATTGGGATTTCTTTAGGTGTAGCATGTCCAACAGCTCTGGGTTTGACATAGCTTTATATGTTAGTCAGAGATCATCTCTGAGTAAGCGATATGCTACGGAGTAAAACCGGAGTTTTTTGAGGCAGTCAGTGTAGGGCATTTGTTTGAGTCCAGTAATCCTCTTTGTGAGGTACTTCTGTGGCCTTTCCAGCTGCTGCAGATGTCTTATGAGGTACATTCCAAAAGGGGCATTGTACTCTATAATGGGTCTAATGAGTGATGAGTACAGGGTAACAATGACCTCTTTTTTCCTGGATGAGGACCCTTTTATGATGAGGTGTGCCACGTAGAAGGACTTCCTGACTACTGTGGCGATGTGACTATCAAAGGAGAGACTACTGTCCACCTGGGTCCCAAGGTCTCTTATCATGCATTCGGTGTTAAGTAGATTGCTGCCTATGTGGTAGTTAATGGGTACAGAGTTTTTACCAAAGGGGATGACACTGCACTTTTTGGCTTTGAGCTTGAGGCCATGGCTCTGACACCAAGCATCTGTCTCAGAGAGGCCCGTCTGTAGGATGTTCACATCATTTGGAGACTTGACTATGGCTCCTAGTTTGCAGTCATCTGCGAACTTCATTAGCCAGGGGCCTTCTGTGTTAGCCTGTACTTCAGAGAAGTAGATACCAAACAGGAGCGGTCCCAGGACGGAACCCTGTGGTACTCCACTTGTCACTGGTTTGAGGTCAGATTTGGAGTCTGCAACTTTTACAGTGTGGGTTCTGTCAGTGAGCCAGTTGGCAACCCATCTTGTGACGTAGGGATTTATGCCTAGTTTATTGAGTTTAGCTATAATTCCAGAATGGGGGATGGTGTCGAAAGCCTTGGCGAGGTCAAGATAGGCTGTGTGAACTACTTTACCCTCATCTACAGGTTTGGTGACTGCCTCAAAGAAGTCGATCAGGTTCAGGAGGCATGATTCACAAACACGAACTGGGTGGGATCCAGAGTTTGGAGATTACCAATGTCTTTGTTTATGAGTTCCATGATGATATGTTCCATGGCTTTGCAGACCAGGCTCGTCAGTCTAATAGGTCTATAGTTCCCGGGATCAGTGGTGGCTTCCCCTTTGTGGAGTGGGATAACTGTTGCTGTGCGCCATTCAGTGGGCACAAAGCCTGATGCGAGGCTATTATTGAACATGGTGCTTAAGTGGGGAGCCAGTTCATTCTGAAGTTCGTGTAAAACGCAGCCTGGGATGTTGTCCGGTCCCATGGATGCTGTGTTTTTGGCTTTAGAGAGTGCAGCTTTCACCTGCGTAGCTGTGATTACAGGGACTCTGCATTCTTCCTGTACAGATATGGGCCCTTTAGGGGGTGGGGGTGGGGTAAAGTTAGCACTGAACCTATCTGCCAGGATGTTGGCAATATCAGTTGGTTCTGTAATTTTCATGCCTTTGTGCTGTAACACAGAGCAGATCTGGGTGTTGCCATTGAGATTCTTGACATAGCTATAGAATGCTTTGTGGTTGTCCTTGGAATTAGTGGCAATTTTATTTTCGTAGCTAGCTTTGGAGGATCTTATAAGGGATCTCAGCTTCTTACTGAGGCTGACCAGGGAGCTCCTCCACTCATGGGATTTTACTCTCTTTTGCAACAGCTTCTTCCTTCTGTTGTACAGTTTGTTTATGGCAGGGGACCACCAGATTGGCTTCCTTTTTTTGGAGGATAGCGTCTTGGTTCTGTTTGGGATAGCATGATCCATGCACTCATGTAGGTGCTTATACAGCGCATTTGTGTAGGATTCAGCAGTTGTAACTGTATTGTCCATCTGCATGGGTGTCATGAAGTTCACTACTTCTGTCTTAAGAAGCATGAAGTTGGCTTTGGAGAAATTTCCTACTGTGGTTTCCTTAATGGGGGGTGGGGGTGGGATGTGGATATCAAGGGTGATTAGCTTATGGTCGGATCGGACCAACGAGGAGTTGACTTCAGGTGTGGAACATGGTCACTCATGTTGGTAATGACTAGGTCTAGGATATTGTTGCCCCTGGTGGGGGTGTGGATATGTTGATCTAGGGCATTGGAGTTTATGAATTCCAGAAAGCGTTGCGCTAAGCAGTTAGTACATGAGTAGTTTTCCCAGTTAATGGTGGGGTAGTTGAAGTCGCCCATTATTATGGTGCTTGGTTGAACCCTAATATTTTCCAGTATATCAAGAAAAGAGGAGTGGGAATCCTGGGGCATGGTGGGGGAACTGTAGCAAACTACAATCTGGATTGCAGTTTTGCCAAGAGTTAGTTGCACTTGGATAACCTCGGATGCATTGTGCTGAGCAACTAGCCTGGAGGTGTGGATATCCTTAATGAATATGGACACACCCCCACCTTTGGTGTTTCGGTCCAGGTTAGATGGCCGAAAAGTGTGGTATGAGTTATAGCCTGGTAATGCAGGAGTGCTCTCTAGAACCTTGAACCAGGTCTCAGTCATTGCACAGATATCGATGTTCTCCATTTTAACGAGTGCCTCAAGTGAGTGTATTTTGAGATTTAGACTTCTAGCATTGAGTAGCATTACCCTCAATTTTTGCTTGCCTGTTCCTGTTTCGGTGGTGAATTTGTCATTTGAACCTTGCCTAAAAAAGGAACTATAGGCGTGGCAAGACCCATAGTCAGTATCCGGAATCCCAGGGGTGACAGGTGCAGGCCATCTCTGGCAAAGCATTGTGGTCTGTCGACCATGTCTTCCCAGGCAGACAGATACTGGATCCCCTTAGAATGACACCAGAAGCTTAGCCAATTGTTGAAGTCAATCATTTTGTCCTTGTACTGCGGTATAATTCTGGGCGGAATGCTACTCAGGGCTAGGGTTATAGCCTGGTAGTGCAGGGGTGCTCTCTGGAGCCTTGAACCAGGTCTCAGTCACTGCACAGATATCGATGTTCTCCATTTTAAGGAGTGCCTCGAGTGAGTGCATTTTGAAATTTAGACTTCTAGCATTGAGTAGCATTACCCTCAGTTTTTGCTTGCCTGTTCCTCTTATGGTGGTGAATTTGTTACTTGAACCCTGCCTAAAAAAGGCACTAGAGGGGCAGCAAGAGCCTTAGCCAGTATCCAGAATCCTAGGGGCGACAGGTGCAGGCCATCTGTGGCAAAGCATCGTGGTCTGTCGACCATGTCTTCCCAAGCAGACAGATACTGGATCCCATTTGAATGACACCAGAAGCTTAGCCAATTGTTGAAATCAATCATTTTGTCCTTGTACTGCAGTATCATTCTGGGTGATGGCAGAATGCTACTCAGGGCTAGGGTCATACCTGCCTGTGCTAGAAGATCACACAGCTCTTCCATGTCTTTTTTCATGTAGCCCAGGGAGGTACGTCTCAGGTCATTCACACCAACATGGACAATGACAGAGTCATATTTGTACTTGTTGTGGCGTGACCTGAGTGCGTGGGTTATGTGGCAGATCCTGGCACCTGACAGGCAGCTGACAGTAACCTTCTCCTTGTTTAGCCTGGTGAGTGGGACATCAGTGTGCCTGACTATAGAGTCACCTATGACTAGTTTGTTGGGTATGTTGTTTTGCCTTATTGGCTGTGTTTGAGTGGCACACTGAATCTGTGGGCTATGTGTCATTTGGGTTGTGTTGGGGGATGTAGGTTGCTTGTGTTTCTGCTTTGGAGGTCTCTGTTGCTTAGGCAGATTATTATTGAGAGCCTCCACGAATGTTTTTGAGTTTCCATGTGTGGAGTTTGGTGGTGTAGACATAGTGAGACTATTTGATGAGTGTGGTGTGGTGCAAATGTTTACCTTCTCCTCATGACTGTCAGGTTCAGTCTTGGTTGGTGAGAGCTTTACCTCCAGTTTGGCTAGATAAGTGCATCTCTCACAGGTTTTAGTGTTAGGTGGTAGGAGGAGAAGGTTGTCTGTGTACATGAGGCAATTTCTACATTGCCTCAAGATGCCCAGATTCATCAGATAGACAGGGGAGAACACTGGGAGCTGACCCTTGGACATGCCTGAATAAAAAACTATTTTCCTCTAGATAAGTGAGGAAAGTGAGTACAAGAGCTGTTTTTCTTAACGCCAGTGAGAAAAGTAAGTACAAAAACTGTTTTCCTTTAAGTTATGAGGAAGATTGAGTGCTATAGTAATTAGTAGCTTATTTAGTGCTTACAAGTTCAGAACAAGTGCTGAGTATGAATAAGCAAATTTAAGTGCTAAAACTAAGAATCTGTATCTGCACTAGACGAGTTACAGGACAGAAACAAGTGCAAATGCAGGCTTTCAAATCAGAAAGTTGAGAGAGATGGAAGATTGCCCAAACGGCCAATAGACACAAGGCAGTTTGATTCTCCCCTTTGGTCACTGTCTGGATAGTAGTCTGCAGACTGATTGCCTAGCATTTACTTTGAAGCTATGAACAAAATCTTGAGCCAATCTCATTAGATACTGAGAGAGGGCCTGGGAGTAAGGGTGGGTGGATAGTCATTGCTGAGGCAAGATGAATTACATTGACTACAGTATATATTCCACCAAAAAAGTAATGAGACATGATATAAAGAATATTATGGGAGAAGTTGTAGCCTTTAATCAAGGATCTATGACAGTGATTAGTGGTTGGGACACTTTAGAAAATAAGGAAGCTGTTTCTGGAAAACCAAAATATCACAGAATACCAGCTGAAGGCAGACACTTACAGAAATATATACATGTATTTAGGTTTACTGATGTAATGAAACTAAGACAGAATAAAGTAGAGTTTACATATTTTTTTCAGCAAAATATGGCGCTTGGTCAAGACTAGATAGCTGTTACATAACAAAAGAATAATGAAAGATGGTATGAACCATAAAAATCTATCTTGTCACAGTGTTCGGCCATGCACCTATAAAAGTTAAGTTTTGTAAGTAAGTAAAAGTCTTTTGTGAGAAACATTGGCATTTTTTGATATTTCTTCAGATAATCAAGCAGTTTAACAACTGGTAGATCCATCATTAATGAAATTATGTTAGATGTCAACCTAAGTAGTAAAGAGTTCACAAAGGATTGGGATATTGCAAACTGAAGATGAGAAATGTGATCACAATGAACACAAATGAGATATGGAATGATAGTCACAGTAGATTAGAAGAACACAATAGATTGAAGAACAGCTGAAAAAAGCTACAAATGTCTATGCAGGAGTATTTAAAATATGAATAAACATTGAGCAGTGGTTTTAAAGCAACTATATTTTGACAATAACCTTTAACCACGCTGTTTTTTTCAATGCTTGTGGCAACAAAAAGTAGAAAGGATGATATCAAAAATCAGTAATTATTAGAATGGTAGGCATGAACCTGAGAATAGCATGCAGGAAACAGATATTTGAAACAATTACAAGTTCCTCAATTAGTAGAAGCAGAAAGAAGAGTGTTAACATCAAAAATAAAGAGAAATGAAATTAAAGAACCAATGAGAAACCAATATACAGAGAAAACCCTGGAAGTGATGGGTAATATAGTAATGTTAATAGGGTTGGTTGCTGAAAAAAAGTGTTTTGACAGAGTGAGTTGGGAATTAATGAAAATATCCTTTGAGGCATTTTGACAAGCATGGACAACAATGTCTAAATACTACAGAGGAGCTCAAGCTTGGGTGAAGTGTGGTGGTGAGTTTCTTGAACATTAATTAGGCAGTGGTGTCCATTTTCACCATTATTTACTCGAGTCATTAGCAGAGATGTAAGACAATCAAATACAATTGGAAGTAAATCCAACTCTGTACAGCCCACATGCTTATTTTCAACTAATACATGTCCAGCACTTACTAACATCTTACCTTCCTACACCCCTCACAGACCCCTAAGATCTGCCCACCAAAAACTAATCTCAGTGTATAAACCAAATCATCCCACTGGGCAGCTACTTCTATCATTTACCTTAGTCAAAAAATTTAATTCTCTCCCTCCATCTTTACGAATCTCTGAAAACTTTGAACACTTCAAATCCCAGCTCCATTCCTACCTCCTCCCATACTTGGAAGTGCAACTGCTCCCTACCTACCTAACTTCCTTAACTTATGATCACTTTTATCGCACTCAAAGTCCCATTCTTTTCCTTACTTACCAGGAATCTATCCCTCATTATACAACGACCCCCCCCCCATTAATATTCAAAAATGTGCACGCTGATTGGTCAGTGTGCACGTTGTAAATCAGTTATAGTAATGGAAAAAAGGTCTGGTCGCCCGGACTTTTTCCATTACTATAACTCTTTTTTTAAGCAATGGAGAACGCAAGATCTCCATTGCTTCATACTGTCTCGCTATGTTAAACGAGTTTAACATAACGAGACAGCTTTAAAAAAAGCAACGGAGATTCTCTGTTGCTTTTTTAAAGCTGTCTCGCTATGTCAAACTCCTTTAACATAGAGAGACAGTTTGTAAAAAGCAACGGAGATCTTGTTTTCTCCGTTGCTTTTTTCAAAACTGTCTCGCTATGTTAAATGGGTTTAACATAGCGAGACAGCTTTAAAAAAGCAACAGAGATTCTCCGTTGCTTTTTTAAAACTGTCTCGCTATGTTAAACCCATTTAACATAGCGAAACAGTTTGTAAAAAGCAACGAAGATCTTGCTTTCTCCATTGCTTTTGCCCACAGCTCTGATGTACTGTGTAGGCATACGCATGCGCAGTACATCAGAACTGCCGCAGAATACCAGACAGCTGCGGAAGGGCAGCAAGGAGGCATTATACAATGCCATTATTTAAGAAAAGTAATTTTTTTTTTCTTAAATAATGTCATTGTATAATAGCAATAACCCACTTCTGGATGTGGGTAATGCTGGATTTACCCAAGGTTGGCTTTGTTTGGTTACTCGGGCTTCGCCCTCATGACCAAACCACACCAACCGTGGGTAAATCCAGCATTACCCACACCCAGGCATGGGTTATTGCTATAATAACTTCTTTCAGATCACTATCTGACATTTCTAACCAATTAACACATTCTACTCTATACTACTGTTCTCAACCTTCAAACATATAAATATGTATTATATATTGTATATATGTTGCAATTTAACTGCTCTTGGTTTGCTATTTAATACTTACAAGTTTGTTACTGCACCTCTTTGCCACTGTATATTGCATTTTGTTAACTATGTATTGTATTTTGTCAACTTTGAATTATCTTGCTTTTCTCTGTATTTTGTTAACTTTGAATTATCTAGCTTTTCTCTGTACTATGTAGTCTGAATTATGTAGTTTACACTTTGACCCGCGGTGGTGGTGCTGCGGTAACGTTGTCGCCTCACAGTAAAATGCTGTCCGGTTCGATTCTCAGCTAGAGCGTCATCTGCGTGGAGACATGCGTGAATGGGCGTACCTTCGTTGAAGGTTGTGCATCAGGCCTGGCAAGCCAGTACGTAAAAATCAAATGCCAATCATTAGCGGACCGGAGTTCCGCTGTGGCTACCCCTAACCAGGAAAAGACACAAGACACACTTTGTACTATGGAGCTTTTCTCCCCGGGCCTCCACTGAAAACGGCTCTTTGAGCCCAGTGGACCTCCCCGGCCACCAAACTGGAAATAAAAAAAAAAATTTTAAAAAAGTGGGGAATAGAACTCACATTGAATTGTAAAGTCCAACAAATTAACTTTCTGGATATTACAATCATAAGGAATCCAGATGACACACTTAGAACTCAGGTGTTTAGGAAGTATCCCCAGTTCAACAACCTGTTATATGCTTCTAGTCTACACCCACAACATATCATCCGAAATATACCCAAATCTCAGTTTTTGCTTATCAAAAGAATGTGCTCAACACAGGAGGATTTTGTTTCATTTCGGCAGGACCTGATTCCTAGGTTCAAGCTTAGGGGTCATAAACAACAAGATATTCTGTCTGCCAATAATTGGGCTTCCAAACAGGAGAGAATACGGTTGTTGGAATATAAAAATAAAACACACGACAACAATTTGGATACCATTAGGTTTGTTACAACTTATGGGTGGAATGCCGATTTGATTAGGGAGGAGCTATCTAAAAACCGGAATATGCTGATGGCCAATGAGGAACTGCATCAGGCCCTTGATCCTAAATGCAAATACTCGTTTTGGAGAAGTAAAACTTTGGGATCTTATTTTTCACATTTCAAACATGATTGCACAAGTGGAGCTTCTAGTCATGAAATGACTATTACTGGGGATAAATTGTTAGGCTCATTTTCATGTGGTCACTGTACTTTGTGTAAGCATATGCATAGGTCTAAACAATTCTCCAGTAAAAACACTAGTCAAGTTTTTAACATCAATTTTTTTGTGAATTGTGGAAGTGATTGGGTAGCATCTTTGGCTACCTGCACCTGTTCGGCTTTCTACATTAGGACAAACTTCTCATCCCCTTCGTATTTGCATGTCTGAACCTCTAAGCGATATACGTAACAAAAGATTAACCAATGCCTTATATAGACACTGCATTTTACATAGCACTGCCAAATTTTATTTTACTATTATTGACCAAATTCAGGGTCATAGAAGTAATAAACGTGGCTGGCACTCCATTTTCAATAAAAAGGAGAAATATTGGATTATTAAATTAGGGGGGCTTTTTTCCCTTGGACTTAATGATTACTTATAATATATTATGTATTGGTGTTTATAGGAAATGACTTAACAGGAAGATGGACTGGTTTCTCTATATAAAAATGTGCTGGTATTACTGATATGTTGTTCATCACTGAAGAAGGCAAGTATGCCGAAACCGGTATGATGTTGGTGAAATGAGTTAATCAAAATAAAACTTTTGTGTGCTTAATACACTTTGGTGCTGGCCGTTTGATTTGAATATTTAGGCTTAAAATGGTCCACAAGGACAGCCATACAAGTACTTACCTATGAACCTATAAAGGATGAACTTCTAATGCAGTGACTCTATGTAAATCTTACCCATCAGTGTTTCAAAAGTACAAACTGCACTATCTTTAGGGCTAACAAAATAACTTTACACTATATGACATGCTCTAAAAATGTCTACAAGAACGAAGTTCACTGGACAAATAATCAGGCATGCATAAATCTACAGCTTCAGGCAGGCGTTTATGTGAACAGTGCTCATAAACTGAACTTTACTATAATTTATGGCTTTTGCTGTTTGTGATTCATGAGTTTAGTTGTGAAACTACATTTTCTGGACACTAGCTTTCACACTCAGCTGTTGCAGATAATGCATACAATGAACATGATGGAAAGAGATGAAACATTTCAGATGCACCAGCCTAATGCATTTAACCCAAAGTGGAGCATATTTGTCAGTAAACTATCTGGAAGGCCCTTGAAAGTTTACTTAAGGTATACATAAACTGTAAGAATGTGTCTGTTTTTCCTGGTTTTGTTAAACTGGAATTAGGGGCACTTAAAAAACGTTCAGGCTGTGCCACCATAGTAGCAAGTAAGCATATTAAAAAGTGAAAGTCAACAAATTAACTTCTGATAATAAAATGAACTGATAGGTAAAAATATGGAGCACATTTCAAATAATTTGCATTGCCCTTGTCACCTGTTTTTACTTACTTCAGGCTTCAGCAGATTTGCTGATGGCAAAATTAATTCCCATGTGATTAGTTGCTGGGTGGTTACAGGCACAGCGAATATATGAGCCTGTTGTGTACGGATTACTGAGACTACCGAATGTAAAGCTGTCCAGACAGGAAATCTGGAAGTTGCAGCCAACTCTCGGACAGGGATCACTAAAGGTAATAATGCAGCACAGTATATGTAAGCATACAAATGCTCATTTAACGTGTTTACCACAGCAGCAGGTGTACTAACAAACCAAATCCAACCCCCACCCTCCACCCCATTCTGTGGCCTCTAGTACTACATTGCCTCCAAACACATTTGCATAAATACTGCCCTACAGGCGAATGTGTATGACAGTTAAAGCAGACAACAGGCAGCTAGATGGTAGTTTCAACTCAGGGGAAAAGAAAATGTGCTGCAGTGGGCAAATTTAAATCCCAGGCAAACTGACCTATGAGGTAATGGTGCTTGCAATAATCAAAGTATGCTCAAATAAGATCAGATCTCCCAAATATTTATGCCACGACATCAGAAAGGAATGTGTAGAAATTAAATTATTTACAGACTTTTTAAACAGAGTCACTGCATAAGAATCAGCATTATCCCACATCAGCCATCAAGCATTCATTAAGCTTTTGGATTTCATTTTACCCACAAGTAATCCATAGCAGGAATGTATATCCTAGTATTTCTGTCATCTTAATTTTTTGTTTGTTAACTGAAAAACTCACAATAAGCTAACAAACAAGAAGAAACAATGTATATATTAAGTGTCATCTCATCCAGAAATATACTTCAGTAAAGGAACAAAAAGGGCAGTAGCAACTAGCAGTATTTCATGTAATGAATTCAAGCACAAACACAACTTACAAATAACACTGCTTATGTACAGGAGAACAAACAAAGTGTGCGCAGGAGCTGATTCACACGGAAATAATTACACGATAGGAGTTGATTCACACGGAAATAATTACAAGATAGGAGCTGCATAGCAGAGAAGGAATGAAGGGGAAATCTTATGACAACACATTTTCAAAAACTAGCAGCTTCTTACACGAACCACATCAAATAAGGAAATAGTTATACGCGCATGTTTGGGTGCATGCATGTATACACACACACACACACACACACACACACACACACACACACACACACACACACATACACACACACTGAGACATGTACATTCTTTTAGTTTAAAACTAAGAGTGTGGTATAACAGGTATTTCGCCTTTCTTCATGATACAGTGGCAACAGAATTAATATTAATAATAAGCAAGATGTGGGAAACAAATTTGTGTAGTTTTTTTTGTTTTTAACATGCTGATAGCTGTTGATTACTGTTGATTATTGTGAACTTTTATGATCATGTTTAACCAAATTAAATTAAAACAGACTAGTGAAAAAAACAGAAAAGGCAATGGACAGAGGACACTCAAACGAAAATCCAACTCAGTAGTTTAATAAAGTTAGTGGTTTGTACAGGACAATGCCTGTACTTCTTCAGACGTGGAAAAGTACTGACATTGTCTTGTACGAAAGCACTAACTTTATTAAACTACTGAGTTGGATTTTCATTTGAGTGTCTGTCTGAAGAAGTACGGGCATTGTCCTGTACGAAAGCACTAACTTTATTAAACTACTGAGTTGGATTTTCGTTTGAGTAGCCTCTGTCCATTACCTTTTTTGTTTTTTTCACTAACTTTTATGAGCATAGTTATGAGTGTTTACCACGACACTTGCACTTCAGTCATGGAGAATACATACATACACACACACACACACACAAACACATATATTGGTATTAAAAACCCATACATATACATGATGTATCTATTTTTATATATATATATCTATATATATATATATATAGATATATATATATATATATATATATATAAATGGGTCTAGGACTATTCACTGAAAACACATTTCACTGAAACACATTTGACTGTGCACAATTCACTGAAAATACAATTCCCTGAAACACATTTCACTGAAAGTTATATATGGCCTTTTCCCCACTGTAGTGCGACCCTGGAGTTAGTATATATAGTAAGGGGGGTGTGAGGGGCTTAGCCCCCCCACCTATTTTAAATATTTTGAACTATATAGGTCCATAGGTTCATAGGTAGGTACTAGGCTATTGGCCCTAGGGCCCATACAAGCCTAGCCAAAAAATGTACCCTGGCTTTTGCCACCCAAGAAAATTATTTCCCTGTGCCCCTGTCGAGCAGAGCCACAGAAGTGATCCCCAGGGTGAATTTCCCATTTCCCATCCAATCATCAAGATTTTTCTTGAAGAGTGCTAATGAGGAGCTCTGTTTGACATAGATAGGTAGTCTATTCCAGAGTATGGGAAGTCTATGGGACAGGAATCTACCCCTCCAGCATGTTCTGTTTATTGTGGTGACAAGGTTAAGGTCCCTAGAGCGTGTAACTCGGAGGGATTGGGATTTCTTTAAGTGAAGCATGTCCAACAGCTCTGGGTTTGACATAGCTTTGTATGTTAGGCAGAGATCGCCCATGAGTAGGTGATATGCGATGGAGTAAAGCTGTAGTTTTTTGAGAGGGTCTGCATAGGGCATCTGTTTGAGGCCAGTAATCCTCTTTGTGAGGTATTTCTGTGGTCTTTCCAGTTGTTGTAGATGTCTTGCAAGGTACATACCAAAATGGACGTTGTACTCTATAATGGGTCTAATGAGTGATGAGTAGAGGGGAACAATGACCTCTTTTTTTCTGGATGAGAATCCTTTTGTGATGAGATGAGCCACGTAGAAGGATTTCCTGACCACTGTTTCAATGTGATTATCAAAGGAGAGACTACTGTCCACCTGTGTCCCAAGGTCTCTTATCACATTTTCGGCATTAAGTAGACTACCAGCTATGTGGTAGTTCATGGGTACAGAGTTTTTACCAAAGGGGATGACAATACACTTTTTGGCAGTGAGCTTCAGGCCATGGCTTTGACACCAGGTATCTGTCTCAGTGAGGCCCTTTTGTAGTTTGTCCACATCGTTAGGAGTTTTGATTATGGCTCCTAGTTTGCAGTCATCCGCAAACTTTGTTAGCCAAAGACCTTCTGTGTTGGCCTGCACTTCAGAGAAGTAGATACCAAACAGGAGAGGACCCAGAACTGAACCCTGTGGTACTCCACTTGTCACTGGTCTGATGTCGGATTTGGAATCCACTACTTTCACAGTGTGGGTTCTGTCCGTGAGCCAGTTGGCAACCCATCTTGTGACATAGGGATTTATACCTAGTTTAGTGAGCTTATCTATAATTCCAGAGTGGGGGATGGTGTTGAAAGCCTTGGCGAGATCTAGATAAGCTGTGTGAACCATTTTACCCTCATCTATGGCTTTGGGGACTGCTTCAAAGAAGTCAATCAGGTTTAGGAGACATGATCTGCCTTTTAAAAATCCAAACTGAGTAGGGTCCAGAGTTTGGAGATTACCAATGTCTTTGTTTATGAGTTCCACGATGATACGTTCCATGGCCTTGCAGACCAGGCCCGTCAGGATAATGGGGCGGTAGTTCCCGGGGTCCGTCGTGGCTCCCCCTTTGTGGAGTGGGATAACTGTCACGGTGCGCCATTCAGTGGGTACAAAGCCTGAGGTGAGGCTATGATTGAACATGGTACTTAGGTAGGGTGCCAGTTCATTCTGTAGTCCGTGTAGAATGCAGCCTGGGATACTGTCAGGTCCCATGGATGCTGTGTTCTTGGCTTTGGAGAGTATGTTTTTTACATGTGCAGCCGTGATTATAGGAACTTTGCATTCTTCCGGTATAGAGATGGGCCCTCTAGGGGGTGAGAGGGGGGTAAAGTTATCACTGAACCCATCTGCTAGGATGTTGGCAATATCAGTTGGTTCTGTATATTTAGTGCCATTATGGTGTAACTCAGAGCAGATCTGAGTGTTCTCATTTAGATTCTTGACACAGCTATAGAATACTTTGTGGTTGTCTTTAGAGTCAGCGGCAATTTTGTTTTCATAACTAGCTTTGGAGGATTTTATGAGGGATCTCAGCTTCTTACTGAGGTTGACCAGGGAGTTCCTCCAGTCATGGGATTTTACTCTTTTTTGCAACAGTATACATGGATACTTGCAATTCCAATAAATTACTCTTTTCTGAACTTAATATATATCCAAACTATGTGAGGGGCTATGCCCCCCCCCCCTTACTATATATACTAACTCCAGGTTTGCACAACAGTGGGGAAAAGGCCATATATAACTTTCAGTGAATGTGTTTCAGTGAATTGAGTTTTCAGTGAATTGAGCTTTCAGTGAAATGTGCTTTCAGTGAATAGTCCTAGACACACACACACATATATATATATATATATATATATATATATATATATATATATATATATATATATATACATATATATACACACACACACATATATATATATATATATATATATATATATATATATATATATATATATTTATATACAGATAAATGTGTGTATGTGTGTGTATATGTGTGCATATATACACAAATACTTTTCAAATTATATTTCTGTTGCATTCTACCAATGATCTTGAGTCGCAATCATTAAGCAGTACTATTTCCTCACTTACTGAGTTTAAGATCATGCAAGTATGGATAAAAAGAAGCAGTTGGTATTATACAGTACCAATTGTTAACCTTTTTTGGGTGCTGCAATTACTAGGGATTACAATCTGCATGATCTATCGTTGAAGCTGACTGTGATGGGTAGGAACGCAATTACCTATAGTTAGTGGCAAAGGTTAAGGTATCCTGCAGACATCATACTTATGTGCATTTGTGTGTATATGTCGCTCTACATATATATATATATATATATATATATATATATATATATATATATATATATGTATACACACACACACACACACATATGCGCGCGCACGAGCGTGCACGCATGTGTGTGCGTGTAAAAAGTACAGATCCTTCTGTTGAGGTACTATACTTTACTGGGGTAGATGTCTCCCTCCTATATGGAAAAACAATGAACCACAGGGAAAACTGGAACTTGTGAGCAACAAAGCTGCTGGCTGAGAATCCCCAGCAATCATTCAACTTAACCAGAATGAACCTCTCATGGCAGTGACAGCTCATGCATGCCTGGCTCTTCCTGCAGGACTTCCCATTCTAAACTCTAAGTTGAACCAGCACAACAGCCCCAGCTGGTCCCTGCCTCAGCACGCCTCATCTGCTGCATTCTTGCACCAGATTTTAAATATTCTCTTAATTGACAAAATAAAGCACATAGTCACATTTTGTTTAATCCTCTCCTTCAGGGATCTTTGTTTAATCCCCTCCTTCATTTTCTTGCAGCATTAATCACTGTATACTTTGGCTATGGTACTTTTTAAACTGGACCATCAACAGTGCAGGTCTTCAGTAAACAAAGAACTGATCGATGGAACATACATACACACAGTAAATAATCACCCTGTGTTTACTTACGATAAACTGACACTTTTCCCAACACTACATGCACACACCCCTTCAGGAAGAGTTGCTTCTGTTCCCATCAAGTCAAGCCACCTTGCCACGTACCTAGCATACATTACAAATCATGGCATTGTGCTTAGCTAATTAGATTTATCTTTACATCCAAACATTCCCGTAACTATTGTTTAGGCCTATGTACATGTGTGGTTATTGCACCTACTTTCATTACATAAGATCTGATGGCTACCAACCATAACAATGGGCACCATAAGAATTGTTCACTAGCCCAGATGATATCCTTGTTTTCTGATATAGCATTTCTTTAGCCTGTGAAATAAACCAGTTTATTTACACAACAAAGCTTGAAATCAACACTGGGTTGCTCAATGATTTAATTAGCAATTTGCTAGACCGAAAGGACTGGCATATATGCTTTGTTCAGACATTAGGATCATGTTTCAGGAAGACATACTGTCCCATGCCCTGCTTGCAAACTACTGATATTTTCAGTGCAACTTACTGATGCAATCGTACATTTTATTTTCCTGTCAAACAGAATTCCTTTTATGTAATGTGTTTGAAAACCAGCTCAACATTCCATCTGCCACACTTACAAAGGCATTCATACAGAACACACTTAGAAAGGCATTCATATAGAAAACAATGTAGCTATAACATAACCATAAAGCAAAAAAAAAAAAAAAAATACTAATTTTTAAGGATGATTTTTTCAACCACGAATATAACTTAGGCATTCACTTTTAACAGGAGTCTGACTTCTTTGTTCTCATGACAGTCCAACAAGATTAAAGCAACTGAAACTGCCCTCTCTGTCACCTAGTTGCTAAATTACAGATAACCACAGAGCTGCAATCACACAAAAAGACAGGTAACCTTTTTTTAAAAAAGCAATCACTAGTTTATTACCAAGTAAACCTGACAGCTTCCAGACTGCCACCTTATTACTAATTCATTCAATATGACTGTCACCATGAAAAAAATCACAATAAAATGCAAACTTCTGTCTTAGATACAATATATGCTAATTATAAACGACAAAGATGTTGACATACATTTGTTATATACTAGCCATTTCTTGTTTCCATGCTAGTTTTTCAGGCATCTGATCATGAGATATCAGTTAGTGAAGTCACTCCTGATGGCAATAAACGATGACAAAAACTGGTTATCCCAAACCCAGTCCTTGGGTGACTTGCTGATCCTCAGTTTTCAGAAGCAATAAAACAAGCAAATAATTAATGAAAAAGAGTCTGTAAATCACTGTTTTCCTAAGTTACTGTTATCATTTGTTTACTACAGTACCATCTAGAATGACATTGAGCTTAAAGAGCCAAACCACAGGTGCTGTTTATGTTCTCAGTACGGCTGAAAGAAAATTTTACAAAAGTAAACAGTGCAATCATAAACATTTATGGAACAACTGTGTGACACAAAACTTTAAAACACTGTTACTTCTTGGGACAAACCACCCCAAACTCCACCGTCTCCATAGAGGGCTTTATCCACCTTCCCCTTTACTTAAATATACTCACACCATGGTTGCACAACCAAGGATACAGGAGTGACAAACTAACAGGGTGAAAACAGTACATGCAGAATCTGTGAACTTATAGTTCAAGTACAACAGCAGCAGAAATGGCTGAGGAAGAGAGCTGAGGATCATCCAATTAGATGTTTTAGCACGTAAGTAACTAACAGGATGTTGTCTGTTTTGTGTGGGCTGGGAGACAAACAGTTGAAGAAATTCAAACATTATTAAAAGGAAGGGGAAAAAAGAGGGTGGAAAAGTACAGTTGTGTACACTTACCATAAATGTAGATGTTCGAGTGTATTCACTGTTGCAGTCATCACATTTCTGTTATCTGCTTGCAGTAGCCCTCAGTCGGCCTGATTATCAAAGCCTTGGGTCCTGCGTCGGCTGCTGTCTCATCTTCCATGACGTCAGGTAGTCAGGGGTATAAAGCATGCAGCTGACGCCATTACATCAGTTTTTCTTGCCCCAGATGTCTGGTGCCCCCCTTAATGGGAAGCAATTAAATATATATATACATACATATATATATATATATATATATATATATTTATACATATATATATACATATATATATATACATATACATATATATATATACATATATATACATGTACATACATTATACATATATATATACATATATATATATACATATACATATATATATATACATATATATACATGTACATACATATATATATATATATATATATATATATATATATATATATACATATACATACATATACATACATATACATATACATATATATATATATATATATATATACATATATATATATATATATACACACAAGGTCATACCTCCAACAAAAAAGCAAATGCACCAAAAAGCTTTTAAATATAGTAGAGGAGAATAGAGGTATAGCCAAAAGAAGTCAGGGGGCTGGAGGGAGGGTAACCAGGACTGCAACAATGAATGCACTTGAACATCTACATTTATGGTAAGTGTACACAACTGTACTATGTTCTTCGTGTTTCACTGTTGCAGTCATCACATTTGGGTTAATTTCCCAAAGCTAAGGATGGGAGGAGGAATTTAAATAGCATTAGGAACAGCTATAAGGCCCTGCAAGACTGCAGTGGCAAAGCCAGTTCTGGATTTAGAGAAAATTGGCAAATGGTAATGCTTGGTGAAAGTATGTACAAAACTCCAGGAAGCAGCTTCTAGGATGTCTCTGGTAGGGACACCTCTGAGAAAGGATGTAGAAGTAGATGCAGCCCTGGTTGAATGGGGTCTAATCCCCTGTGGGATAGGTTTACCATGGTGCTTATAGCAGAAATGAATGCAATGGCCTATCCATTTAGAAATGGTTTGCTTTGAAATAGCCTTCCCCTCTGCCCCTGTGGCAAATCCCACCAGCAGTTGTTCAGATTTTCTTTGAGGTTTAGTCCTGTCCAAGTAAAATCTAAGATGTCTGTGCACATCTAAGGAGTGCAGTACCCACTCCCCTTTGTTCTGTGGATTAGAAAAGAAGGTTGGCAAATGAATGGACTGATTAAGAGCCACACTGAATACCACCTTAGGCATGAAAGAGGGACTGGTCCTGAGGGACAACCTGTCCGCATGAAAGATGACGAAAGGCTCCTCTGCCATAAGGGCCTGTAATTCAGATACCCTTCTTGCTGAAGTGATTGCTAAAAGGAAAGTTGTTTTCCAAGAAAGAAATTTTAATTCTGCAGTTGCAGCTGGCTCAAAAGGAGGAAGAGTGAGTTTTTCCAATACAAAATTAAGGTCCCAGGCTGGAGTTGGGGCTCTCCTGGGTGTTCTTAAGTTTTTGGCCCCTCCGAGGAACTGCTTGAGCAGTGGGTGAGAAAAGAGGGGTGGTTCCGTGTTGTAATGATCTGAAATGGCTGAGGCGTGAATTTTGATGGAGGAAAAGGAAAGGCCCTTGTGAAACACCTCAGTTAAGTATTGAAGAATCTGAGGTAAATTGGGTGCTGCTGTGGCCATCCCTTGAGTTTGGTTCCAGGCACAGAATCTCTTCCATTTTTCAGCATAAGATTTCTAGTACTAGGCCTCCTTGCCTCCAAAATGACATCCAACACTTGTTTACTGAGGGATGGTAACACAGAGATTAGGTAATTAGCCAGGCTGCCAGGTTCAGGGTTTGAAGCTGGGGGTGCCAAATCTGACTCTCCTGCTGAGACAATAGGGTAGGGGTCTGAGGTAGGTGCCATGGGGCCAGCTGTGACACACTGCATAAGAGGGGTTACCACTGTTGGCGTGGTCAGTCTGGTACAATCAGTATCATCCCTGGTTTGTCCTGTTTGATCTTTATTAGTACTTTGGAGAGGAGAGGCAGAGATGGAAAAGCATAGACTGATAGGTTTTTCCAGCTGAAGGACAGAGCATCCACTTTTCAAGCTTGTTTGTGGGGAGTCCTTGTGCAGAATTTGTCCAATTGGTAGTTCTAGGGGGAGGCAAACAGGTCTATATCTGGGATCCCCTATTTGTTGATCAACATGTTGAAACTCTTAGGTTCCAGCTCCCACTCATGTGGGTCCATCAGATTTCTGCTTAGTTCATCTGCCAGTGTATTTAGTTTTCCTGGCAGGAATTGATCTTGTAGATGCACTTGGTAGCTCAAGGCTGTGTTCCACAGAGCCATGGCTAGCCTGCAGAGGGGGTAAGAATGGGTACCCCCCTGCTTGTGTATGTATCCCATAACAGTGGTGTTGTCCGTCTTTACCATTAATTGTCCTGGAAGAATGTGGTCCTTGAAGGCTGTCAGAGCATTCTGTACAGCTAACATTTCTTTTTGATTGCTATGCAGGTGCATTTGATTTGGGTTCCATTTGCCCTGAATGCACTTCCCTGCCAGGTGAGCCCCCCATGCACAGTCTGATGCCTCTGTTGTTAGGGTTTGGGTGGCAGGGGGTAGAGTGAATGGTAGTCCCTTGTTTTGGTGGCAGGCTTCTGCCTACCAAAGGAATTCCAACCATAGACAAGGTACGATAGGAATCATTGCTTCTAGATCCTGAGAATGTTGACACCAGAGGCTTTTTAGATACCATTGTAGTTTCCTCATATGCAGTCTTGCATATGGAATTAGTAGAATGCACGAGGCCATGAACCCCAAGGTTTGCAGTATTTGTCTTGCAGATAGCAGGGTATTTGTGGCAGGGTTTTTGTGGCCACTAGTTTGAAGTAAGTGGTCAAAGGAATTTGTTTCTCTGGCGTGAGGAAAGCCATCTGGGAAGTTGTGTTCAAGCTTGCTCCAAGGAATATAATTTGTTGACAGGGTACCAGATGTGATTTCTTTTCATTTATGGTGTACCCTAGACAAGTTAACACCTTTTGCACACATGCCAGATGATTCAGAAGTTTGTCCTGGCTTTCTGCCTGAATTAGACAATCGTCCAGGTATGGGTTTATTTGAATATTTCTTTGCCTGCAAAATGCAATGACTGGAGCTAGGCACTTTGTGAAAACCCTGGGCGCAGTAGATAAGCCAAAGGGCAGTGCAGAGAACTGATAGTGCATGCATCCTGCTTTGAAGCGTAGGCATTTTCTGCAAGATTCCCTGATTGGGATGTGCAGGTAGGCTTCCTTTAAATCCAGTGTTGCCAGCCAGTCATCTTTGCCTATCAAGGGAAGCAACTGGTGAAGAGTTAGCATCTTGAATTTTGGAATCTCCAAAAAGGTGTTTAGGATAGACAGGTCCAGGATAGGAGGCCATGAGTTGTCTTTTCTGGGTACCAGGAAAAGTCTTGAGCAGAAACCTTGTTCCTTTTCCTCTTCTGGTACAGTCCGAATAGTCTTTAGTCTTAAGAGAGAGAATACTTGCTTTTGAGCCTCTGCCCACTGATTTGAGAGTAGATCTGGCCAACTGTTTGGGGTTGATAACATGTGGAAGTGAAATCTGTATCCTTGGGAAACTATGTTTAAAACTCATTTGTCCTGGGTAATGAGTTCCCAGTTTTTTGCTTGCAGAGCAATCTTTCCCCCTAAAGGAGCAGTCAGTTGAGAAGTGCTTGGAAGATTTAAAGTTAAGTCATTGAGACAGCTTACCATAGGGGGGAGCCTTACTACTCCCTGGTTTGGAAGTGGGAGCCCCCCATTGCTTAGTCCTGTGTGTACCCTGGGACTGAAGCCTGGTTGTTCTGCTGGTTATGGGTCTGAACTGAGATGGCCTGGAAGAGGCAGGAAAGGACCAATTTTTTGAGGGCCAAAGCCTACTAAATCTAGGAGGCTGCACTTGTAAGAAACTTTTAACAGTTTGTATAGATTTAGCTTTTTCTGCCATCTTTTTAAGAACTTCTTCTGCTTTGACACCAAACAGGCAGTCCTGATTCAAGGGAGTATCCAGCAATTTAGTTTTAACATGATCTGGCAAAGATTACTTCTTAAGCCAAGCATGCCTTCTAATTACAGACCCGGTGACAGCAGCCCTGCAAGATGCCTCTAGTGAATCAAAACCACATTGCAAAGTATGTTTTCCAACCTGTTCAGCAGAATGCATTAAATCCTGTAAATCCTTATTTTCAGCATAATCAGGAATCAAAATCATTTTCTGATTAAGCAATCCAATAATATGCTGATGATACTTTAACATATGAAACTGGCAATTTAGGGCCCTGATGGCCAAGGTTGCAGAGGTGTATACCTTCTTACCCCATCTCTACCAGAGGGGTGAGGAATTTTGGCAGCAGTAGCCTTAATGCCCTCGGGTCTCTGTGAAATGGTCTCAGGATCCACAGTAGGATTTTTAAAAAGGAACTTGTGAGAATCAGGAACCCTGTAATATTTATCAGGTTTTCTGGGAGAAGGAGGTAAAGAGTCAGGGGCCAAGCTAGATTCCGAAAAGGCATCGTCAACAATGTCCAGCACAGGAAGAATAGCTAAAGGCCTGTGTTAGGGCAGGAATAAGAAGTCTCTAAGCCTCTTTTTAGAATCAGAGTAATCCTGGTTTTCCCATTGAAAATGCTCCCTAAGAGTATGCAAGGTTTCACCAAAAGAAAAATCCTCTGGGGGAGAAGCAGAGGGAATACAGTCCTCTGCATCAGAATCCTCATAGGTAGAAAAGGGTAAATCCTGGTCATCAGAGGAGACAGAAATTTCAGAATCCTGGTCAGAAGTATCATAAGCAAATTCAGTCCTAGGTTGGCTTCCCCTGATTAAAGTAATAAGGTCTTCAGCCATTCTTATCATTTGTTTTTTAGGCATAGAGGCCTGACCATGCGGTCTGGGCATCGGTTTCCTAGGCATGGTTCGAGTTTTAGGCCTAGGAGAAAAAGATGGCAATGGTTTAATATGCAAGTCAGTAGTACTGAATACAGTCTCAGAAGTCCACAGTTGAAGCATCTCGTGGCATACCGGACTTCGAATGGGTCTCAGTAGAGGCCTGCGAATCTGAAGTAGCCTGTGAAAGCGCCTCACTGAGTACCGGTGAACTGGCAACTAGCTTAGGAGAAGAATCGTTGGCAGCTTTGGACATAGGCGGCCTGTCTCTGTCTTTATCTTTACGTTTTTTTGGAATGTTGGTAGTCGGGTGGCTTACCGAAGACATAACTGAATAATTGAACCGAGTACCAAAATATTTAGAAGCGAAAATGTACCAACAATGAATAGTTCATGGATTAAATAAGGCACAAAATCGACAGCGAGGCACGTCGTGGTCAGGGCCTAGGCAAGGAATACAGTACGAATTAAAATCTTTATGAGGTATTTGCTTTCTACAAGAAATTCAATTACTGACTTTTACTGACATCGGTTTAGAGCAAGAAAAAGTTTCCCCAATGGGGTATTTAGCTTTAGTTGAAGACTTCAGTTCTGAAACTCGAAAACAAAAATTTCAGGAGACGGCCGACCGACACTTGCGAACTGCTTCTGCTTCAGGCACCGCACGGCAAGAAAGACTGATGTAACAGCATCGGCCGCATGCTTTATAGCCCTGACTACCTGACGTCATGGAAGATGAGACAGCAACTGATGCAGGACCCAAGACTCTGATAATCAGGCTGACTGACTGCTACTGCAAGCAGATAACCCAAATGTGACTACTGCAACAGTGAAACACGAAGAACATCCAGCTGTGGTTTCGTGAAAAGAAGCACAGCTTCCTGTAATAAATGTTGTGCTCGATGTCAGGCTGAACAACAATCCACTGCCCAGGACTGCAGAGTTTGCACTGAGGGATATCCCACCCCATACTATTATTTCTGTACAAGGGGGTCAGCTGATGATGAAGAGTTGATGAAGATGTTTAAGAAGGTTCCATGTGAAACAAGAACAGAAAAGTCATGACAGCATTTGGAATGAGATTGGAATTAGTGTATGTGTGAGCCACAGGAAACTGAACTTTATCGCAGAAAGTAATTCATTTTGGACAATATCCATTACTGTTGTTTTTACAACCACTACACTCCCACTGTCAGATAGCAGACAAAATAAAATAGTCAAGAAATTTACTACACAACTCTTATATGCTCATCCAGTATCTCCTTGCTAATGTCTTCTCTACCTAGCAAAGGGTATGAGACATAATCAATGCTGATCATTAAATATCTCAAGAGTAAAAATACTGCTACTACATACGTGGGATGTAGGTCCCATTTTATATCACCATCATCTCAGTGTTGGCCAAAAAATTGCTCAGAGAGTGAGTTGTACTTGTTACTATACTCTGCAATGAAAAAAGGTTACAATCTTTGAAGAGAATTCTGTGTCTCCAGGGACAACAGGACAAACTGGATGGTAACCCTGAAAGCTCAGATCAGGGAGGATGTAATGCCTCAACACTGGCCCAGTAACCAAGGAGCCTCAATCCTCACCACTGGCAACACTGGGGAACATACACACTGGGAAGATGATAAGTACACACACAGTAAAGTGCAATTTCCTTTAAGAGCACACAGAGATCACAGTCAGTCTGGGGGTGGTTTCTCCCTCTTTCTCCACATCCCCAGTAAGACTCCCCACTGGCATAGCTATAGAGTTGAGATCTCAGCTGAGTGGCCAAGCTAAGACCTCCGGCACCCTCTCTGTCCAACCAATGCTTCATGTCCCTGCCCAAGTAGCTCACACACACACACACACACACGCACTTTGAGATTTGATCTATATACAAACGCACGTACACACACACGCACACACACACACACACACACACACACACACACACACACACACACACCTGGGGAAGGCTGGCACAGATTTACTAGCTATGCCCCCTTCTGCCCAGACTATAAGGTAGTTCTATCTGCCACCAACCACTACTTATCAGCTACTTAATGCCCTTAACATAGGGTGTCCAATCATACTGTGTAATGTTACTGTTAATCCAAATGGTAGTCTGACCAAGAGCAATACCATTTAGGAGTGGCCTGTACAGTGTCACCAAATACATATGCAAGTATTCTCAGAGCTTAAATATGTCTCATAAATATCAGCCATAAAGATAGGTTTAAATATATTTAATAATAAACAATAAAAGAACAAGACAATACTCAGTAAACTGTACTTCAAAGTTCAAAATCACAGGAAATATCTAAAACAACATTGCAGGACAGTCTCAAATAAAGAAAACATCTCAGCTCTACTTCACTATATTCCTAACTGTATCTAAGAGGAATTACTGTACCCTAGACTTACTTACAGCAAGGCAAGTGCAGATGTGATGATGAGTGGATGTTCTTGTTACGTCAAAGAGAAAGTACAAAATGCCCAGTCTTTCTCTGAGAGAATTCTTAAATTAATATCAAATATTATTGCTGGGTTAGCTTGGATGACATCATTTTTTGTCACCTGACTTTAGTTCCCAGGCTAAACCTCTTTTGTCAAAAACTAAAAGAATTTAACATCTCTGTGTGAAAAATACATAGCCTTCAGATGTTTGCTCAAAGCTGTGCACCTGCTGGGAAGTCATAAAGCAATGAAAGACTTCTGCATCTCAAACCTAGTAATTACTTCTCTTCCAAGACAATACAAAAACTTATAGCTCTAGACATTGTGTCTGCTACACTAAAACCAAGAGATAACTTTTATAGCACAGTCATAAAATAATTTAGTTTCAACTTATTTTCTAACCTTTTATGTCCCAGTTTCTACTACTAAAACATATACTGATACATACAGTTATAGTTTACATACATTTCTAGTCTAAGCCAGCAGGTCATGATGTGGTTACATTTAACTCATTACATAACATACATTTCTGTATAAATCATATCAATATTCACAAATGACATAGAATTATTTACAAAATTCCAGATAGCTGGGCTGGCAATACTTATGTTTGTCACAGAGGATATCCCCTAAAGCCAAGCAGGATGAGGAATGGTACCTTGTATGTTAAATCCTACACAACTGTTCTGTTGTACTGCTGGAAACACCTGGTGGAAAGAATAACAAAACTGTTTTTTTTTTTTTCTGATTTTTTTTTTTTGTATTAGGGAAAGGCTGTGGTAAAGCACTTATTTTGTCATACCTATCATTTTGTCTGCAATAATCTGAATCTCTAAATAAACCTGCTCCAGCTGAAGAAATTCTTAGAACTGTTTCTCTTGAAGACCAGCACACTACATTGGTGGATAATGTGATTTGTCAGCCATCTAACAGTGCTCAATATGAGCCTTCTCCACCCGAGAATGAAATGCAGTCTTCCTGACTATGCTGCCACTGTTCAAGATTTGTTTTCCTCAATTGGTGTTACAAACTTCTTTAAGTTTCTTGTGTGATAAGTTAATAGTGAGTACTATTTACAACCCTCTTTCCATAGGAAGATGTACCATGGTCAAAGAGATCCTCATGGCAGGAAAATGGGTTGCTCTGAGGAACAACAAACAGTGTGGATACAGGGATTTACTCTAGCTGAAAAAAACTTGTGACTGGCCATTTCATATGATGAACTTTTTTTTTTCTAGAAACTTGTAGCTGCTATATTGTGCACCATGAACAAAGTAATCGAGACTTCAGTGAAATCTACTACAGCCCTTCATGTGGTTCTCCTAAAGAAAAGTGCAGACACTGACCTACACCTGTTCACTCTTCAGGAATGAACTGACCAACATCTGCTCAGTCTCATCATCATCACTATCATCGTCATCACTGATCCCCCTTTTCCCATGTTCTACATGGGGTAATGTCAACTGTCAACATCTATTCAATGCTACTCTCCTCCCTTCTTCAACACTCATGAAGTCTTCTCTCACACAATCCATCCACCTCTTTGCTGATTGCCCTCATTTCCTTTTACCTTCTTCCTGTCTGTCCCAAATCTTTTTCACCTGTCTTCTGTCTTTCTGCACGTGTCTGAACTACTGTAATCTGTTCTCTTCCACCATTTCTGCAATTGGAACTACTTAGGCTTTTGCTCTTATGTCCTCATTTCTTCATCTGTCCCACCATGTGCATCCTACCATGCAGTATTACATGTCACACCACTGTTTTGAAAACCTTACTGTTCGGCTTCGTTGGCATTCTTCTGTTATACACTACACATATCTGTTCAGTCTACTGCAACAGATTTCAACCACTGTGAACCAACCTCCCTAAAGCCAGTGGCTTACTGAAAAATGTGGGGGTGATGACAAAGAGATATCTAACAGCAATCAAGAGACATGCATCTGGAGTGAACTGGCTTCAAACAGAGGGAGCCTGAATCCTGTCATCTTACCTATCTGGGGACTCACTGAAGGTGTATATGGACTTAGAAGATGTTGATGTCTGCAAGTACCTCAAACTGAAATAAGAGATTCTGGCAAGGGAGTCACTCAATGGCATACAGGAATAAAGCCCAGACTATGCTGCAGGTGACCCAAGTTCAAATAACAGCTTGGGCTTGTGTATGGGTTTGTAGGGGAGGATGGGACTGAGCTGGTAGGCAAGTATGAGATAGAACAGCCACTATCAGCTTGCCTGTCCTGGGGGAAGCCAGTTCTGGCTCATCAGACTGGTGACACCTAGCAGAATCGCTAGGTGTCTACCACATGGAGCTTGAATCTACTGAGTCTGCATGGCATGAACAAGTCTCACTGAAGTAGAAGGGAAGTCAGCATGTGAAGGCATACTTCTCCTTAAACAGCAGGAATAGCAGTACTTAGAAAAGCAGCCTCAGGTAGGATGCTCCATTGAGGGACAGGACAGGCCACCTAACAGAACCATCAAACCTGCTCCCTACTATTTAACTCTCACCACAAGTGTATAAGCTCATGGTAAATTTCTACACAAGAATGAATGGACTGTAGGGTATCACTTTGCCGTGGAATCTTCAGCTTCCATGACTAAGGAAAAAAATGGGTTGGCTGCATGCAGGAAGAGAAGCCATCAGCATGAACCTGTGGGAAGGGTAATGCAAAAAAAAGAGAGAGAGAGATTTTGGCAATGGTTCAAACTTACCTTGAAGCAGAATTCCTTAAATTTTACAATGGGACACTCAGTATTGATGGAACAGTAAGGACACAAATGGCTGACAATGCATACTTCAAAACTGTGGCTAAAAGCTGATGTAAATAAATTTTAGAAATATTGGATGTAGACACATTTAAAAGCACACCTTCTAGTATCATAACAAAATAAGAATCCCAGAGTGGCCCATAGTTTCCTGAACAGGTAGGCATCGCAGTAGAATGTGCAATGTTAACTGGAAGTGCAAATCCCAAGAAATACTAACACTTGAATGAACCAAAGGCTAACAATAATCATTCACCTAAGTAGGTTTTATGCCTGTGAACAAGAAACATGTCACTATCTGAGCTGGCTAGATTTAAGTGTTCTAGAAAAGGGAATAGAGTCAAGTACTGCACAGTTAGTGACAATAATACTATGTCTTTAAAAATGTTAAAGCTAGCAAGCTAATTGTACCTGAAAGCATGTCTGTGGAATATGACAGTGCTGAATATTAACTACTAGAACTGTACGATCTGTTTTCTGTCACTGTACTGTTATTAAACTTGTCAAATGCAATACTATGGTACATAGAAAAGAAATGCAAGGGTTGTTGGATTCACAGAACATGATTACACTAGTTAGATCACAATATGTTTGTAAGCATAATACAACTAGTAAGCAGAAAACTGAAATAATATAGGTATATGCAGACAGAACGGAATACACTATAAAACAGCTGAAATCCGTAGTCTTTCAGGTAAAGTGTTACACCCTTTAGCTGTAGTGCAAAATTTAACACACGGAGTGATAATTTGCCATGACTTCCATAAATTCAAAGAACTATGGAAGATCTGTTAGGAAAAGTTTCAATATGATGATTCAGGTATGCCCCCCTGCACCACTTTACATGTATGTGCTTATCCCAGCCCTAACCCTTCCCCTGCCGCCAACTCCAGCTGTATACATTAGATCCATATACACCCATTCCCCAACAATGCAAAGTATTATGGAAGTTAGCAACCTTTTTTTTACCAATCACAAAAGGTACTGTTTGTTCCTTTTCCAATTGTTTTTTTTTTTTTTTTTTTTTTGGGGGGGGGGGGGTTCAATAATTTAGCTAGATGATGGATTTGCAAAAAAAAAATGTGATTCTTTGTAAATCCATACAACTATTCATTATACACTCAATCAGATCTCACACACACACACACACACACACACACACACACACACACACACACACTTGCATCACACATATATATTACATACATGTGTTTCAGTTCACATTACATGAACAGATCATGGTACCTGCAGAAGGATACTGTGTATGAAAGCGTGTGTCATACTTCCTTGCATCCTCACATAGGAAGGGAACATGTCCCACACATCTCAAACAAGTTTTTTAGAAATATATATATATATATATATATGCATATATACACACACATATATATATATATATATATATATATATATATATATATATATATATATATTAGTGGATAAGTGTGCATTACTGATGAACGTGGCTTTGTATATGGCCATACACCTGTCTGGCTCCCACCTTTTCCTACTTTGGTATGCTTTCTCCTCTTTGACCAAACATCTTAAGATCTTTTGTCCTTCTTTATGTAGACTACTATTACGCTATCTCTACATTCTCAGTTATTCCTGAACCTGTATACAGACACATTTATGTCTCGCCCTTTCTTATTACGGGCCCACAATTCTGTTATATCAGCAATGCCCTAATCCCCTCCTGTGTCAGTGCTTGAGTTCCTCCATCATCCCAAACATAGTAACACTACCAGGTAATAGTCTAAATCCCTCTTTTTTGTTTCTCTGCTATAGTCTACATTTCTTCACCTTCTGTCTGCTGCCTAAACACCAGTTCCCTCATCTGTTTCTGCCACCCACCCTTCCATCTTAGTTTGTGATCACTGAGATGTACCTTTCCAGTCCAGCACTAAGGACCACTATCCTTCTTGGTTAAGATGGAGCATGTCCATTGCATACAAGTGGTCTTTATGCCAGGACACTCCTCATTTTCCTCACAGTCCAAAGCATTTCTCCCTTGTCAACTGCTGCGGTCAGTGATTAGGCTTGCTACTTTTCTCTTTCCTCTGTATGTTACTGGTACAGGTAACACTTATGAGATGATACGTCCAACCCTCTCTCCAGATATCTCTCTGCCACCTCCCTTGGCCTGCTTTCTGCTGCCTCAGCTGCCTCCTATGACAAATCATTAGTGACGTTATACACCATAACATGTACCATCCCTCCACCCTGGGATCACTTTGGTCACTTCCTCCCATATTCACTGAATCTAAGCCCAGATACAGATTCCCCTAAAATCTGGTCTATACTGTACATACAGTGGTACCTAGAAAAAAAAATAAGCTATCAACAGTGTTTATGGAACCATGCAAGCAGACAGGACAGACAGACAGATGCAGCGTAAATGTAGCCATCACCAAGCTTAAATGCAAATGTCTCTAGTAATCAAAGCATAATAATCATTAAAGAAAAATTGCACTGAGCACCAGCTCTTTGGCTTCTTAATGATGCACTGTGTTGAGGTTGGCACAATTCTGTTCAGACCTCTTTCAATTATTTACTCAAAAATAGCTGCCTCTGTGTTAAGAAACTTGTCACTCTCCCTGCCTTCCAGAGCAATAGTGCCTAGTATACAAATAAAGCCAAACAAACAAGAGTGCAGTTCAAATCTGAAGACTCGACTCTGAGTTAAAGTGTTAGGGAGATATCGTAGTCATGGCACTACAAAAAACATCTTTATAGATTTTGTTCATCTTAATACACATTCTCAGGATTCTGTCAATGCCTTCCATGTGCCCCCTAACACAGAGCCTCTGTCATGCAGCCAGCTAAAAGCACTGCCTTATGAGTCTGTACACTGCATCTGTGCTACTGCTACCTTTAATTCCTAAAGCTTCTCTGTCACCCCATTCAAATTTATAAACTTTTAGTAGACAAAGATTCTCTTATCAAACGTTTTGTATCAGTGAATGTGCAACGGGAGAAACAAATAATGTATAACATCGAAAACCAGCTGAAACAGCAGTCATTTCATTGCTGATCTACAAAAATTATTAATGCTGTAACACTACATCACAAAATTATGATAAAAGAAAACAATCCTCAGGCTCTGTTATTTCACTACAGCCACATATAAGGCTTCAGACAAAGCTTCTCAATTGAAATCCTGTAAACTAGTTGGTATTGAAAAGGTTCCTTCAACAAATGCACACAAAACAAAGGTATACAATCATATTCTTGACTAATAAATATACACAAACAGAAAATGTGTGTGTGTGTGTATTACACACACCAATCTGAAAACATGTATCAGTCCTGACTGTTAGATTCAGATCCTGAAAGACCACAGGCAAATTTATTTCCTTCAAAGTAAGATAATACCAGACGAAGTTGGAAACTTTTATGTATCTGAAAAGATTTTTCTTGTGTCAGCCACAACCAATGGTTAGTCATGTCCAACTATATTATGTTTGTGGGCACAATGCTTGTTTACCTCCATAGGGTGGGACATGGGGGTAAGGAACTCTGGCTAGTTGTACATGCAAGATATGCAGCAAAGTGCTGTTCTACTGCTCCTGCAAAGACAACTGCATCAGGAACCAACTCGACCAATGCAACCTGGCCAAGGTAAACTTGCCAATAGCAGTTTACAACAGAAGTCACTGTCAATGTGCTGGCACTGATTCCTTTGTTTTGGAAATGTTCTGCCTTTTTCACTATAATGGAGTTGATATATATGTGTAACTGATTTATTACTGTTTCTGCATTTTCTGTGTGTTTCTATCTAAAAATAAAAAAAACCCAAAAAAAATAATCCTTGTTTTCCCGCCTCTCCTCGACTAGTTTGGACCAGTTTACAGGCTTTGCTGTATTCTGGGCTGTGGTGTAGTTCCTGTGTTGTCCATTACCTTACTTGGATAGAAGGAAGTTTCTTTGCTCACCACTGGGAGTGGGGAGCCTTGAGCAGCCTACCTGTCCGTGTAGGAAGTGACCTCAGCACAAGAGCTGTAGTAATTGGTTGTTTTGGACCATTTCTAGCTCTTTTGAAGTTCCCTGTTTAAAATCCGTGTTTGCGCGGTTGTGCGCATAGCACAGCGCCGGTTAAATAAGGTTAAACTTTTTCTGGCTCCGCCAAGTCTGCTCTTCAAATTTTCCCTTAAGGAAGCTCTACTCTTAGTATAATCAGACTACTCGCTATATTATAAGCCTAGAACTTGTTCTCAAAACTTCTCTACTAAGTAAGCACTTTCATACTAAGTAAGCACTACATCCACCTACCACCCCTGTGAATATCCACTTCCCTTAAAGGCACAGCACTCCCTTATACTGTTCTAGCATGTCAAGTGGTAGATTACTGGCATCCTCTCCAGTTCAGCTGGTTAATCTGGGTATCTTGAGACAATGCTACAATTGTCTCATGTACACAGACAACCCTCTCCTCCTCCCAACAAACACAAATACATGTGAGAGATGCAACTATTTAGCCAAACTGGAGGCTGAACTCTCTCAACTCAGGGCTGGCATGACCAGACAGAAGGAGATGGTAGCCACACACACAACAAACCCAGTCCCACATAGACCTACCACAACTGCAAACCAAACACATAAAAACACAAAGACATACTCTGAGGCTCTAATAAAAAACTTACCAAAACAACAGAGGCTCCCAAAGCAGACATCCAAAAATCCACCACCTCAAAACAAAACACATGCAACACATACTTCAATAAATCAGTGTGTCAATCAATCACAGCCCTTAAGGCCGAACACCATGCCTGATACACTAGTAATAGCTGACTCTATAGTCAGACACACTGATGTCCCGCTTACCAGGCTGAACAAGGAGAGGGTGACTGTGAGCTGCCTATCGGGAGCTAGGATCTGCCACATAACACACGCACTCAGGTCACTCCAAAGCAAGTACAAATATGACTCCATCATTGCCCATGCTGGCGTGAATGACCTGAGATGTACCTCCCTGGACTACATGGAAAGAGACATAGAGGAGCTCTCTGATTATGTAGCCCAGGCTGGTATGACCCTGACCCTGAGCAGCATCTTGCCCTCACCAAGAATGATGCCACAATACAAAGACAAGATGATCAGCTTTAATAATTGGCTCAAGTACTGGTGTCATTCTAAGGGGATCCAATGTCTGTCTGCCTGGGATGACATGTTGGACAAGCCACGCTGCTTCGCAAGGGACGGCTTGCACCTGTCACCACTGGGCTTCCGGATATTGGCTAACGCTCTTGCCACCCCCATAGTGCCTTTTTTAGGCAAGGCTCAAAAGACAAACCCACCTCCTTAGAAAACAAAAATGGAAAAAAACTAAGGGTAATGGTGCTCAACGCCAGAAGTCTAAATCTCAAGATGCAGGCACTCGATGCACTCCTCAGTATGGAGAACATCGACGTCTGTGCAGTAACTGAAACCTGGTTCAAGGCTCCTGAGAGCACCCCAGCGCTACCATGCTATACCTCGTATCATGCTTTTCAGCCCCAAAACCCGGGCCGAACCACAAAGGGAGGGGGAGTGTCCATATTCATCAAGGACAACCACACCTCCAGGTTAGTAGCAACACATGAAGCATCGGAGACCATACAGGTGCAACTAACCATAGGCAAAACTGCTATACAACTGGTAGCATGTTACAGATCACCCTCCCAATCTCAGGAACCCCACTCAGCCTTCCTGAAGACATTGGAGGATATGAATGCATCACAAAATACCATCATACTGGGAGACTTCAATTACCCTAACATAGATTGGGTACATTATTCTAGCCCTAACACCCTAGTCCAAAGGTTCCTGGAATTCATAAATTCAAATGCACTGGAACAAGTAGTCACCTCTCCCACTAGGGGAGATAATATACTAGACCTGATCATCACAAACATGGGGACAAAATGCTCCACACCGGAGGTATACCCCTCACTAGTGAGATCTGACCATAAACTAATCACCCTGGATATACATATCACACCTCCACCCCCAGCACAAAAGACCACAGTGAAAAACTTCTCAAAAGCAGACTTCACTCTTCTTAAGACTGAGATGGTATCCTTTAAGCCCACTGGGCCAGTGGATACCACATCCCACAATGCTGAATCCTTCACAAATGCTTTCTATGGACATCTCCAAGAATGCATGGATCATGCAATCCGAAATAAATCCAAGTCCCTCTCCACCAAACGCAAGCGTCCTGTCTGGTGGACCTCAGCCATTAACAAATTGTATAACAAAAGAAGGAAGCTACTGCATGACAGAGCAAAATCCCACAAAGGGAAGACATCTCTGATCAACACTAGCAGAAAACTATGTTCTCTCATAAAAACATCCAAGGCCAACTTTGAGAGAAAAATCGCTAAGGACACTAAAGATAACCACAAAGCTTTCTTCAGCTATGTTAGAAACCTGGGCGGAAACCCTCAGATATGTTCAGAGTTAGTTCACAACAACAAAAAATACACTGAACCCACAGATATTGCCAACATTCTGGCTGACAGATTCAGTGCAAATTTCTCCCCTCCCTCACCCCCAAAAGAAGAAATACTTATCCCAGCTGAATGTAATCTCCCTATCATCTCAGATATCCAGGTGAGAGCCACCCTTAGCAAAGCTAAAAACACAGCATCAATGGGACCTGACGGTATCCCGGGTTGCGTGCTACGTGAACTCCAAGAGGAGCTAAACCCGCACATAAAAATGCTATTTAACCTTAGCCTTACTACAGGATATGTACCTGAACAATGGCGTACAGCAACAGTGGTCCCACTCCACAAAGGGGGTACCTCTACAGACCCTGGGAACTACCGCCCCATAAGCTTAACCAGTCTGGTCTGCAAAGCTATGGAAAGAATCATTATGGAACTCATAAACAGAGACATTGGGGACCTACAGACACTTGACCCCACCCAGTTCGGCTTTGTAAAGGGCAGATCCTGCCTTTTGAACCTGGTTGACTTTTTTGAAACAGTCACTAGAGCCATTGATGAGGGCAAAGCAGTCCATACAGCCTACCTGGACTTGGCTAAGGCCTTCGACACAATACCCCACTCAGGCATCATGGATAAGCTCAACAGCTTAAATGTAAACCCTTATGTCACTAGATGGGTTGCAAACTGGCTAAAAGACAGAACCCATAAAGTTAAAATCGCTGGAGCAATGTCAGACTCAAAGCCAGTCACAAGTGGTGTCCCACAGAGATCTGTCCTGGGACCCCTCTTGTTCGGCATTTATTTCTCAGATGTTAAAGCAAACATGGGAGGGTTGTGGCTGACAAAGTTCGCAGATGACTGCAAACTAGGCGCCATAGTCGATACACCAGCGGACACATACATCCTACAAAAAGGCCTCACAGAAACAGACAACTGGTGCCGGAGTCATGGCCTTAAACTAAATGCCAAAAAATGTATAGTCATCCCCTTTGGGAAAAACAAAGTACCCACAAATTATCACAGACAGCAACCCACTGAGTACGGAAAAAGTAATCAGAGACCTAGGGACCCAAGTCGACAGTGACCTCTCATTTGACACCCATGTTGCCAAAGTGGTTAGAAAAACATTCTACCTTGAAGGGATTCACATCCAGATCCAAGGATGTCATTGTACTCCTATACTCCTCCCTCATCAGATCCATGATTGAGTACAATGCCCCATTTGGTATGTACCTCACCCGGCATTTGCAACAGCTGGAGAGACCACAAAAGTACCTCACCAAGAGGATCAAGGGTCTCCAACATATGTCTTATTCTGCCAGACTAAAGAAACTCCAGCTCTATTCAGTAGCATACCGCCTGCTCAGAGGTGATCTCTGCCTGACGTACAAGGCCATGTCCAATCAGGAACTGATGGACATGCTCCACCTCAAAAAATCCAAATCCATCAGAACCACAAGAGCTAAAGACTTAAACCTCGGCACAAGTATGAATAGGACATGCTGGAGGGATAGATTCATAACCCGGAGGCTTCCCATGCTCTGGAACAAGATCCCAGTTCATGTTAGGCAGAGCCCCTCACTGACTCTCTTCAAGAGAAATCTTGATGAGTGGATGGGAGATCGTAAGTTTACCCCAGGGGTCACATCTGTGTCACTATTAGACAGGGGCACAGTAAACTAATTCTATTATATAAGGGGACCTTCACTGTGTCACTACTAGGCAGAGGCACAGTATTCTAAATCTATTCTGTGCATTTTGTACCATTTTATGGGGTGGCGAAAGCCACATCACTATGGCTAGGCTTACAAATGCCCCAAGGCAGATAGTTTCATAGTTTAGTACTAGGCTATGTGCCTTAAGCAGTTGGGGGAGGCATACCGTCACATGGAGGGGATCAGGGGAACCCTTCAAAAAATTCTTTCATTTAATCTTTCATGGGGCTGATTTCTCGAGCAGTTGTGCTTGGAGAGTTAGTACCTCAGAGACTTGTAACATGAGGAGTCATAATGTAGGCCAGAGTCATAATGTAGGTACAGCAAATACACTAACACTAGAGCTAGCAGGTTCAGAAGACTCCTTAATTACTACGGTCTCCAGGTGTATAATGTTTGGACCCAGTAGTAGTAGTACTTTACTTCCCCTCAGTACTGTGACATCCATAAAACCAGGTAATGTTGTTTTTTAGTGTGTTTTAAACACCCAAAACAGACAGAAAGACTGAGAAAAAAAATTAAAATGTCTGTAGCTCAAAATTGAAAATATGCTATCTGATATATTTCATAAAATCAATCCACCTTCATTCTTTTCTCTTCTTTTTTGTTTTCATATAAAAAGTATGAAATGTGCTAAGCATGTCCATTCTGGAGAAACATTCACTCACTGAAAGAGAAAAAAAAGTGCTATCTGCTATGTGTGTTAATAATGTTTCTACTACAGAGGTTCTTCAAAGACTGGCTTCCCTTACACCTATACTGAAGTACTAAGTACAGTGCACGAAGCACCTGCTCGTTATACAAGTATAAACAGCAGCGCTCAGCCCTGAGATATAGCCAAATCTGCTTGCAAATCTGCATTTAGTAACCCAAAACACCAGCCATGTGAATGACTGCTGCCTTGCATAAACAACAACATCTCTGGGCGTGGGCCAGACACGTGGTTTCATTTCACATCTTTACTACTTCGCTGAACTGACATACTCAACAGCTTCTGCAGCAACTACTAACAATAACCAAGTCTGATAAGCAAATTAAGTCTCACTGAACATCACCCTTTCTTGATAGATGTATACATAAAGCAATCAAAAGTCAAACAAAATGTGTACAAGTTTTAATATGGCTTTACTTCTGTGTTCCTGTTAAAGCTGGTATTTTTTGTTACTTCTGGGCATCTCAACTGGCTATCCATAGCTCTAATCAGTTATGCTACCCTGCAACCTCCTCACTTTTTCTAATTAGCGATCTTATTTAATGTATAAAAAATGTTATAACAAAAACTATGAAAAGCCATTACCTTTGTCTGGTAACTGTACTCAGAACTTAAGTGCTGATTTGTGCTAAATGGAAAGAACAGAACAGACACCATCACCCTGGAGATTTTATGGTCTTCAGTTCTTCCACTGTGCATGTTACTTTTGCAGCTACACCTCCAGCAAGCTTTCAGCCTGCAAAAGAAATGTCGCCCATCCCCTGTATAACCACCGACAGACCAAAACCTACATATTATTTAACCTCTGCAGGGGTCATTTCAAGCACCACCTGCACCATCCACCCAAAAAATGTCCACCATGGCATCACTGTTAGGCCAACAGCTCCTTGATGCAATTTCAGAGACTGGCGGTCACTCAGCTGAGTCTCACTCACGCAGCGCACATTATCTCGTGTGCTTAGATCATTCCAGTAACTTAAGTACCCCCTCATCTAGCTCCAGACACTGCTTTAATAACAGAAAACCAGATCTTTGTTACAACAGCACTCATCTGTGATATTTAGAAATGTCACCTCGGCTGCTTGAGTGACAAATAGCAAACTGATTAGTCAATATTAGCAGACACTAACATGGAGCAAATTGCTCTGTCTTACCACAATCTTAAGGTGTTGTAGTGTGTTACCACTCTTCTGATAAGTTCAGCTCAGGAGATAAAGGATATGAGCTGCTAAAAGTTCTTACCATAGGGGTAGCTGTAGTGGTGCAGCAGTTAGCATTGTCACCTCACAGCAAGAGGTCTTCCGGTTCAATTCTCGGCTGGGTGCCTTCTGTGTGGAGTCTGCATGCCCTCCCTGCAGTCATGTGGATTTCCTCCGGGTGCTCTGATTTCCTCCCACATTCCAAAGACATGCAGTAGGTGGACTGGACACTCTAAATTGGCTGCAGGTGAGAGTATGTCCGCAAGTGAGAGGTGAGAATGAACTACTGTGGCAGGGCTAGCCACCTGGTGGTATAAACCTTGTCTCATGATGATTGTCACTGCAAAAGTGATACCCCAATCCCATGTGCAAAATGGGAAAAGGGGTTGAGAATGGATGGATGTAGTCCTGAGTATGCTCCCTTCAGTCGAGCACTGCAAATTGTGCAGCTCTTAGCAAGTCCCTTTGCCAGCCCCCCTGGTTCTGTAGCATTTTTAGTTGTGTGTAGTGGGCATATCAGAGTAACAAAATAATAAATAAACAAATCTATGTGGAAAGTGCATGAGTGCCTGTCAATATGTCCACATTTCCAAAATACATTACCTCCCTTTAAGCCTAGTTGTGGATCAGAAACATTCCAAACACCCAAATGATGCAAGCTTGAATTGTTCCTGGCATCCACGAAATACAAACAAATTACATTTATGGGAAGGTAGGGAGGTAGCCAGTTTTGCAACCTGCAGTGACCTTTCAATTGCCACCTGATATGAACTGCTTCTAATCCATAGGTCCTTCAAATTTCTTCAAGAACACTCCAAGGTTAGTGTATACCACAACAAAATGCTCAGTCCCAGTATGATTCAAGACAATTTGCAAACAAAACTACACAATAAAACATGCTGCACAATACCATATACCACTAATACATGTATAAAAAGGCAAATGCACAACTTTCAAGTTTGCCTGGAAAAGAAACAGGCAGGTAGATTAATGAAAGCAGATTTTGAATTTAAAATAGTCACTATCAGCAAATAGACAACTTAGCTTACTGAAAATGTGGTATGAGATAAAAGTGATGTACATAACATCACCAGCATACCTCTAAATCCACAGGAACAACAAAAAAGTGTAAAATATATAATATGTATGTGGTATTAGTGTGCACTCCATTCCTGTGGTGCAGACATGTATAAATGAGGGTCTAAGGTGAAACTGCAGGTAACACTGTAACACACTGCTGAATCCACAAAACAAAAATAAATATAAGTTGGGGAAATGGGTGCCTATGTCCCACTGTGTTGTAGTCTAACTATAATCAAAAACAGCCTGAAACTATACAATGAAATTGTGGAGTTGCCCTGTTTGAAATGACACTGTCTATTAAAGAAAACACAGCCAGAAGAACTTAACTAACAAATATCATTCAAACTACTATAACCGAGTAAAAATAAAAGCTTGCATTGTTCAAGTTAATTTTGGGGAGAAAGTCAATATAGCTAGGAAACATTTAACCAATCACCTAAAAATGGCAAAAATTCTAAAGGCAATATGCTTTCATACCACAGTCACCATCTCTTGCTTCCACTTTAAATATGTTATAATATTTGGCACAAAAAAAAATACTTAAATAAATATGGCTTTCTGCTGCATACTAATATTTGACCTCAACTGTACTTTGTTCAGAGGTTAAAAGGCATTTATAGCCCAGATTCTGCAGCCTGTACTAAGCAGCCAAGTTCAGTGAAAACATGTTTTGCTGATGTCATCCTCTGTGCTTACAGTCCAATTCTGTTCGAGTTTCATTAAGCATATAGGAGCGGTTTCCTAGACATTAGTCTTCACTTACAGTCATTTCAGCACCAGCACGTGAACCAGCATTTATCAACTGTGCACACTCCTGATTATCTTTTGTGATGCTTGCAGATTAGGTACTCAAACTATGACAAAGATATTGCAGAATGAATACCAGTTACTATTTTAGAGATGATTTCAGGATGTACTTATAGTTAATTAACAGTTGTTTAAATGAGTTGTTACAATAGCTAGCATAGTGTTTTCTAAGCTTCTTTTTTAACCTATTCTAATCCTTACAAAGGTTGTGCTTCATGTAAAAACAAGAAGTTTCTAAAGCCTGTATGGATGGAACCTTACAGGTAATATACATGCAGAGCAAAGTCCATGTTCCTTTTATTAAGTCTCATTAAACAACCTGCATATTTAATGTCTCCTTATCACTATAACATTCACTGAGGGTTTTTGTTTTTTTAAAAGGTCAAACCCTCCTGCTCTAAGGGCTCTTGAGCACACATCTAAACTGTCCAGATTTTCACAGAATGACCAGATTTTTGCCTCATATCTTTGGTCTGTTACCCACAAAACCTTTTTTCCTGGAAAATCACTGAAGACACTATATAATGACAGATACTTGAGTTTTGGACTTCATATCCTTCAGGAAATGCATGCCAATACAAACCTATTCTAACAACTTTCTACATTTGTAAGAGTATAATTTAAAATATGTCCCTATTTTGAGCCGCTGTCTATCCATTTTTGCCTTTGTTCAGATTTCTTGTGCTAAGAAGTTCAGAGGTATGAGTCACAGGGAAAAACATCTAAGTAAGGCACTTATGCCCAAATACAAAAAAAAAAAAACTTTCTAGGCCAAGAATGGTGTGGTATGCCATGATAATTTTTTTTTTGTTTTGTCTTTTAAATTACAAATGTCTACCACTCAATGCATTTCATTAGGCTCTTCTGACATTTGCACATAAAAAAATAAGATTACATTTCTTGACCAGATTTATGAAGAGACAGTAACTGCAAAAGAAAAACAAGGAAGAAGAGACATTTAAGTTGCATATACACCCCTCCTGAATGTTTCCTCTACCCTGAAAAAGGTGCCCATCTACTGCAAGGTTTTGGTCCAAAGTATTAAGCTCAGGAATTTTGGCCGATAGCTCACTACATCTGACAAAAGCACTCCTCAACAACAAACGCACTTGACAAACTTCTGCCTTATACCACAACACATTTTTATGGTCTTTCTAGTTGGTCAATGAGCTTTATTTGTTGTTGTGGAATGTGGCCTTATATTGAACAGATCTAATAATGGAGATGTGCAGTAAACCAACAACATCTTTAATTAAATATCGTCTGGGCCGAATAGAAGAACTTCCTGTGTCACCATTGTTATATATACTACATATATCCTTCATCCACATGGCCAGTCTATATAACCTCAAATATACAGCCCAGTCTGGTAACAGCTACAACAATACATACTGCAAATATGTACATATAGTCTATACACTACAACCTAGATTTCTTACTCATTATAGCTCACATTGTAATACCTGCCATATAGTACACCCTGCACTTCCTACATAATACAAATATGTATAAAACTACAAATTACAACATATTGTAAATATGTACATAGAGTCTGCGTGGTATAGGTTTCATAGGTAGGTACTAGGCTATCTGCCCGAGGGCATTTATAAGCCTAGCCAGAGTGTGTCAGCTTTTGCCGCCCCATTGATTAATTAACTGATCCTCTGTCAAGCAGAGCCAATGAAGTGATCCCAGGGGTATATTTTCTGTTACCCATACACTTGTCAAGGTTTCTCTTGAAGAGTGTTAGTGAGGGGCTCTGCCTGATGTAATTTGGAATTTTGTTCCAAAGCATGGGGAGTCTCTGTGACAGGAATCTATCCCTTCAGCATGTTCTATTTATTGTTGTGGTGAGGTTTAGCTCACTAGAGCGCATGGCTCGCAGTGACTTGGCTTTCTTTAGGTGGAGTATGTCCATCAATTCTGAGTTGAACATGCCTTTGTAAGTCAGGCAGAGATCACCTCTGAGTAAGCAATATGCCACTGACTACAGCTGGAGTTTTTTCAGTCAGGCTGCATATGACATATGTTTGAGGCCAGTAATCCTCTTGGTGAGGTACTTTTGTGGTCTTTCCAGCTGTTGGAAGTGTCTTGTGAGGTACATCCCAAATGGGGCATTGTACTCTATGATGGGTCTAATGAGTGACGAGTAGAGGGGCACTATAACCTCTTTATTTCTAGATGTGAACCCATTAGTAATTAGATGGGCCACACAGAAGGATTTCCTAACTACTTTGGCAATATGATTGTCAAAGGAGAGATTAATATCTACCTGGGTCCCCAGATCTCTTATTACCTCTTCTGTATTAAGGGGGCTGCCACCTATGTGGTAATTTGTTGGTGTTTTGTTTTTCCCAGATGGGATGACTATGCATTTTTTGGCATTTAGCTTGAGGCCATGACTTTGACACCAGGTGTCTGTCTCAGTAAGGCCCTTTTGGAGGATGTCCGTATCAGCCAGAGAGTCAATTATGGCTCCCAGTTTGCAGTCATCAGCGAACTTGGCTAGCCATAGCCCTCCTGTGTTTGCCTGTACTTTTGAGAAGTATATGCCGAACAGTAGGGGTCTGTGGACCGTGCCTTGTGGGACACCACTTGCGACTGGTTTAGAGTTGGACCTGGAGCCCGCTATTCTTACCGTGTGAGTTCTGTCTGTAAGCCAGTTGGCAACCCATCTCGTGACGTAGGGGTTTATGTTCAGGCTGGTGAGTTTTTCTGTAATACCCAAGTGGGGAATGGTGTCGAAAGCCTTGGCAAGGTCAAGGTAGGCTGTGTGAACCATCTTTCCCTCGTCTGTGGCCTTGGTGACTGTCTCGAAGAAGTCAGCCATATTTAGTAGGCATGATCTGTCCTTAAAGCCGAACTGGGTCATGTCAATTGTTTGGAGATTCCCAATGTCTTTGTTAATGAGTTCCATGATAACGCACTCCATAGCCTTGCAGACTATATATATATATATATATATACAATCTATATATATTGTATAACCTACAATTCTTGCTTATTATAATTTAAATCTTATAACTGGCTATATACTACATCCTACACTTCCTACATATTACAATTTGCATCCTTTAACTGTCCTCTTTCACTCAACTAGCAGCTGTTTCCCCTCTATACACTAATCCACAAACCTTCACACCCTTTAATATTACTCCTGAATTCACTACCAGTGCCTTCTATTTGTATATCTCTACTCCCCTAATAACCTTTCTTAATTGTTCTTAACGCTATATATTACAGACTGCAAATATGCTAAGTATAATTGATTACCATATTAATCTTTTTATGCAATGGTTGTTGGGCTTTGCTATATACTGACAATAATTTACTTTTGGACCATCACCTACTTAATCTACAGCTACTGTATTTATTTTTGCAAACTCACAATTTGATTTTTTGTTTACCTTTTTGTCCCAAAACATACCTGACCAGCATACTTACTTGGTTAATAAATAGAAAATTAAATAAAAAATAAAATGGCAAAAACATGATGATGAAATGATAACGAGCTATCCACATACATACTGAGATCTAATATGATAGTATCAGTCTGTGGTGGAATACCATTAATATAACAGGAAGTAGGAACAGCTTGTTTACTGAACAGTGTCACTTATATTCAGTTTTAGACTGTTTACTAATACTAGATATGGGCTTGATCCAGCCCCTGCTAGAGAAACTTAGCATCACTGGGGGTTTCATAATTGTATTAAGCTTGAGTCATCGGCTAACTTAGATGGTCTCATTTCTGGAGTACAATGAGCTGGATGTCAGCAAAATAAAGTCCAAAGAGGATGGGTCCAGTCTCTGTACCCTGTAGGCCACTGCTAGTTACAGTTTCATATTCTGAGAGGGTACCCATAACTTTTAAAACTTGAGTTCTATTAGATAGCCAACTACTAATCCAGTGGACAATGAAAGAGTTTATACTGAGATTTACCAATGTGTCTATAAAATACCAGCATGAAGGATGGTATCAAAAGACTTGGCCAGATCCAGTTAGGCAGCAAGCATTGAGAAACCACCATCCTCAGCCACAGCAAATTTTCAAAGATTATTGGGTTCGGGAGGCAGGATCAGTCTTCACAAAATCAGTTTTGGATCAAGGTCAGTAATATTATAATATTATAATATCCATACAAACATATCTATCTACAGACACACACACACACACATTTATATACACTGGTTTTATTGATTTTCATCAAATGACCCAAATATCGACATTCGCAATGTCAACCAGAAAACATTAACATTGTAAACGTTGATATTCTACAGCACATGTGCCAAGCAACAGCCTCAGCGCATGCTAAATTAAAACAAAAAAGCAAAAGCCCCCCTGCACCCTCTACACCCTCTGCTAATTATATACACTAACCCCAAGATCAGACAATATCATGAAAATGGCATATCTCCCTACCCAAATTATTGTGCTCTCTCACAAACGTTGACCATCTGTTTTGATGACCAAATTTTGCAGCCTGAACAAATCTCTGCTTATTATTGTCGATGCCAGAGTTGGTCGACATCTATTTAGTCTCTAAATTTGGTCTACTAAACAGATGATCAACAGGTCTGCAAGATCACACAGTATTTGGGATAGGGTAATATGCGTATATAATATGCCTATATGCCTATAACTTACAAAGCCATGTCTATCCCAGCTCTGTTAGAAATGCTACATCTGAAGAAATCCCAATCACTCTGCACCACACGGTCCAGAGAGAATCAACAGAACATGCTGGCGGGACAGGTTCATAACCCTGACACTGCCCATGCTATGGAACAGACTTCCCATACATGTCAAGCAGAGCACCTCACTGGCCCTCTTCAAGAGGAATCTTGATGAGTGGATGGCAAATAGAAAATTCATCCCAGGGATCAATCCAGTGGCTTTACTCAACAGAGGCACTGGGAACTAACGTCGGGTGGCACAATGCCAGGGTAATCCTATGGGCTAGGCTTGTAAAGGCTCCACAGCCATTAGCCTAGTACACATCTATGAACCTATGAACCTATAACTAGCAGGGGGTGGGGAGGCCCTATGTAAAAATGTTTTTTGCGTTATTTTGCATGTGCCAAAGCTGTTGCTTGGTGCATACATAGTTGCAGGTCAACATTTGCAATCAGGGCCGGTGTTAGCATTTTGGGGATGCCCAGCAGATGTCAAGCTGGGGACCCCCTAGGCACTTCCAGTCTACATATCACCCTGTCACTGCCACCCTTCCTAAACAACTTTTTAGTTCATATTGCAAACTTTAAGGAGTAGTATGCACAGACTGATGCTTTGCTACAATATTCTTACATTACAAGACTAGTGTACTACACTGTCTTGGCCCAACTCAGAAAGGGACATTTACAATTATTGGCATTTAGTTGCAGCAATGATATATTGTAGCAACCCTATGTACAGGTCTAAACTTAGGTGAAATGGCACCCTAGGCCTACTGTTTCAGATCCCACCCCATACACACAATAGCCTCCAGTCTTCCCCTATCCCCCCTCCCCATCTTTGGCTCCCCATACCATGCACATTATTTTCTTCTTTCTTTTCTCACATTTTGCCTTACTTTTCACCTTTTTCAAGAAGCTATAACTTTCTATATTCTCCGAAGTGCATTTTAAGGGGTTTTTTTTCTTTTTACACACCTTTCCATCCAATAATGGCTTGAACAGAAATTATGATTAAGTAAAGAAATTGCGTTGCTGTTCAGCTTTAGTTTTCATTATATCCTTTTAACATACATTTCCTGACCAAGACAGTACTCTAATAACCATTTGGGAAATAAGAAAAGAACTTCAGTTTTATTTTTTTTCTTTCAAAAAGACATAATTTGTACCAAAGGCTTAATGTTCAAAGATGACAAAACAGTAGCTCACAATAAACTAACGACCCTTTGTTGTCTGGATAAACAGGCCCTATCTGAGAATTGCCTGCCTCCCAATTTCCCCCAAAAGACAGCCTTTGCATCCCTCTGGTGTTAGACTGGGAGGTTCAAATTACCACAGTCATGTATTTCAAGGGACCACTGATATATATATATATATATATATATATATATATATATATATATATATTGATTGTGAGAAAAATGAAAAAAATAATTACAGTAACAAATTCTACTTTGTTGCTCCTACACAAGTTGTAGTAACCTTATTTGTACACCTCTGAGGTATGTAAGAAATGTAAAAGAATTAATGACCACACTGTCCTCAGCCCAAACGCAAGCTTTAATGACCTCATGTGCATACCTCTGAGATCTGACTGTGAGGAATAACACCACAGTCTCCCCCCATATAACCTACAGCACCTTTCTGTACACAGTCATCCGAGCGGGGCTGGTTTTAGGATGGGTGCAGTTGAGAGCAGAGGCCATTCTCAACATTATGCTAACAGAGTCATATCACAGCCCTGTTCAGTTTAAAGAACATAATCAGAAAATTAATATATATATTTTCCCCTCATCTTTCCTTAAACAACAGCATTTGTGGGGTCCCCACACAGTCAAGGGAGCCCTTTGTATCCATTTATACAGTCTGGGGAGTAGGGGTCCCTAGTGTCTTAGAAGATCTAAGTGTATGAATGTTCTGGGATATATGTTATGCCTTACTTTTGAAATATAATTTTCTGTTAGCTACATTTTTTACTGACACTCAGAAGAATAATGTATATATCCTGGCATTATTGTGTGTGTGTGCACAGATAAAACTCACCGACATTTTTAGACACGCGCACACAGACACACACGCGCGTGCGCACACTCAAGCATAAGCCATAGCACTATTAGTTTTGTACTTTTTTCAGCAATACATTGTACAACACTGGTACCAGCACACCAGATCAGTGACTGCTATTAAGCAGTCATCAAAGAGAAGCAGGGATGGGTCACTTTTATTTACCTTAGTGAGGAATACTGCAAAACTCTCACTGTCCCTAATTTCACAGACCTTCCCTGATTTTGCACATAATTTTGTTCTGTCCTATGTAACATATCTGATTTGCTTGTAAATCATTCAGGATAACAGACAGTCAATAAATGTAGACATTAAGAGTTTTATACTTAATGTCCAAAAAATCATGTTGATACAAAAGGTGTTATTCTATTAACTTTTTCATTGAATCAGAGTAATACTTAAAATGTGTTCCTAATTTTGAGCCTTTATTCTGCTATTATTGGTATTGTGCTGAATTCTTCAGTGAAGAAGTTGAGAGTTACAGTATCTGGTATTCTGCAAGTATTTATAAAACTCCCTAAAAGAGAAAACCATCCCTGAATATCAGACGTATTAGCTCTTCTTAAAATCCAAGGTATGCATGGACACTGGTCACACTGGGCTACTGGTCTCTCTAGTGCTTACCTTGCTCATGCTCATCATCATCTTTATCCTAACAGGGTGGTATCACAGACCTGTTCAGGTTAAAGAGAATAATCAGGAAATTAATACATTTTATTCTCCTCATTTCTCCAACCAGCAGCAGCTTTTATGGGCCCCCCACACACTGAATGATGATTAAGGGGGCCCCTTGCAGCCACGGGTATTGCAGGTACTTAAAGCTGGCTATGTTGTTAGTTTTAGTGTAGAGACTGTCGCCAGCAGGGTTTAACTAAGCCATGGGCACTATGTTAGTGGTAAAATATTTAATGGAATTGTGAAGGCTCTTGATTGATAAAACAGTGTTACTATAACCAAAGACATAAGCATTATTACCCACCTGGTTTATTAAGTACACAAGATTGATATACTAGCTTTTGTTGGTTTGACAGACATGTTACAAAATATCAAGGTAAGATAACTTGCTGTGGTTGGGGGCCCCCCAGGAAGAGGGGGCCCCCAGCAACTGCAGGGTTCGCTGGTGCCTAAAGCCGGCTATGTTTGCAATACTGAAGTTGTGAATGTCGACATTTGGGTCATTCAATCAACATCAGTAGACCTACATATATGTATATATATATATATATATATATATATATATATATATATATATATATATAAATACACATATATATATATATATATGTGTGTGTGTGTGTAGGATTCAAAAATCAAGCCAATGAATCCTAGACTAGTGAAACAAAGAGAGGCTTCCAAAAAGATCATAAAAGTGAAACCTGAAAGGAACCTACAGTTTCAAAATATACAACAGATAAAAGAATATTCCACTCAGTGTTTTTGAGAGGGGGATACAACTCCCTTGTACCCCATCAGACCCTTCTTACTTTTATAATTTCACATGTCATACAGTTAGAGAGAACTCAGCAAATCCAAAAACTATGCTATTCGCAGACAGTACATCTGCTGTAGGTTGTTGTTGTTGTCTTTCGGCTTTTCCCGGTTAAGGGTCGCCACAGTGGAACTCCAGTCCGCTAATGATTGGCAGTAGATTTTCACGGTGCCGAGTTGCCAGCTCGAAAACTAACCTTCAATGAAGGCACGCCCATTCACGCATGTTTTTCGGAACGCCACTCGACCTGCGGGGAGGACATGCAGACTCCGCACAGAAGGCACTCCCCGCACACTAGTTGAGAATCGAATGGGAGAACCTCTAGCTGTGAGGCAACAACGCTACTGCTGCACCACCGCGGATTACAGTACATCTGCTGTAGGTAAATGGACTAATTCATAGTTTAACAAAGAAATACTTAACACCCAATAGCTTTTGTTTACAAAACTTTGAGCCAAACAAATTCGTAGAATTCACAGAAAGTGGCTTCAAAGGTTCTACCACTTATTCCTAAAAGGATTTCACACCATGACAGTGTTAATGGAGAAAAGGTCTTCAAAATGTCACATTTAAAATTCTGTTGCAAGTCTGCATTAAATTTTGCTAAAGCAGAAACATAAACACTCTTCTAGGCTTTATGCCTATGTTTTAGATCACCACAACAGTGTATCATGAATGTGGCTGGCAGTCATTCTGAAACTCTGGAGAAAATGTCCATTTTCTTCCTTGAAACTGATCTGCAGTTATTATATAAAATTGCCTTTACTGCAGACGACAATGTATTTTTTTCTCAGTTTCAAGTAAAAGGATAAAACAACAATTGTAAAAATATGGCACTCTGCTGACTCTAGTTAGCATTTAGTTAGCTGGGGTAAGCAAACCACGTCACATTTTATTACAGATCAACAAATGCTGGCAAAATGGCAGTAGATTTACCAAAGTTATTTCACTAGTGGCTACAAAACTACTATGCCACCACAGAAAAATACCCAAACGGCTGATATGAATACAGTAAAACCACAAAGACTAGGTATCCTGCAATTCTTACAGTACAAAAATATTCCAAAAAAGACATATTAAAAGTGTATTTGCAGATCTGTGTTATAAAGCACAACTCACAAAATGATTTGGCTTGTTTTATTTGGAAAAATATTTTGCAGAAAGCAAACTCATAACCTTGCTATTCAGCATAAGTATTAAATTACTACATGTTTTTACTAACCAGATAACACAACTATAACAACAAGCTCCCCTTTACAGCAGGACTTGGGAACTCTGAACCAAATGTCTCTTACTGTATGTAAAAGTACACTGCAGGAATCAAACCCAAATTAAGAGGTCACAGTTTACTGGTAGCTTGCAGCCTGTGTTATAGTACCAAACTAGGCGTTGACCTTTGTGCTACACTACAAAGCATTACAAAAGATTTCAAAACACGACAAAGGTAGTTTTGCTGTGAAACAAACTATTCTGAAGAAACTGAAATCAGGACTAGAAAACTACTCATAACTTTAATAATATAACCCAGAAGCACGAGTTTTACTGTAAAAGTCATTGTTAGTCTGGGTAATTGAAAAATGCATACCACTTGGCTGGAGGCTGCTTTTAAATTCAAATGAAATAGCAATGAAATAGTAATCTTGGCTGACAAGAAATGTTGAAAACCAAGACATCTTTCACTTCACTGCTATTCTCAATAAACTGCCACTTTTAAGGGTTAAAAATCTGGTCCAACTGCTCAAAGAAATTACCTTTTTTTTCTTGTTAAAACACATGACTGCACTGGAATGCTGTTTAGATAATGAATAAATGATGGTTTCCCCAGTTTGTGTAATCAGAATGTAAATTGTGTTTCACGTCGTATGGTATCCTCAAGCATAACACTAGATTTCTGACA